>NC_088776.1:49241285-49604693 GCF_954871325.1 Gordionus sp. m RMFG-2023
GTCTAAAAATCAGCCGTCTAAAAAATGAATTTGCAAAGTTCTAAAAATAATGTGGTGGCCATTAGAGGTCTGCAAATGGCAAAATTTTTAGGCCTGGCTCAGCGAGAAATTAATTCTTGCCCGGCCCGGTTCCAATTTTTTTTACTAAAGGTTGTCTGCCCGGTTTTTAATTATTCTTTAAATACAAAGCCTAACCCGAAATAAATATTGTTTAACACCAAAATAAACAGCCAGGTTTTGCAGACCCCTCGTAAATATATCTAACAAATTTAATGTAATAAATCTATTGGAATATTCGACTACAATAATGTTCTTAATGATCTTTTAAAAACTAAGATAGCATACAAATTGGCTTTAGATTTTGATTATAAAAACTAATCATTTTAAAAAGTGGGGAATTTATTTTAAAAAGGTAAAACATTCAATGAAAATACGGTAGGGTTCGGAAAAAAATATTTTTTGAATGTTCAGTAAAATCGAGAACAAAAGATAAACCAAAAATTTTTTGATTTTTTTTTTTTAAATTTGATTTTTTAGTCCTAACTTTAGTGTGAAAAGAAGCAATCATGAACATTGTCATAAAACAAGATATTTAGTAATATTCACGGATCCAGATTATTTTTTGAAAAAAGTGGCCGGAGTAAAGCAGTGGCGTAACTAGCTGAGGGCGTGCCCGATTCCCCTTTCCCCCCCCAAAAAAAATTGTATTTTATTTATTAAAAGTTCAATTTTTTAACGTATAAATTTTGTCTTTTTTTAATAATTGATTTTAGCCTGCATTATTCATATTTTATTTAAAATATATGGTTATATTTGCAAATATCTATTCTGAGGGTAAAAATTATTACCATACCAATTTTTAGCTTATATAATATAGGGCTAACAGCTAGTGTTGTTAAACCATTCGATTTGAGCCAAAAATTAAAAGAGGCTAATTCAATATTTCACCAAAAAAATATTTAAGCTTCAAGGTTTCGCTAATAAGTGCCCAAACCTTTATGCCATGTGGTCAGCTCTTTTTGAAAATTGACTCAAATCGAACCGTTTAACAATGCTAGAAACAACTGTAAAAGTCTATTTACAGAGATGGGTGAATAAGTAAAAAGAGCTATATTTGAAAATTAGCTTTGCAATACTATTAAAAGCATAATTATATATAAAGTTTTCATTGCTCTGACTTGTGCTTTTCCTTTTATTCCAGGCCTTAGCAAAAAAATATATCCTTCATCAGCACTGTGCAGCCAAATTTTTAATAACCAGCTTGCTAAAAATAATCCTAAATTTTAATTCACCGCTCATATTTTTTTTTCAAATATAAATTTCCACTTTATTGTTCGTTCGTATATCTTGTACTAAAATTACATATTTTTGTAATATTCAAACATTATAAATTTAATCTAACATTCCAAATATTCATTATTACATTCATATTTTAAATTGTTTTTATTTAATTCCTGTCTGTGGTGACCTTATGATCATTTATCCAATATATAACAAATATGAGGCATCCCAAGGATTTATCTATCAAACGTAATATATTTAAATTTTCCAGATGCTTTATGGTTAATCTTATCTGCAATTTCATCCTTCAATCTAACATTCTTTCTGATCGCATTAATAATAATTGTATTTGTGATTTCCTTAACTTTTCGATGGCGTATGGAGTGAAAAGTCACAAGATTAGATAAAATTATCTAAAAATTACGGAAGATATTTGGATCTATATAATTTTAATATACTAAATTTGTTCTTATGACATGAGTAAATTAGTTATTGGTTCATATAAATAAAAAAGTTTTATATTATGATTAAAAAACATTTTGGTGACAACTAAAAAATAAATTATGTATCAGAATCAGTTGAAGAATCTAGATTACATCTCAATTTTAATCTAATTATATTTAAATCATTTTTTTAGAGTAGAGCTCTTCAAATCAGTATGAACAAAGTTACAAGGTCTTCCCCATTAGCCGGAGACACTTGCAATTTTTTCCTTGGCACCAAACTAATTACCACAAATTTCAAAAAATTTTAACATGAAATGATAAATAATATTTTTTAGAAACAATATCTGTTTTAATAATAAAAAAAAAATATCGATGTATCCTCCTGTGAAGAGATTTCAGAACCCTCTAAAATTTTCGCCAGTCTTTTTCAATTTAAACAAAAATTTATAAGCACGTCATAAATGTTTTAATTAGTAATAAAACAAAAATTTAGCATTTTGGATTTTGAGATAATGGGTATTTAAGGTTTGAAAATCGACCTTATTACCCTCTCTTGTTAAATAATTCATGGCCATTTTATGGTCGAGTTGAAAGCTTAAAATTTATTTTTCAAAATGGCGTTGCAATTTTTCTTTCCTACTGATCGTTCACTATTTTTCAAAATTTCTTCAGTAATTAGTGTGGCTAGGTAATTTCCTCAAACAATATTGCAATTAGTGTATAAAAAAATATAGATGACAGTATATATGAAACTTTTAATAAATAGATGACACTATATATGAAACTTTTAATAAATAAAAGACTCTCTATTGTTTAAAGTAATAACAATAATTTTTATACCTTAAATTCCAATTATCTCATGTAATATAATTGCTAACAAACTAAAATTACGTTTTAATCTAACAAGAACATATAAAATGTGGCCTACAATTTTTTTTTATTGAAATTGAAAGTGGTGGGTTGTGAGGTTCAATATGACATGGATGGCGATTAATCTAAAGGGGTGCAAGGAAAATCTGTTAAGTGAAGCCAAATTAATTTTTTCCTGATTTATTAATTGTTGATGTATCTTTTTCAAAAAACCTAAAGACTAGGGGTGATAGTTTTTGGCAAAAACTGTGTTGGAAATATTATTTAATTATACTGAAAATTAAAGAAAAAATTGCATTATAAAATTTTAAATTTGAATAAATATTATCAATATATCATTACACTTTTTTTAAAAAAAAAGCCAATATGTGGGAAAATAACATTTAAACAAACAATTTTTGTTATTTTTTAAATATAACAAAATGTAAAAAAAAAGACTAACCAATATCATTAGAAGTAAGACAAAAGCACAAAAAACATCTTAACTAGGAAGCATAAGTAATAAAATGGGACTGCTTTTGTTAAGTATAAGAAAGTAGCAACTATGTGAATATTAAAAAGGGGTTAAATAAACTCCATCTCTTCACACTGCCAAAAGTTGACATCACAAAATTTTTCTCCTGCGATAAATTTGACCTGATAACCCTGAGCATAAAACAGAGTTTGGACCTAAAAAAATTTGGGGCAGCTTATTAAAAATATAATAGAAATGCTATTTCTAAAACATGAAAAAATTTAGTTCAATTACTTTATCAAAAACATGAAATAAGTTTTAATATAAAAAATAAACAAAACATATCTTAAATTTTTAACATTTTAAATGTAAAAGAAGTTTGTTGATATTCATAAATCTCATTAAAATATTTATAAATAACCTCCAATTTTGCCTCTTCACTTCTAGCATCTTGATAAATTGTTGGCATCTTATTATCTTTATTAATCTCAGGGGTAAACAGCAAAGCTATATAGGTAGGATCAAAGCATTTTCTTTCAAAATAAGTATCATTTCTATATTTATCTTTCCATAAAATAAAAATAGAGAGATAAAATTATATTATACATCCCCAATGATATGTAGTTTTCAGGCAAACTCCTGTAGAACATTTTTTAATTAAGGACTTAGACACAGAATTTTTTGTTATAAAAGGATCTTTACAACATGATTCAAAATTCTGACAACCAGGATCTATAGATGAACTCGATTTTGCACTTGACGCACATTCATAACAATATATATCTTTGGAAGCGAAAATCGATTCTAAATAAAATACTATTAAATGAAAAAAAATATTAAGCATACTAGGTATGAATAAAATAAAAAATACACATAATAAAGATGTTGCCATATGGTTATGATTTAAAATTTCACATCAACCAGAATATACTGCTCCTAATATAATATGGAAATGATATGATAGGTCACATTTGACATTAATCAATCAATGACATCAATTTCCCGAATACAATTTTTTTTTAAGAAATAGATATTAATTTAAATGAGCAGATTCCCTTTTTTGCTCTAACGCCAATCTTAGACTTTTTCTTATAGAGGCTTGATAGTGGAAACTATTTTTTGGCCTTGGAAATATAAAAAGGTGTTAACATAAATCATTATATTTTCTGAAGGAATAAATTATATGAGATTAATGACCTTTAATTTCATAATTCCTCTAAATATTATTTTTTAAGAACTTGAATATCTATCTATTTTCATTTACTATAACTTCTTAAAAATTTACCTTCTCCTTAATAATGTTGTTAAAAAGACTGATTTATGTCGATTTTAAAAAATGACCCTATGATTTTGGTAAAAAATAATATTATGTAAACCTTGATATTTCGTTGTTAGATCTTCAAATCTTTTTTCTACTATCTATGAACAAAATCTCCAACCTTATATAATATTATTTTGACTAGAAACGTAATCAAGCCATTTTAAAATTCGTGCTCTAACAACATTATTCCTTAAGCTGTCACAAAAAAAGGCTTGCCCTGGTAACATGTAGAATCATTCATGATTTTTCATAATTCCACTATTGTTTCTCTGTTCTATAATTTTCAGTCGGAATACCTTCATCATGCTGTTAAAGATTATAATAATCCTGCGGATATTTATGGTATAGATATTAAATAGCCATATTTCATATAATTTTTATTCAATATTAATAAATTATTAACATTTATGATCCTGAATTATTATTAATTTTTTATTTTATATTCCATACTTTATTTTACTTTATTTAAACATTTTAGTTATATTTTTCTTTTTTCTATCAGTATGTGTACGTATAAATATTTATTATTTATTTAATTTTATATTTATTATTTAAGTAGGTATTCAAAACTAAATATTTCTTGTAAGTTACTATATTTCATTTTACTTTATATTATTTATTCTAAAAATGTAGGGATCGAAATAGACTTTCTGTATATATATTCATCATCATAATAGCACATGATCAATAATCATAAGTACATGAGGAGTAATAAATAATAATAAAATAATAATCAAGTTAAGCAAAATGAAAATGAAATGTTCTTTGTTTAAGATTAAATTTAACTTAAGTGAAAAATAATAAAAAAATGTAAAATTTTACGCGATAAAATATAAACAAAACTAAAATAATTTAAATCATACCCTAAGGCATAAAACTAAAATATATTTATATATAACAATTTAAGAAGGCATTTAAAACTAAATAATTATTATAAGTTTTTTTAAATATTTTAATTTACTTTTAAGAATAGTTTGAACCAAAATACTTGAAGTAAAGCCATCATTTGTTTTACTTGATATTCCATTTATATTTTTTGATTTCTTATTTTCTTTTTATATATAAGGAGATGATTTTGTATAGTTGTGATAATTATAATATTTTGAAGAAGAATAAATAAATTTTTCATTGGCCTAGTGCAACCTCAAATATTAAAAATATCATTCGAAGATAGTTCTTTATATTTCGTAAAATTATATTGGGGATTTTGATAAGCTCTGCAACTTTAGGTAATATATTTTTATATTCAAAGGATAGTACAAGTGGCCCAAAATTTAATTTAAAATATAAAATTATTTTAAAAAATTTTTCAAAATGAAATTCTAATACAATATTTAATCCTAAAAAAACAATTAATTAGTTAACAAAAAAGATTATCCGTTAAAAACGGGAGATTGTTATATAATAAATATACAAATTTGTACTTGTATTTTATTTTTTCTTTCGACTTACAATTCAACCTTTTATGATTTAACCTTTTACGATTTAACTTTTTACAATTCAATCTTTTATAACTTTTTATAACTTTTGTTTTTCGTTTTGATTATATGTATTCTAATTTATATTTTTAAGATAATATATATATAGTGTGTAGAACATAATAAAAAAAGAATAGATACATATAGAATATAATATATATTTTATTGGTAACACCAGCCACCTTTACAGACTCCATACCCCAATTAGCAAGGAAAAAATGCCATTCTTTTTCTTGTTCATACGTCAAAAACAAATTTATAATTTTACGAAGATATTAATTATGAGTTAATAACGAATTGAAATCTTTATATGCGAATATCATTCTTCATGTATTTTATTTCCACAAAATAAATGATTTTTGAATATATGATTTCTATCATTATTATAAAAAAATATATATATTCAATAAAACCTTAATTACTGGGATGACAAATTACTTGATAAAATATTATTTGATAATGAGAAAATTTTAATTTGATTATTAATTAACAGATAAGTTGAATCAAGCGCGTACACAGGAATTTGTTGGGGGGGGGGGGGGGAATTAAATTTTGATAAAATTATTATTATTTAAAAATATCAAGCATAAATTGATTAGGACTAATAACTATTTCTAATATACAATTTTAAATTTATGTGAATTAAAAAAAATTTAATATATAAACCGGTATATAAAATCTACAAAATAAATGTGAATTAAAAAATATTAAACGGATATAACCAGTGGCCTATGATAAACTATAAAAAATAAATGTGAAATATAAAATATTAATTGAATATAACCAGCATATGAATCACTATAAATGACCCAAAATAGAAATTTAAATTTATTGAGCCTTTAAAATTTGTATATTGATAAACAGAGGGAAGGCAGGTATTAAAAAAGTAGAAAAAGTTTAATTTATTTTATTAATTTTATTATTTCAAAAAATACAACTGATAAACTTACAATTTTTACAGCTATTTATACACATTATATTTACATGTTAACGTTAATATAAAGAAAAGATTTTTACAAAAAGTAAAAGTAAAAATATTCAAATTATAGGTTGTCAAAAATAAAGAAATGTTTTTTACAAAAGGTCATAAGTCACAAAGTAAAAGTATACAAATTATATATTAAATTATATATTAACAACATTTCCCCCTTTTTCTTTTTTTATGTCTTCTTTCCTCAGTTTCTTATCTTCACTTCCAGTCATTCGTTTCTCAATTGCTACATTAGTCATTTGTTCGTATATCTTTAGATTGTTTGTTTGACCAGTTGAATCGATTATCGAACATCATGAAACATCGTTGGTTGTACATCATTGTTAGTTGAACATTGTTTGTTGATTTGCTATTTGTATTGATCATCCCATTTCTCTTTCAAAAATTTATATATATATATTTTTATTATAAAATTTTATAACAATCAATTTCTATGTCGTAGGTCATATTCTCGCTTTTGAACTTGACTTTGAATTTTCGAATTTTGAACTTGAACTTGACTTTGAATTTTCGAATTTTGAACTTGAGCTTGTTCACTTCTTCCCCCTCCAAAAATTTTTTCAGTATTATTTATTGATGCTCTCTTTTTTATTTGATCCAAATGTCTTGTCTATTCTGTATGTCAAGTTGCCTTCTTTTTGTACTACTACTCCTTTATCCCAAATATTTTCTTTAAACGTCTTGTACCAAATCTTGTCTCCTAATTCTATTTCTCTATTCTTTGATATTTTTCTTCTTAGTATATTCTCGTTATCTTCCACAGGTTTGATTAAGTCCCATTTGGTCCTGATCGTTCTTGAAAACATTACTTTACTGGGCATCATATTCGTTGTATCATTCGGCGTATTTCTATAATTAAACAAAAATTTCTCTAAAGCTACATCCAAGTCTATGTTCGTGTTGCTTTCCATATTTCTTTTAAGACTCATTTTCATAGTTTTTATCATCCGTCCACATTGACCATTCGATTGTTGATGATGAGGTGCTGTAAGTATGTGTTTTATGCCATAATCTTCACAAAACTTTTTAAATAATTGACTAGTAAAATTCGTACCATTGTCCGTCACGATTTTGTGTGGTATTCCGAATAAGCTTATAATTTTTATCAATTCTTTTAAAGTTGATTCCGTCGTAATATTTTTCGGAAATTTGCTATACGCATCCAAAAATACCATTAAATTGTTGTCTTCAAATTGTGCAAAATTTATATGTACACGTTCAAAAATCTTTGATGCTGGTTCCCATGGATTTTGTATTTTGTGAGGGTTATCCGCATATCTATTACATAAATCACATTTTTTTACCTCTAGATCTATCTCCGTGTTTATACCACGCCACCACAAATAATCTCTCGCCAACATTTTCGTTTTACCTGCACCTAAATGTCCTTTATGTAGTTCGCGTAAAATCTCTTTTCTCATGTTCAGCGGTATTATTATTCTGTTTTCTTTAAATAGACAATGTTTTATCTAACTCAATTCCATTTCCATGTTTCTGTATGTTTTGTTCTTTATTGGTTCATTATTTCTAATATTATCAATTATATCCATTAGTTCTTTATCCTTCTTTGTTTCTTTAACTAATTGATTGAAGTTTATTGGTATGTCCCATAATTTGTCAATTTTTTTATCATCTATATTCTTTATTGTATTTTCTGTATTTGTCTATAGTAATCTTGATAAACAATCAGGCACCAAGTTTTGTTTCCCCGGTCTATGTATTATTGTATAATCATAAGCTCCCATTGCTAAATTCCATTTCTGTAAACGCATTGATATTGGAGTATTATATTTGAGTGTTTTTGAAAACAAATATATTAGTGGTTTGTGATCTGTTATTATCATAAATTTTGTCCCAATTAAATATTCCTGAAATTTGTTTACCGCAAATATTATAGACAAAGTTTCTCTCTCGATATTTGTATAATTTGTTTCAGCTTTTAACAAAGTTCTAGATGCGAATGCAATAGGTTTTTCTTTACCATCACCTTCCATGTGAAATAATACTGCACCTAATCCTTTTTTCGAAGCGTCAGTAGCAATTCCTATAGGCAATTCAGGATTGTAAAAATTTAAAGTCGGCGGACTGCTAATCAACGCTTTCAAATCATCAAAACTCTTTTGGTGCACATCTTCCCATATCCATTTTTCCTATAAAGGATCAGCTAAGTCTGCAAAGTTGCACAAAAATTTCCTGTAATAACTGGCCATGCCTAAAAATGTCGCTAATTCCTCTTTAGTTGTTGGTTTTGGCATGTTAGTAATAGCTTTAATTTTGTCTTCATTAGGATGTATGCCATTATCATCTATATCATGTCCCAAAAATCTAATCTCCTTCTTCATAAACACACTCTTGTTAAAATTTGGTGTAAGTCCATATTTTGTTATTCTATCGAAAACTTTTTTTATGTTGTTCAGATGTATTTCATCATTATCACCCGTTATCAATAAATTCTATATAAAATATGACATCTTTCATAACTCCGAAAATTTTATCCATGGTGCATTGAAAAATCGCTGATGACGTTTTTAAACCAAAAGGTAATCTCGTGAATCTATAATAACCTTTGTGTGTTGATATAGTAAGCAAATCTCTGGATTCTTTATGTATTGGTATTTGTAGAAACGCGTTTTTGAAGTCAATTTTTTTAAATTTTTTTCCTTTTGATAATTTCGAAATTAAATCATTAATACGTGGTATCGGATATTTAAAGTCCTCTAATACAGGGTTTATCGTATTTTTGAAATCAGCACATAGTCTCAATGATCCATCACTTTTATAAACTGGAGTAATATACTTGCCCATCGTACTTCATCTACCGGTTCTATTATCTTATCATCAATTCATTTTTGTAATTCTTTTGTTATTAAATCAAGTCTTTTATATGGTACGCGTCTTGGTGTTATAATCTTTGGTTTAGCATCTTGTGTCAAATGTAATTTAACATCATTACGATATATAGGTTTTTTGTTGATTTTTGAACTACATTCTTTTATTAATTTGTCTATAGTATCATTATTATTTTCCTCGATTAGATTCACGAATTTATTGAGTATGTTACCAAAAACTTTTATCCATGTTCTTCCTAGTAGTGCATTCTTGTCACTTTCGACTACATACGCATCTAAGTTTTGAGTTTTGTCATCATATCTCACTTTTATTTTAACGATTCCTAGCACTTTAATACTTTTTCCATCATAGCCAATAAGTTTCGTATCCGATTTATTTAAGACTTTGATTCCTATCTTTCTAGCAATCTTAATCGGTAATATTGAAAAGCGCGACACGGTATCTATCTGCATGACTACCGGCATATCGTTAAGGTATATCGTAACTTTGTAAGCATCATTTGCCATGTCATCATCCTCCATATTATTCACATCAATGCTAAATAAACTATGATCCTTTTTATCATTATTTTCCTCCTTTATTTATTCTATATCGACGGTATTTATATTAAATATCCTGTATTATTATTATTATTGATTCTATATCTATTATTGCTTCTCTGACTATTATCACGATTATTATTGTATCTTGGTATGTATCTTGATTCGTTTTGATATCTATAATCTCTATAATTATTTTCATTATATTTGTAATTATCATTATTATTATATCTATAATTATTGTAGTTATTATTATAATTATTTTTATTGTTGAATCTTTTAAAATTATTATACGATCTCGGTCCATTATACCCACTATTAACTCTAGGATTATAATTATTCCGATATCTTGGCTCGTAATTATTCGCATATCTTGAATTAAAATTGTTTTGGAAACGAGGATTGAAATTATTCTCTTGATAATTATTTCTTTGATAACTGTCGTATCTAGGTTAATGATGCTTGGTACCTTAAGGTACCATCTATCAAATTTGAATTTTGTTCATTTTTCATTTGGATAGGCACTACCAAATATATTTATACTATATATTTGAAAAATCGTGATTTTTGGAAAGCCTCTAGGGCCTAGTAGGCAAGAGCTTGGTTTACTTATCCCATGGTCCCGGGTTCAAATCCCTGGAATGATCATGTTTTTTTTCTTATTCTAACTTGGTGGTTCCATCCTTGGGGGGATAATATATAGGAGGCCGGACTCGACCACGTGATTCCGTATTAATATATTAAATAATAAGGATCTTATTACATTTTAATAAATTTTGGTCGGTATTTAGCAAATTAGGTTGGTATTTAGAATTCCATACATTCACTTGGTAGTAAGCATCATTAACCTCGTATCTAGGCCTCCATTAATTTCTATGGACGTAATTCGTTTGTGCATCTACTCCTCTATTTCGATCATCGTATTTCATCATCCTTCTATCCGTATCCGCCTGATTAACCTTCCGCATTTCTATTTGTTTTATTTCGGATGAATCTTCTATTTTTATATTATCAATTTTATTAATTATTTTGTCATAAGCTTCTTCATCCTCAATCCCCTTTCCTATTTTTATTATTTCATGAATATCTAAACTTTCTACATGTGAAATTTTCTGACGTATATCTTTATTGGTTGAATATATTTTTATTCTCTCTATTGCTCTATCATAATTACCAAATTTGCATTTATTACTTAATAAACATAATCTGGTTACCCAATTACTGAATGTTTCATTTTTATCTTGTACTACTTCACTGAATTCTTTCAAATACGCTATGTTCGAATTGCCCGGTTGTAAAAGTTTAAATCTCTCGAGTACGATCGATGGATTGCTAAATTCCGTAGGAGTGCATATCGCCTCTAGTCTCAGGTAAAGATCATCAGGTAACCTCTGCGTAAATGCGTATGCCTTTTCTATATCGGTATATTGTGTATCTTTAAATATATTATCGAATTTTTTAAGAAAAACCTCAACATTATTATTAAATATAGGGCATTCTATTATAGTATTTTTAACTAAAGGTTTCATTATACTTTATTATATAATATTAATATTTATAATTAATAATTATAATTTATCATATATGTTTGTGTAAATACAATACGACTATAGTTGATATTATTATAAGTCTCTTTGATATCTACGAGCCTTGAGTATAAATAATCTTCCAGTCGTGTCAAAGTATTCTTTTCCATTTATCAGTTCATAAGCCTCTTGCATGTCTTCAAGTCTGTCATAACGTATCATAATAATTGTCATAGAATCATGTAACGTATAAGAGAAATCTCTTTTATTATTGTCAAAATATCTTTTATAATAGTTTCCAAAGGCAATGTTATCATTAATAAGTAAGCTGCCACCATGATAAACACAGGGAAGGCAGGTATTAAAAAAGTAGAAAAAGTTTAATTTATTTTATTAATTTTATTATTTCAAAAAATACAACTGATAAACTTACAATTTTTACAGCTATATATACACATTATATTTACATGTTAACGTTAATATAAAGAAAAGATTTTTACAAAAAGTAAAAGTAAAAATATTCAAATTATAGGTTGTCAAAAATAAAGAAATGTTTTTTATAAAAGGTCATAAGTCACAAAGTAAAAGTATTCAAATTATATATTAAATTATATATTAACAACATATATAAAGCAGAGTTGTTTTTTATAAAAGGTCATAAGTCACAAAGTAAAAGTATTCAAATTATATATTAAATTATATATTAACAACATATATAAAGCAGAGTTGTTTCTTATATTTGGGTTATAAATATATCCAAGAGAGGGAAATGACATTTATTTTATAATACTCTATTACTGACCCTATATTAATGTTTGGAAGACAAGCTTGCCTTGCTGTGAATCGAGGGAGACAAATATTAAAATCGTATAGCTCTGCCTTTGACTAAACAATAACATATAAAATATGAAATTCTTCATCAACATTAGCCCTAATTTCCTTGAGTTCTAATAAAAGGCTCTCTGCTATTCTTATTGTCTCAATCAAGTCAATGTCATATTTTTGAAGAATAGTATAATTAACTAATTGATTAATACATTCTAATGTGAAAAAAAAATTTGGTATAAGTATTGAATCCAATAATTTGATTGCTTCTGAGGAAATATTTCTTTCAGGCCAATGCGATATTTCAATAAGAGCATTAATAATAGGCTCTTCTAACTCCATAAAAGCTGTTACTGCTTGATGGAGAAGACTCCATCTCGTTGGACAAGTTTTTTGCAATTTCTTTCTCATTGTAGGACAAGGAGTTTCAGAAATAATTCTGTTTAAAATATTTTATCGGTTGGGGTATTCCATTAATGCAGAAAACTCTAATGCCTTAAATTTTACAAGAGCAAAATTATCTTATCATTATTAATTGAAATTCAAGCTTCCTGAATCCAAATGGCCACGTAATTCTAGGCCCTGCAATCCACAATATAGAATGGGCTCAATAGTTAGTTTGCTAATACATCTATTTTCTTTTACTATTTTAATCCTATTTTTGTCAATATGTCATAAAATAGTAATCATATCCCCACTTTGAATTAATTTGAAGAAACCATCAGTTTGTAGTTTTTGTGATAATTTGTTTTTTGATGATTGTCAAAGATTTCTCTAGCATCTTTATATTTGCTGAATGGAGTCTTAACAAGACTGTTAAGTTCTAAATTTCTTCCAGCATATCTTGGGCCAAAAAGGACACATATCTTGCAATGAGCACCATTGTTTCGAATAAAGTATTCTAGCCCTAACCATCTAATAAAATAGCTGTTTTAAAATTTTAACTTTCGATTAGCACATAAAGTTTGTGGATATTGAAAATTGAGGGGTTGAATATAAATCAATTATTAAATAAAATAATAGTAAGTATCTTTAATACCCTTTTAAGAAGTATTTCTAGGCTAATTACAAAATGTTATATAATTATTTGTACTTTTTTGCTTTTTTGTAAGATGACTAGGATTTTCATCATCAATATTTTTAAAAAATTTTTATGTCCATAATTATTATTTAACTATAAATTTTAAAATGAAATAAATAATACGTCACTAGAAATTTGAAAATAATAGATAAATATTACGGCAAGGAAAACTTTAAAATAACTTAGTAAATGAATGTGATAATTAAATATATATTTAAAAAGAAAGAGATAGGAATAAATATTATAAAATATAAATTAATATAAACTATAATATTTTTGAAAAATATATCCTGCATCTGCATTTTTTGGCTTGGGGGAGGGGGAGGTTTGTCCATTTATCCCCCTCGGTACCTACGCGCCTGAGTTGAATTTTAGCTTAATATATATTTTTTTTAAATCTTCACAGCTTTTTAAATCTTCACAGCTTTTTAATTCTTATCGTAAATTTGCAAATTTACTTGATTAATATTTATAGACATAATTATTTTAAAAAGAGGAAAGCTGTTATGCAAGCTTTAAAGAACGGGGAACAACTTTCGGATCAAGACGATCAAATAGCTTTATGGTTAGATTACTATATGTGGGTCTTTAACTCAAGAAAAGCCGTCTGCCAAAGGAACATAAGAGAACACTCAATCCCGCCTCCATCCGGATTCTCCACTGATGAAATTGGGAAAGCAATCACTAAACTGCGTAATAATAGAGCCCCTGGGCTAGATGAAATAACGGCTGAACATCTTAAAATAGCACCAAACTCCTCCTATCTACTTCCTCTCTTTAACAAAATCTGAGATAATGGTGAAACTCCCAAAGAATGGAATATCTCTTTATTATGTAATTTCCCCAAGATAAAAGACCCAAAAAATTTCAAAGATTATCGCGCGATTGCCCTCAGAACTACTGTGTCTAAAATATTCATGGTTCTGATAAAGAACAGAATCATGTCATCTCTGCCAACTTTACTTCCGAAATATATTTGTGCCTACAGACCAAAGAAAAAATATGCTGGAACAAATTTTAGCACTAAAAATAATAATGCAAAAATGTTGGAATATAATTCCCGCCTACTTCACTTTTGTTGATTTCAGCCAGCGTCTACATGAGCGGTAGGGGTAGGAACAGTTTGCATCCTATTTTTTTAGGGGGTAGAGGGTAAGCTGCTTTAATGGGGTTAGGAACAATTTTTTGGGGGGTTATCTATTAAATTTTGAGATGAAATAGGACAAAATTTATTGTTGTAAAAATTAATACTTTTATTATAGAATTATTATAATACATCGATCAAATCTATATATTGCAAACAATCATACACATTGTTTTCCAAATAAAACTTTCTGCTATCCTTTTAAATTATATTTAAAAGGTTTAGATATATCAGCAAGCTCATAATGCCATAATAATTAATTCATTGTAAATAATGGAGGTTTTGATTGAATTTTTTATCTAAAAAATAAATTCTTTATAATCACAAAATTAGTTGGTAGAGATAGATTAATTTAAGTTATCCTTATAAATTCTCTAAAAGGAGTATCAATATAATTATAAAGGTCAAAATAAAATAAAAAAGACACCGCCGCCGAAGGCGGCGTGGATTTTTTAGGGGGGTAGTCAAAAGTTTTTGAAGGGAGTTTGCATCCAATGAAAATCCTGTCATGTAGACGCTGATTTCAGCAGAGCTTTTGATAATGCAAATCATGAGGCTTTATGGAAAACGCTGTTGGAATGCGGAATCGAATCGAATATAATTCACATATTAAAAAACCACCACACGAATCTTACCGGTTATATCAAAATCAACAATAAGACACCCTCCCCCCTTTCAAGATTAAGAAAGGTGTGAAACAAGGATGTGTACTTTCACCTCTTCTGTTTAATATCATAATGTATAAAATTATAAATGAAGTATCGGGAGCCGCGAGTTTAATGGATCTGAGCTCAAACGCAAAGTTACATCTAGAAAATAGGATAATATCATATGCGGATGACATCGCTGTTGTGTCATTAAGCATCAAGGAAACGGAAAATTTGTTATACCTCTTAGAAAATTTAAGTCTGAAAATGGGATTGAAAATAAATTTTAACAAAACAGTCATTCTTCCTTCCCCCAGTGCAGCCCAAAATCCAAATATCATAATTGGTGGTAATAATATTAAGGTAGTAGATAAAATTAAATAATTAATCATATTGTTGGACAACAAGGGCTGCTGTAAAGAAGAAATGAAAATATAGAATACAAAAGGCAAAAGGGGCTTTTTACAAGTATATGAAAATATGGAAAACAGAGGAGATCTCTGTTTACACCAAATTTAGAATTTTTAATTCTACAATTATCCCCATATTGCTTTTTGGAAGGGGGGGGAGGGGACTTATGGGAATTTAATAAAGAAGAAAATAGGAGACTCCAATCCTTTATAAATAATTGTCTTAGAATCATAAATGACATTTTTTATCCGCAGGTTATATCAAATAATAATTTATGGAAAACATCTAAACATACTCCGATACACATCACCCTGAGGAAACGCCGCATTCAATTTTAGGCCCATATCATAAGAAATTCGGATCAAAATTTAGTTCATGATGCCATTACTTGGCTTTACACTTATAATAAGAAAGAATATACAAAATATAAATCTCTCTGGTACTATAAGACTATTAAAGATGTAATGGAGTTAAATCTAAATATGAAACAATTCATTAAATTAAACAATTGCAAAAAGTCTATTAAAAAACTTTTCAGGATAAAAGAAAAACATTTCAAATAAAATATCACCTGTGACAATTGTCAACATCTTTTTTTTCAAATTATAATATGTGACGTTTCTTAATCAGGACAAATAGCAAACTGAATCGGTAGGTACTTTATTTTAATTCTTTTATAAAAACTTTAAATTTAAAATCAGCCACAACTCACCCTTAAAGTAATTAACTTAAACTGCAGTTCTTGGGTATAGGCTCTTTTTTTGCCCCGCTCCTTTTATTTTTTTAAGCCTATGGACGTCTACGACCTTTTTTGAAATGTTGAGCGTACAAGTACGTGCGACTTGCCCACAAACATGTGGAGGGCTCCTCATATTTTTTTTACTTATACCCAAATTAACTTTTGTTCCAATTAGATGGAAATGAGGAAAACCTAGCGTGGCTATGTTGTTACTCAACGTCAGAGGGCATATGCGCTATATATCACGTATCACGTAATTGTATTTTTATTTTAGTTTTACTACTCATTTTAGTTAACCTTTTTAATATTATATTCTAATTTTAGTTTGTAAAAATGTTATTTAGATATGATAATAATTGTAATAGAAATAGAATTTACAATAATAATAATTTTAGATATGATAATAATTGTAATAGAAATATAAATTACAATAATAATAATTTTAGATATTATGAAAATTATAACACTATAATTTTAAGTCTATATCAAAATGTAATTAAATATGAATTAAAAGATTTAAAAGATATAAATCATATGATTGAATTTAAATAAACATTTGTGATTAAAAAAGTTAATAATACAAATATTAAAGAAAATTATAAAATTAAAAAAACTCTTATAAGTAATACTAAATGTGATAAGAGATTTTTGAAACTTAAAACTTTGAAGACAAATATAAATATTATAAAAAGAAGTTATGTAAAAACTATCTTCATTTTAGAAAATGTTTAAAGATGTGACAAGATCATTTTCTAAAAATTTGAGGCTTAAGAAATTATTTTTTATTAAAAGCAATCTTATGAAGAATTATTATCTTAAAACATTTTTTAAATTAAAAAACAAGGGTGTTAAATTCAAAAAATTTTTTAAAGAGAGGGAAGTGTGCATAATATTTATTTGCATATTTTAACCTCATGGGTTGAAAACATTAATATTTAAATAAAAATTATTTAACACTAAAATGCAAAAAATGAATTAACACTAAAACGCGACGATTATTCAATTTATCCAATTTGATTTACATTCAACACATTATTCCATATTCTATATATTAATTCATATATTATTCTGATTATTGATGATTCACTTTTTCTTATATCCAACTTGATCAATTATTATTCCTAATTATTCATCACTAACTGATGATGATAACAATTTTGAAAATTGATAATAATAACGACTGAGTACTACAAGCAAGCTACATGAAAAATTCACGATTTATAAGGACAACTTACAATTTGGATATTCTTGCGATTTAAACAAACCAACGTGCAAAATCGATTTAAACAAACCAACGATTGGGACAAGCCTACGATTACGATGACTTATGAAACAACTTGACAACCAAACGATAAACCATTTAGACAAAAAACTTTCTATGACAGTTTAAATGAACTTATGGGAAGGCTTTTTTAGAAGAGGGATAATGTTATACTATTAGATTGGATTAATATATTGACTATATTAGCTGCAATCAAATTCTGTGTAAAATGGAATATCAATATTACTCATAATGTCTAAATATTAATTTAGGTTCAGAGTAGCGCAAACGATAGTATCTGACGGAGGTCCAGCGTTTATCTTTGTACAGTTTAAAGCGTTTTGTTTGGAAACTGGAGTAAGACATATTTTAGCACCATCATATCATCCGAGCTTCAATGGTCAGGCGTAAGAGCATTGCAAAGCATCATTCCTTTTATTATGAAATCCATTTAACTTTAGCCACAAACTTTATAAAATTTAATGACAATAATTAAATCTTTATAATTTTTAAAAAAAATAAAAAAATTGTAGTAAGCATCTTTGTATATTTTATGATTTTAATATTTTATTAACTAATTAAACACGATGTTACGTTTTAACAAATTATAAAAGATATATTTGCTTGAAAGGAATAACATAGCTATATCCAAAATTTAAGAGAAACCAAAAAATACATTAAAAATACAAAAAGTGTTTATTTAAGAGAGACTAAATATAATTTATATATATATAGAATATTGTTTTTATTTGTTATATAGTCATCCTTTGTTTTCGAACAGAAACTATTTAAATTCCTCTTAAGCTTGAGTTTCTTGCAAACATAAGGCGTTTTAATAAAAATTTAGTTGAAGGTTATCTTTATGGATGAAAACAAGAATTTTTATACCAATTTTAATATTTTCTAAATCGATCACACCCCCTCACTCATTGTTAGATAGACTTGATGCTCTATTATATTATTTAAATTTTCTCAAACTACATGATTTATTAATCGTTTCTATAATATTATACAAGATACCCATGTCCTGAGTCAAATGCCCCGATCCTAAGATCTTATTAAATTAAACATTGACCTTGCCAATCTAAAAGATGGATTTAATAAATATCAATTCAATAACTGGAAAATCATATAATAGAGGGTTTAAATTTTTTTTTCGGATCATATTTTCAAAATTTATAAAAATTCAAAGAAAATTTTTCATAGTAATGAATTATACAAATTTACAGGCCGAGGTCATAAAATGTTGTTATCGGTCAAATCATGATATTTTTAAAATATTTTTTGGAGTAATGTTTTACACGTATTTATAGGTATATATAAAAAAAATTAACATTTTTCAATTAATATTACTACCAAATTTGGTCGATCGAATATTTAGTAAGTGGTCGATTTTGAGCTCGCCATTCGATTAAATCATAATATTTTCAAAAAATTATTTAGGATAATGCTTAAAAAGTTATTGATCACGTATAAACCAAAAATGAAGAATTTTCCATGGATAACACCAGCAATGCAGTATTTCGGTTTCAAATCGGTTATCGATCAAATCACGATATTTTAAAAATATTTTTTGGGGTAATGTTTTACACGTATTTATAGATAAATAAACCTAAAATGAACATTTTCCAATGATTATTACTACCAAATTTGGTCAATCGAATATTTAGTTTTTTTGTCGGTTTTGTGCTCGGCTCGGTCAAATCATAATATTTTCAAAATATTTTTTGGGATAATGCTTAACACGTTATTATACACGTATAAACCAAAAATGAAAAATTTCCAATGGATAACGTCAGCAATGCAGTATTTCGGTTTCAAATCGGTTATCTGTCAAATCACGATATTTTTAAAATATTTTTTTGGAGAAGTATTTACACGTATTTATAGAAAAATAAACCAAAAATGAGCATTTTCCAAATAATATTAATACAAAATTAGGTCGATCGAATATTTAGTAAGTGGTCGATTGAGCTCGCCATTCGATCAAATCATAATATTTTTAAAAAATATTTTAGGATAATGATTAACACGTTATTGTTCACGTATAAACCAAAAATGAAGAATTTTCCAAACACCAGCAATGCAGTATTTAGTCATTGGCCCGGTTTCAAATCGGGTATCTGTCAAATCACGATATTTTTAAAATATTTTTTCGGATAAGAATTTACACGTATTTATAGAAAAATAAACCAAAAATTATCATTTTCCAAATAATATTAATACCAAATTTGGTCGATCGAATATTTAATAAGTGGTCGGTTTTGAGCTTGCCATTCGGTCAAATCATAATATTTTCAAAAAAATATTTAGGATAATGCTTAACACGTTATTGTTCACGTATAAACTAAAAATGAAGAATTTTCCATGGATAACGCCAGCAATGTAGTATTTCGGTTTCAAATAGGTTAACGGTCAAATCACGATATTTTAAAAATATATTTTGGGGCAATGTTTTACACTTATTTATAGATAAATAAATTAAAAATGAACATTTTACAAATAATATTACTACCAAATTTGGTCGATCGAATATTTAGTAAGTGGTCGGTTTTGAGCTCGCCATTCGGTCAAATCATAATATATTCAAAAATTATTCATGATAATGCTTAACACGTTGTTGTTCACGTATAAACCAAAAATGAAGAATTTATCATGGATAACACCAGCAATGCAGTATTTAGTCATTGGCCCGGTTTCAAATCGGTTATCTGTCAAATCACGATATTTTTTAAATATTTTCTCGGATAATGATATACACGTATTTATAGAAGAATAAACCAAAAATGATCATTTTCCAAATTAAAAAATTTGGTCGATCGAATATTTATTAAGTGGTCGGGTTTGAGCTTGCTATTAGGTCAAATCATAATATTTTTAAAAAATATTTTAGGATAATGATTAACATGTTATTGTTCATGTATGAACCAAAAATGAAGAGATTTTGATCAATAACGCCAGTAATATGTTCCTTACAAATTTTCTACTATTTTTCGATTCTAAACCTACTCATTAATTAAATGTCAAAGAAACCTCTATTTTTTTAAATTTTTTTACTTTTTTCACATTTATTTACACCCAAATATAAAAAAAGCGCCATCCAATAATTATTCTGGTTTCCTAATAATATATTTTTATATTTATTTATTTAACGCCCCCTTATGGATATATATTTGTTAAATTTTGCAATTGAAAAATAAAATTTAAGTTGTAATAAGCTAATAAATATATTTTTTTTCCAATAATATTACGTAAAAATAGAATTATAAATTATTTGATATTTAATCTCAATTTTTTACTTAGTAAAAAATTGATTTATGTAAAATAAAAAAATGTTTCTAAAAAATTTTTTTTTAAAATATTATATAAACAAATTTTGATTCCTAAAATGCATTGCTATAGCAATGCAGTATTTAATCAATACCCTATTATAACATGAAATTAGAACTTTATAACTATATTTTAGGATTATGAGCCAAACATCCAAGATATGTTAAATGTACAAATATCATCACAAGTATTATAACATTCAATTAGAACTATATAATAATCTATATCTTAGGATTTAGAGCCAAACACACAAGATATGTTATATGTATAAATATCATCACAAGTATTATAACATTAAATTAGAACTATATAATGATCTATATCTTAGGATTTGGAGCTAAACATACAAGATATGTTAAATGATATCATAGGCGTAGCCAGGATTTTCCTAAGGTGGGGGGGGGGGGTTATAAAATTACTGGAGGCTTCGCCCCCAGACCCCCTCAAATTTTAATAAAAATAAATAAGTCATGAAATATATTTTTATTAGTTTATATAAAATAAATTTTATTCGTTTATATAAAATATACTTTTATTCGTTTATATAAAATATACTTTTATTAATTTATATAAAATATATTTTTATTAGTTTATATAAAATATACTTTTATTAGTTTATATAAAATATATTTTTATTAGTTTATATAGTATATACATTAATATAAAAGCATGGTAATAATTTATTCCAAACAATTATAAGAAATATATTTATAAAAAGTAAGTAGACATATAGCTGATATTCCTCTATATAGAATTAGTTACAAAATACTAGGTAAAATTTCACTTTTACAGACATATTTGACAGTTAGAGAATATATTACAGTTAATAATTTAACAAATTTTACTAATCAATGCTCTTAATAATAAATATAGCAACAATTTGCATTCAATTATTTAACACTATCTATTTATATTAAGAAAAAATTATATTAAAATTTAATCTTCATATTATTCATCCCACAATGTCTTTAAAAGATATTTTATGATGTCCTTATCAATATTTTATAGTTTTCTGTAAAATATATAATTCGCTATATTGGTAAAAATTACTTGATTATCATATGATAATTGATAAAATTAGATATACTGTAAATCTAAGACATATAATATTTCACTATTTGTATTGTGCTTTAATATTTTTATTTAATTTATGATTTAATTTTATCAATAGTTTTATAATTATATTTTACTTTTATTAAGATAAATAAATTAAAATTACTCACTTTATAAAAAATTATTTTTGATATATTATATTATTTAGTAATTTTATGGATCTATTATTAATAATTACTAATAGAAAGCCCGTCAAAAATGACGGGGAATGATATTTTTATTCATTTTTTACGATAGATGTCATGCCAGGTTCAAGCTCACAATATTAGGAAGCATCCAAGATCTTATAATTTTAAAATAGTTTCAAGCCCAGCTCAACCCTTGATAATTTGTAAAAGATATTCCCAAGTCAGGTGCAAGCTAATATTAATTTTGAGGTTCCAAGCCCAGTCCTACCCATTATAATTTTGAAAATTTTTTCCCCCCTCGGATGAACGGGAAGTATCGGATTTACCAATTAGTC
The DNA here is from genome assembly GCF_954871325.1 of Gordionus sp. m RMFG-2023. Classification (NCBI taxonomy): domain Eukaryota; kingdom Metazoa; phylum Nematomorpha; class Gordioida; order Chordodea; family Parachordodidae; genus Gordionus; species Gordionus sp. m RMFG-2023. The sequence goes on from NC_088776.1 coordinate 49,264,056, forward strand.
TAATATGGAAAATAACATGTAAATTCCGTATTAGGGGAAACTGGGAAGGCCTGGGCAACCACTTATTAGAGAATCATGACAAAAAAAAAATAACCGACTCTTATACTTTTTTGTAATATGATGAATTAAAATTATATCTAAAAAATATGTTGTTTATTATATAGGGTTATTGTTGTTTTTCAGATAAATTTAATGTATGTCTTGCATTTTTGAAATTATTTGTCAAAGAATTTGATAAGGGATATATATTTTTTTATGTTAAGTAAAAAAAAAAGCTGTCTAGTTAAATTACAAAAATGCCATTAAACACTAATGAAACTTATATGCAAATTATTTATATATTTTTTAAGATATTTTTTTTTATTGACATATAAATTTAGGATAATTTTTTGAAAAAATAATGAGGATTATTTATTGTGTATTTGATAAAATTAAGAGCAAATCCTTGTTGACATTTTAATTTTTGATGGAAAAAGCGACAAAATAAATCTGGGCGGTCGTGTGGAGAGGAAATAATTAATGTATAATTTTATATCATTTAGGGTTGTAGATGAAAGTGATGACGGATTAACAAAGCAGTGTACAAGACACATTACGTCCTGATAAAGATGATATACCTATACCTGAACGCAAAACGATATTTCTGTCAATGTCAGCATTGGTATCCCCCTCTAAAATAGAATCATAAACGACAATGTTAACTCAACCATAAAAAGGTCGTAAGTATTGTTATAAAGGCCACGACAGAATTACTGCATATATTTCCATTAATAAAGTTGATGAAATTGGCCATACTGTACATTCAAGTTTGAACACACAAAACAATATTTCTGTCAATGTCAGCATTTGTATCCCCTTCTAAAATAGAATCATGAACGACAATGTTAACTCAACCATAAAACGGTCGTAAGTATTGTTTTAAAGGCCACGACAGAACTACTGCATATTTTTCCATTAATAAAGTTGATAAAATTGGCCGTACTGTACATTCAAGTTTGAACATTCCTCTAAATATTCATGAAAGTTTCTCAGAGAATCGGATAAGTAATATTTATATTAACTCCTAGTGAAGTGAATGATAGTACAGAATTAAATGTTTATATTTGTTAAAAATAGGCGGAGGCATAGGGATTGTGGTAGTGGTGATAGTATAATTTGGAGAACTGGGTGAAAATAAAATAAACATAGATATAAAACATAAGATAAAAAAAAATAAATAAACCTCCAGATGAGTTCATTTCAAGTGTAGTTCTTTATTATTTTGTCTACCAGTAACTCTAGAACGGGTAAGGCGTTTGTTTATTCGTCATTATTTTTTTTGCTTATCTTTAATAATAGATTCATCATGTTTTGTAGCAATGTGAGGGATTAGGGTTAGCCCAGACTGTTGTAGTTTTGTTATATATTTAAATATATATATTATGATATGTATGAAATGTATGAAATGTCAATATTATGATATGTATGAAATGTCAATATTATGATATGTAGTGTTGTTAAACGGCTCGTTTTGAGAATTTTTTAAAACGGCTAACTCAATATTTTAGTTAGAAAAATATTGCCTAAGCCTGGAGATTTCGATAATATATGTATAGATCTTTCTTACTTCTATGAGCAAAATCTACAGGCTTGCATAATATTTTTCTGGATAAAATATTGAGTTAGCCGTTTTTAAAAATAGTCTCAAAACGAGCCTTTTAGCAACACTAATGATATGTATGAAATGTCAATATTATGATATGTATGAAATGCCAATCAAAAGTGATCTTTTGAAGGAGTTGGGCTGTAGTTAAAATCAGATGATCTTTTGTTCAAGAGTTTATAATTAATATGTTTATATTATGATTATGATTGTAAGATTAATATAATTAATGTGAATAAAGTAAATTTTTATGATGCATATATTTGTTTCTATATTTTAGAGTATGTGTTAGTGTTAAATGTTTAAAAATATAGATGTATAAAATTACAAATAAAGAAATCAGCAAAAATATAAATAAACTATTGTTGAAATTAAACAAACATTAAAATAATGTAAAACCGGTAGATGGGTCAATATTAGATGCATATTAGTAGTTGAAGGGCTATCATCAAAAAAAAAATTTTGGGGGACTTATCAAGCCTATTATATTCTAAAAGTTAAAAAATAACATGATGAATGTAATGTTATTAAGATTAAGGTTAATTAATTGTAAGGTAATTAAAAAATGTGATTAAAAAGGGGGGGGGAAAGAAGGTATAAATTATTATATTATAAAAATAATAAAAATTAAATTAAAGGAATTGATAAGGTTTTGAGTAATAGTGGTTAATAGATAATAGAGATAGAAAGAAAAGAATGAGATAATAAAATTTAGTGAAATTCATTAAGGGAGGGGAAAAAAATAAAGAAAGAGTTATTTATAAGGATTGGAGATTATAAATAGGTTAGGATAAGAATATTTAAATATTTGAATATACTTGGTTATCTCCTTAATTATTGGTTATGAAAGAAAAATATGAGTATAAAAAATTGTAATATAATTACTGACAAAAATTGTGAGTATGTTCAAAATAAATATACAAGTTGAGTATCTTGTAGAGATTTCATTAATGTGTAATTGATAATATAAGATGAAAATTGATAAGGTAATCTAAAAAATAAAGAAAGGATTAAGTGAAATAAAAAGTTTCATTCATATTTACAAAGTTGAGGGAATATTGTTTTTATCAATTCAAAGACGATTTTTCAAATCTCTCAATCCATGGGTATATGTACACCATCAATTCTCGTAATTCCATTCAGCTGTTTGCATAAAATAAATAAATAAAATCAACAAATAAAAAAAATAAAAATAAATATCCGATGACATAATGTAGCGATGACATGACATAGCGATGACATGACGTAGCGATGACATGACGTAGCGATGACATGACGTAGCGATGATATGACGTAGCGATGACATGACTTAGCGATGACATGACGTAGCGATGACATGACGTCACGATGACGTAGTGAGGACATCGGAAAATTAAATATAGATAAATTCACTTTTGTATTAAAACTTATCTTTAGCGTATATTCCATTTATTAAAAAACATTTTTGGTTCATTTTATATATTTATAAATTTATTTTTCCAAAAATGTATAAATTATGATGAATGGTTTTATAAAAAAATATAAACTTTTACATTCTTTCTTTCAAATTATTGTTTAAGATATATGCATACATTTTTAAGGGTCAGGAAGTGGGAGAAGGACTAAGGTGAATATTTTTTATTAGCTAAAATAGATATTCATAAAAAGTGATAAAATTCTGAAGGGGGGGGGAATTTCCCCATGCCCTCTCCCCCCGGCTACGCCTATGAATGATATAGTCAATCAGATACAAATTTTTGAATTTAAAATGAAATTTTCCCTTCATATTTATAATTTTATATATTATTTTCATATTTATAATTTTGTATATTATCTTCATATTTATAATTTTGCATATTTATTATAATAAAAATTATTATGTTTAATATTTTATAAAATGTGATTGTCATTTTAGCAGTATTCATAAAATTAAATATAAATCAAATCCAAACAACACTTTTTATTAAATATTTATAAATAAATGCTATAACACAAATTTAAACACTAATAAGAATTATAAGGTAAAGGTAATTAAAAAATAAATGTATATAAAAATTTTGGAATAAGGGTTTCATAATTAATTTGTGTACAATGATTGCCCTCAATATCAAAAATAAGCAGTCAGCCTTAACAATTTGTATAGTATTAGTAATTTTAGTTTCTGAGGATTTATATAAGTGTTTAAATTTGGCACTCATGAACATGATTATTTTCAAATAATATAAAATATAGAATTAGTAAATCATTCACATCAAACATTTTATATATTTTAAATTGAAAATAAATGTATGATTTGAGACATGTTTCCTTATGGAAAATCGAGAATTTAAACGAAACGAGAAAAGGAGACGTTAAAAAACGAAACGTCAAGAAATTGATTGGAAAGGAAAATGGTGAGTAAAAAAATTGATAACGATGACGGATAAGATAAATGGGGAGGGTGGAACAAATGAATAGTGTTAGCTGAAATATTACGATAGAAACAGAGCATTGATATATACGTCAGATGCTGAAAGTATTGAAAAAATAATAACATGGAAGCAATTGATTACAAAGATTTAATTTGTGAAGAGTAACATGGAAGCTGAAAGTAGATGATGAAAGGAAAACGAATCAAAAGACGTGGACAAGGCGAAATATAGAGGGAGGATGACATATATGATGACAAAACAGATGAGAAAATACATATAGAAATTGACACTGTAATTCTACCTACCGAGAAGGGTTTAACTCTGTTGGCGGCTTCTCTATATGTGGTATTAAAAAGAAATAAGAAAAGGGAAATCGAAGTCATACATTCAAATATAATTCACATATTAAAAAACCACTACACGAATCTTACCGGTTGTATCATAATCAACAATAAGACATCCTCCCCCCTTTAGGATTAAGAAAGGTGTGAAACAAGGATGTGTACTTTCACCTCTTCTGTTTAATATCATAATGTATAAAATTATAAATGAAGTCTCGGGAGTCGCGAGTTTAATGTATCTGAGCTTAAATGCAAAATTACATCTAGAAAATATCATATGCAGATGACATCGCTATTGTGTCTTTAAGCATCAAAGAAACAGAAAATCTGTTATACCTACTAGAAAATTTAAGTTTAAAATTGGGTATAAAAATAAATTTTAACAAAACAGTCATTCTTCCTTTCCCAAGTGCAGTCCAAAATCCAAATATCATGGTGGTAATATTATTAAGATAGTAGATAAAATTAAATACTTAGGCATATTGTTAGAAAACAAGGGCTGCTGTAAAGAAGAATTGAAAATTAGAATACAAAAAGCGAGAGATGCGTTTTATAAATATATAAAAATTTGGAAAACGAAAGAGATTTCTGTATACACCAGATTAAGAATTTTCAATTCTATTATAATTCTTAATTATTATTTGGCGGAGATTTATAGGAAATTAATAAAACAGAAAATAGAAGATTACAATCCTTCATAAATAACTGCCTCCGTACTATAAATGGTATCTTCTACCCAAAAATAATATCTAATAATAATTTATGGAGAATATCAAAACACACTCCAATTCATATTACATTAAAAAAACGTCGCATTCAATTCCTAGCTCACATTATAAGGAACTCAGATCAAAATCTAGTTCATGACGCCATTACATGGCTCTACACTCATAACAGGAAAGAATACACAAAATATAAATCTTTATAGTATTATAAAACCATAAAAGATATTACGGAACTAAACAAACAATTTATCAAGTTAAACAACTGCAAAAATTCCATAAAGAAGCTTTTCAGAATCAAAGACAAATATTTTAAATAAAAAATATCTGGGCTTATTTTTTTTATAATGAACTAGTATTTTCCAAACCTTTTCAGGACATCAGGACAAACCATAATGGAATTGGTATGCTCATAAATTTTTTTATTTTTCTATTTTTCTATTTTTCTATTTTTCTATTTTTCTATTTTTCTATTTTTCTATTTTTCTATTTTTCTATTTTTCTATTTTTCTATTTTTATTTATTTTTTATTTTTTTTAGTATGGATTTACAGCTTTAATTATGAAAAATTAAATTTAAAATCAGCCACAACCCACCTTTAAAGTAATTAACTTATACTGCAGTTCTTGGGCATAGGCTCTTTTTTTGACCCGCTCTTTTTCTTAAAGCCTATGGATGTCTGTAACCTTTTTCGAAATGTTGCGCGGACAAGTACGTAAGGCTTGACCACAAACATATAGAGGGCTCCTCATATTTTTTTAAACTTTCTCCCAAATTTAACTTATGTTCCAATTAGATGAAAATGAGGAATACCTAGCGTAGCTCTGCTGTTTATTCAACGCCAGAGGGCATATGCGCTATATATCACGGATCACGGAATATTTATTATTTTATTTTTTAGTTTTTGGATTTAGAAGATATTGTTTTTGATTTGATAGAAAATAAATGATACATAATATCAAACAAACATATATATATTTTGTTGAAACATAAAAATTTTGTATTAAAAAATATATTTAGAAATGTCTTGTATTGTTTTCCTTTTATTATTTGTAAGCATAATAAGTGACAAAGGATGAAATTCAGAATAATTTTCCAGAGTTTTCAAATTTCAATTAAAAAAGTTATTATATTAATATAAAACCTGAAAATAGGGGCGAAACCCCTCATAAATTATTTTTAGTTGAGCTCCCTAATATTGCAAAGGCTAGTGACACCCTTGATAGGTTTTTAATTGAGTGATATATTTAAATGAGACAAATATGAGTTTTTTATGATAAAATTGAAATTAATGAGTAAATTTATAATATCTAAAATTTATTCTTATGAAATATTAGCTTTAGATAGAATATAATCTCTATCGTAGAACCCGTGATTTCTTATTAGACTATGATAAGTTACATCTTAATCTGAATTCTGATAAAATTTATCACATCATATGGCTAGGATATCCATGGTGACTTCCTTCCCGAAATATCCCCACCTTATAATTATCTCGCATTCCCTTATTTCTTTTTATCATAGAAAAATTCCAAGCAAATGCATATACTCAATTCATTTTTTTCTAAATAGTTTTCATCTATAGTTTGCCAAGTGTCCATGTGTTTTAATTAAAGTTTCTATATATTTTAAGTTATATTTAATTTTAAGTATCATTGTTATATCAACCAGAAGATACCATCTTTTATATCCGCTGCCACCATGATGGAAACACTTAATGGAAAGCTAAGATTAAGAAAATTATTTTATTTAAATGATTTTAACATTATAATACAATATATCTAAAATGCTAAGTTTATATAGTATTATAAAATATTAAAAATTTGAATATAAAATAAAATAAAATAAGTTAGTAAAAATCGCAATATATTTTATTAAAGATCATAAGTAGAAATCGCGATATTAAAATTACATAAGTTTAACTCGCGATATATTTTACAAAAGGTCATAAGTAGAACTCGCGATATATTTTAAAAAAGGTTATTCGAATATTTTAATTATTATAAATTAAAATTTATTTTATTAAAATTATTTTAATTAATATTATAGTTTATTATTTTAATTAATATTATTTTTTAAATAATATTAGAATTTATTTTAGCTTAAATTATTTAAATTAGTTTTATAATTAATTTTTTAATTAATATTTTATTTTAATTAATATATTATTTATGTTAATTAATTTTAAAAATGTAATTTTATTTAACATCTATAACATTAGAAAACCCATTAGTGATTATAAAAGCCTATCACTGAGAATTTAAAGGGGTTATATTATAACTGTGAATAATGACCTGAATTTCCATCAAAAAAAAGGAACCTGATTATGCCTGTCTTGTATCTCATTTATTATTATATATATATATATATATATATATATTTAAGAAAATTTAGGTTCCATAATTGAAAGGTGTAATTGCCGGAGCGAGAATTGGACAAAGTTTTATTTATATTAACTCCTAATGAAGTGAATGATAGTACAGAATTAAATGCTTATATTTGTTAAAAAGTAGGATGATAAACAATACTCCCAGTTAAATAAACATATAAAATATGGAAGAGAAGGGAACAATGATAAAATAGACTTCCCATTCATGCTGTAGAAAATTGAATTTTTTATTTGAGCTTTTCGATAATTTTTTACCATTCCACATTTTAGCATTTCAGAAGAGGCATATTTCTGTGTTATTGCTGATATCTAACATGGGTGAGTGGTGGTTATCAAATATATGTCGAAATATGCGAAGTAGAGGTGGCATAACGATTGCATTTGGTGGCAACTGAGTTAATATTAAATAAACATATAGATATAAAGTTAAAAAACAAAATAAAACTGCAGGGGGTTAATATCAGGGGCAGGTTCTTATTATCCCACTACCAATAATTCTAGAACGGGTAAAGAGTTGTTAAGTCCCCATTATTTTCTTCTCTTATCTTTAATAATAGATTTGTCATGTTTTGTAGCAATGTGAGTGAAGGTTGAGTTAGCCTAGAAAAATAAAGAAATCAGGCGAAAATATAAATAAACATTATTGAAATCAAACGAACATTAAAATACTAGAATGAACTTGTAGAGGGATCAATATTAGATGCATATCTCTATGGGAGGATATCAAAAAAATATTTTGTCTAGTTAGGAACTTATCATGCTTATCATAATCTAGTGAACGTTTAATTTGTATTTGTTCATTTTTAATGATAGGCATATCAATATTCGAACAATTATAAAGAGGAAATAAGATGGGAGCAGTTATCTAAAATTAAAACAAAATAAATTGATAAAATAATGCACTGAACTTACAGAAGAGTCAATATTAGGTTCAACTTTCAAGTAATATTTGAATATCAATAGATGTATGTAAATAGTTAAAATAGATAATATCTAAAATCTTAGAAAGTATATGAAAGCATATTTAAAAAAATATTGTAAGCATAAAGATAAATAAACATTTAAGCATTTTTAATATATATAAATATAACTAACCGTGATAGAATTTGTTTGAATTAGTGATCTTTGGAACGTTTGTTATGTTGATTAATCAGCCATCTCTATTTTTGTTTGGAAACCACAGATAAATTAAAATTTGTACAATTATTAAGAGAGATTGAGAGGGACTTTTTTCTAAAATAAAAATATTATATAAAAAAATAAAAAACAATTATGCACTGATGTAGGAGTCAACATTAGGCTCAACTCTATAGCGATTGTGAGAATATTATTAGATATTGGTACAACTAAACAGTTTTAATATAAAATATAAGGAAGTATAAGAAGAATAACATGTTTAAAAAATTATAAAAACTAAAAATAGACAAACATTTATGCATTTATAGTACATATATAAATGATTAACTTGTGGATAATAGATTTGTTATACGATTTTATTAAGAAGAGAATCATGATAAACTTTCAAGTATGTAAAAATATATTTTATTATTATTAACTTTATCATATCCCTTTCTTTTTCTTTTCTTAAGGTATATATATATTTTCTAAAAATATAAATTAGAATATATATAAAAACAAAAAGTAAGGTTACGAAAAATAAAAAGTAATATAAGTTGAATTACAAAAATAAAAAGTTAAATTGAAAAGATAAATTTGAATTCATAAAAAGTAATACAAGTTGAATTAAAAATAAAAGGTTAGATTTGAATTCACAATTTGAATTCTCAACCATTAATTTTATGTTTAAAATATGGATTAACCCAATGGCTATATTAAATCGTGCATTTTGAAGCCGCTATCTTATTACGGGTCCAAGGATGAAAAATAACATAGAGGGCTATAAAAATTATTTAAATTGTTAAAATTTCACATCAAAATAAATTCAGAGATTATTTATAAGAATATAGAGAACTAATTTAAATCAAATATATTAATTCAAGCAAAAAATACAAATCTCATAATCTTAATAGTCTTTTTTTAAAATCGACCCAAATCATTATATAAAATGATAATAATGAAAAAAATATTAAAATAAAAATTTGCTTCTCTATCTTCTATTTGATGTGGCTATAAAATAATATGAAAAAGGAGAAAAATTTTATTTTTGACACAATTTAAATTTTTTTATAACAATAATAAAGAGAAAAGTGATTCAAATTTAACCCTTTGGAAAAATATTAACTTTTTTGGTTAGGGGGCTCAGCCCCTTTTCAAAATTTAGAAAGGGAGCTAAAAATTAAAAAATTAGCATATGAACTTAGCTCTGGCAGTTCTCCTCGTCATGCACCCCCTGATATTAATAAAATCCAACTTTTTGAAATCTTTGATCTGACAACCCTGTTCAAGATATCTGACAAAAAGTTTTTTTTTATAAATTCTGCTTCATAAAGGTAAGAAGTTAGAATACATTATATATATTCAATAAATTTATTTTTTATAATTATAAAATATATTTATTTACTATTAATTACAATAATACTTTAAATTTATAAAAAAATAATTCTTTTGATTAGTTTAAAAACTTGTATACTAAACCATAAAATGATAATACTATTATTTAATAAGCTAGATAAAATATAAAGGTTCAATACACTTAATTAGGTAAAAAAAAATCACGAAAAATTAAATATATTAATTTCGATTGCAAGTCTAGTTTGTGGTTCAGTTTAGATTCCATTTACCAAATGACAACATATGAAAATGAAATATGCGAGGAATATAAAGCTGCTTTAGGGGATCTTACAATCAATAGCAAACCCTTAATAAATATGTTAACAATGTTAGCTGAAGAAAATACCCAAATTGCTCCTCAAATACTAAAGGTTATTGAAGATCAATTGCATAAGGTTTACATTTACAATTTTTCATATTGTTTTGTACATATCATAAATATAATTATTATAATATATATACTTATGTTTATAATGTTTTATATGTGGAATGTGGAAAAATCTAATAAAAAATCGAAATAATAGTGTGTTATATCTTATATATATATTATATCGCGAAATATATTATCAAAATGATCCATAATATAGAAATCTATATATATATATGTATATTTTTTAAAATTAGTATTAATAATAAAATTCATTTAGACGTTTATATAGTTCATTTGAATTTTAATAATATATTATTAAACAAAATTTGATTTATATCATATGATCTAAAGGCAAATCCAATTCACAAATTACCTCTTCTGTACCTCATCGATTCAATTATAAAAAATGTAAAACAACCTTATTTAGAATATAGCATTCCTAATATAGTGAACATTTTTTGCCAAGTATTTGAAAAAGTAATATGAATTATTTAATTATTAGGCCTTATAAAAGCAAAATGCCATAGGCATCTAGTCAAATTATAACTTCTAGCAAGTTTATACAAAATATACCTTCAATTTAAATAAAATAATTAGGCTTTATTGTTAATATAGGGCCTGAAAAAACTATAGATTAATTTAAATCTAAAGCCATAAAAAATTAATTTTAATTGAAGTAATTATTAATGCAATTTAAATATAATTGATTTCCATTCTTTTAAATGACTATAATGTAACTGTTCTAAAAAGCATTAAAATAAAATAGGGGAATCAATATTCTACTCTGAATTTTACATTTAAATATACCATTGCAAAGGTTGATGAAAAAACAAGGTTAATGTTGTACAAATTAAGACAAACATGGGGAGATATTTTTCCACAAAAACTTATGTATACCTTAGATAAAGCAGTTCAAAAATTAGATCCTGCTTGGCCTATCACAGCTCAGGTTACAAATTCCACCTTGATTAGCCCACCTGAAATACCCATCAAACTTAAGGACCCTGGTGAAAAGAAGAATACAACTATTCATATTAATCCAAAATTTTTTCCAAAGGTATAAATTTGTTGTTTTTGATATAGTCTTATTTAAACATAATGCATGTAACCTTGAATATATAGATTTTCTCTTTCACTTTATTATTGAATAAATTAATAATCTATAATATCTCAAATGATTGTAATTTAATTTTTTTTTTAAATGATATACATAAACTGTTTAATCACTATATAGAAAACTAGTCAAGTTATTATTGATTCTGCAAATAAACTCAAAGATCCCAGATTATCAAAACAATCAATTGTTTCTAATGCACAAGTCTTGAGAGATATTAAAATCAACAATAAAAGGCTTTCGGATAAAGGTAAAACATACATTTTCAACTTATCTAAACTAACCCCACAATTTACTCCTAATAGTTTCCTTAAACAAGTTGTAAGATTGATTTTGCAGGCCCTTTGATCATGTGGATTGACTGTTAACTGAACCTCTAACTTAAATCATTAATATACATAAAAAGTTTGAAATGATTTTTTGAATTATTTATTTCCCCCAAAAACCTATATTATAGAGATTTACCCATGGCACTTTTTTTAACTGATACTAAAACTACTGTTACTGACATGGTATTGGTTGATATATGGGAAATAATGTATATATTGGAAACATATTGGCCAATACCAATGATATATAACAAATATTGGTTTGGTTCGTCTGATAATTGCCTGCAAAATTTATCTAAATTAAGGCTGTGCTGATTAATAGATTACTATTACTACAAATCTTATAGATTTTATTTTATATCTACTCTTAACCAATGCCAATCAATACTCTTTATTCAAAAAAATAAATTAACTTTCACAAAAGATTGTGTATTTTATGGACAATGTTTATCTACCTGATTTTTTAAAATAGCCCAATCAAGAATTTCCCCAAAGTATTATTATCTAAGTTCAAAATTTTGCCAATAAGTCCAAACTAGTGTTGTTAAAAAGCCTGATTCGGGATGATTTAAAAAAAATGGTGTGATTAAGATTATAACCAAAATAACATCTAAAAATTTGCTCATTACTGGTAGAAATGCTTGGACATCTATTTGCCAAATTTTGATGCTTACACAATATTATTTTAGCTAAAATCTTAATCGGGTCATTTTGAAAATTTGACCCAAATCGGACTTTTTAACAACACTAGTCCAAACTTTTCTGCCACCCAAGTTTGGATAATTTACTTTTGAGAGATAACCTTTTTTAAAAATTGGCTAAATTACAACACTAGTTGATTGTGATTTGTTTGTATTTTTAAATCCTTATTTTTCCAAATAATATAACAAAAAAATTATATCAATCTTTTAGCTACATCGTCTTTTGAAATAATAAGGTTTTTTTTTAATATTAAAAATAAATTGAATTAATAGCCTATTAATTTATTATTATGAAATTTTGTATCAAATAAATTTTTTTGTATCAAATAAATAACCAAAAACAATAAAATATGAGTTTAGATTGATTTAAAAAAAATATTAGCCTGATATGATATTCTTTAATAAAACGTTACCGGCTTAAATATCTGATATTTAATATTGGCACAGCCCTAATATACACTTATAGCTTTTTTTTGGAAACATAGAATATCATTCAAATTGAAAAAGTATAGGTTGACCAAACAAAAAACTAAATTTTTTTTTATAGATGAAAGAGTCCTCATTGAAGGCAAAATCGAATCCAAGAAACGATTTCGGAAGTAATTTTTATGATTGCTATGTAAATTATAATGGCCATTTTAATTAACCTATCATATTGAATATATTATATATAATATGATACTCATCCCATTATCATATTAATGGTTGAATTAACTATAATTGATACAACTAAAATAATTTATGACAAATATTTGCTTATTGGGAAAAAGGCAACTATTTTCCTATGTCTTTTATGATTCATAGTAGAGTACTTTAAATTTTGTTAGTTATTTTATTCTATTCATGATTTAAATTTAAAGAGAAAACAATATCAGTGATGTGGATTACAGGGATAACGAAGTGCAATCCAACCAATTTTCATTGATACCTCTTGACGTGGATAAGAGACAGGAGGCCGATTTGAAGAAAACTTTACTGCCAGGTCCTGGTAAGAAAAATAATAGGTATGCCTAAAAATTAGTACATAGTTATATTTGATTGTATTATACAATAACAAACATTCCTTGAGGGAATAAAATGACAGAATTTGTAAAATATAAGATTTATATAGAATAGGAAATTTGCAAGAAGCTTGATAGCTAATTTTTTGTGTTTTTATTGGTTCCTAAATAATAATAATCATAACTTTTGATCTCTGTTATTTTTATTGAGAGAACCTGATGAAATCAGCTCTATTGCTTGAATTTCAATTTTCGAAAATATTGTTTATTTTTTACAAACGCTGATTTTTTTATCTCTTAAAATCATAAATTTAAATGTTTTAAATCGACATTTTGTTACCATTTTAGAAATAGTTCACTTAAAGCCAACCAAAAAACTTAAGATGTAATTAATTTTCCAACAGTTACCTTTTTCACAGCTATAAATTTTTCTTGTTCTAAGAAACAATTGCCAACTTAATATTTATTTCTGCACAAACAAATCATTAAAAGTTTCGAGGTTACCCACAGTGACTCAATCGAATCAATGGAAATATCAATTTCCAAACTTATAAGAGAGACGTCAATGCAGGGAAGAAAAGGTGCGCTAGATACGGAAAAGCAAGCTCAAATTCTTAAATCTGTAAAAAAAAATTAATTGAAATAATTATAAGTGAAGAATAAGATGATTAATACAAAATAGAAATAAAATCAGCATATATGACTTAAAAATAGGAAAATTTGGGAAAAATAATTTCAAATGGAGAACTTTTTATGTGGATTTATGTTCATTGATTAAAGGGACATACAAATTAAAAAAGAAAGATTATCCAAATAAAATTATAAAGAAAAATTACTAATTGCATTTTTGATGATATTTTCAAATATAATTTTTATCACTCAAACGTTTATAGGCGGCCTCTTTAATGGAAGGCGGGAAATTGAGCTCATTGCAGCACAAAACTCTCATTCAGCAACTTCAACAAATTTTTGACCTCTTCAACAGAAGATTTAATTTTGGTAATCACAATAACGCGAATAAGAAATCTCCACCACATTTGCCAACCAGTGGTAATAATGGCAGGAACATCATCCAAAATCAAAAGTTCAACAGGAATAACGCCTTCAGAATTCCTTTTGTAAAGAAGGAGCAGAACCATAAAGTGATTTTTTAAAATTTAAACCTAATTTTTCGAGCACGGTTTTTTTATAGGTAGTTTCAAGATTGGTAAAAATTAATGAATTTTTTTAAAAAAAGTATTGTCAAACATTTCTTATTTCAACTAAATAAAATAATTATAAATTTTTCTCTTACAAGTCACCTGAAATTTATTACAAATACTTTGGAATATTATTTAAAATTATTTTAGCAGTTTAATAAGTGGAAAATGTTTTGTCTTTTCTATGCTTAAAAATTCCTGATATTGAATTTTTTAAAATCAATTTAATCTTATATTTTAAATTTTAGTATTAATAAACAATTACCAAATATATAACTAGTATTCTTTTTAAAATTTAATCAACAATAATAAATTAAATATATATCATGAAGGTCATTTGAGAATGATATTTATAATTTTTTGATGAATTGTTTTTTAAAATTTTTTTTTTATTCCTCACAATTTTTACTCCTATTGGCTAGGCTTAAATATGTGGTTACTATCTATTCTGTCTGCCTTCACTAGAATGCTTTAGGGCAGTAGCAAGAAGATTATTTCTAAATTGCCCCTTTACACTTTTTAAATGCACATTTATGAGTTCGAAATTTAGAAAGTATACTAATGGTATTTCTTATATTTAACATGTTTTCATTTCTATAACTATGCTTATAAGCGGGCAATTAAAATCATTTGTATTTTATATAGACCTATTTTTTCAAATTGTAAATTTAATTTTCTCTTTAATATGATTTATAATGTTACATAAATTAAACGGTATAAAATTTGATTCCCCGTTAAAGTTTTTGTCATATAATATTTAACCTTTAAAAAAACCTTGATTTAAATCAAAAAAAAATCTTGCCTAAGTTAAAAAATTTAATTTTTGACTTGATAGTCTAGTTATAACTAGTACAAAAAATTATTATAAGAAGCAACCTTATGCTAACTACTTTTTGAAATTTAATTAGAATAAAAAATATATCCTCTTTAGCCCACTATACTCTTTTACATCGATCTAGAACTTTAATAGTTTATCAACTATTTGTTATGGAAGAAATGAATAAATATAATTTTATTTAAAAAAAATTATAAAAAAAATTGATACATTAACAGGGTGACGTTGACAATAGAACAAACATATCTCCATCCATATTATGTAATTTATTTTTTTCATAATTTTTATGTATAATAGGTGTAAAGAGATTTGAAGGGATAATCCTCTCCATGTATTGTAATTAGATATAAAATTAGAAAAGGAATGAAATAAATTATATCGATTTAATAATAAAGGAAGTTAAGGATCATCGGGGAAAAAATTGAAATAAGAAATAAAGATTTCGCTTTTTATTACATGATTTCCTCATTTTATTTAAAAAAAGCTCCCAAGCCTAATAAAGATTGTCAAATGGTTATAATTGATGGAGTCGAACGAGAAATTCATTTTCACGAATCGACTGGACTAGTTTTAATGAACGACGATTTACCCCACGTTATCAGCTTTAAAATGAGGTCACCTGACCCTACCTTCAAAACATTACTCTTGGGAGATATCAGGGAAAAGGTTGCATATTTTTTTTTTCGAAAGGGGCCTCTGGAAGTATAAGATGCTTTATATGTATTTTTATGTTTACCTTTTGAAAGCTATTTAGCAATAAAAAAATAAGATAACTATTAAAAAGATGGTTATTCCTTATTATATTAATGAACATATATGTTGATATAATAATTATTTGTTCCTTTTTGGGGGAACTCAGTTTTTCTACAACCTTTAATAATACGTCTATTTATAATTCTCATTTTTATACATTTTCTTATAAATAACCTTGTGAATATATATATAATACAGCTCTACAAAGACCGCGAAAATCTGATATATTTGAACGGCAGACGACATTCCTTTAAATTAGGCGCCCCTTCGAAAGAATTGTTTATAGATTCCTTCCCTTATCAAATCCATTTCGGATCTAGTTCTGACGGCGATAATGCTAATGTTTTACTTGACGGGAAAGCTCATAGCATCAAACTTTTAGGTTTTAGAATTTTTTATTCCAAAAGAAATAATATATATAATGAAGCAAAATGGAGAAATTATTTGAATGACATAACTAAAATGTTAAAATAGTTGGATACAATCAGTGTTGTTAAACGCTACTTTTAAAAGTAGCGCGCTACCGCTATTTTATAAAAAAATAGCGCTCTATCGCTATCGTTTTCAAATGAGTAGCGTGCTATTAGCTACTTTTTACGTTATTTTGATTTTTTATAAAATTTTTTTTTACATAACTTTATTTCCACAAATAAAATATTGGTATAAAAACATGACTATAATTTGTTACATATATATATATATAATTTATTTAATATTGCACTTTATAATAATAACATTTTGTACTGTCATCCCCAAGTCAAGAGTGACGATCAGAAAATATAAGCTTTGCCATACTAAATAATCGTTCAGCACTAGCACTTGAGGGCAACGCAGTATTAAATTTAATAAACACACTTTTTATATGAAAAAAATCATCAAAGATAGTTAAATGAGTATTTTTAGATTTAAAAAAATAATCTAGAGGTTTAATAATATTATTATTATTTATTTAAAAAAAATCGTCTATGGAAGGCCACGGTTTCGATCTTGCTATAGTATTAGTATCGTGGTTAGGCTTGGCATTTTTTAATGTTACCATCAGCCTATCAAGTTGCCATTTAGATTCAGTCAAATTAATGTATAGCCAATTTAACTTGAAACTAAGATGAACGATAGCAGCTATTACATTATCATCATCATACAGATCTGGAAATCTAATTTATATAAAGCGATTGTATTAATTATAAAATAAGAAAAATACCTATTTAATTTTCAAAATTTAAATTTATCTAAGATTTAGATTCATTTATAAAAAAATATTAAAATAGCATTAAATTATGGTAAATAAAGATTTAAAAAGAAATATTATACACAAGGTAATTAATAATATATTAATTTTGAATTTTATATTAATATTATAGATTGAGTTGTAAATTAAGCCAATTTAAATTATGGCTAATCAATCATTCATTTTATATAATTGTATAATAGAAAATAAAAATAAAGTTTTGACCTTTTCTTAATGCCCTTTAGCATAGAATCTACCAGTGGTTGGCAAAATTTTCTTGCATCGAAACTGATAACCAGTAGTAATTTTTTCTTCATGATTAAAGTATTTTTTAAATTTTGGGAAAGGATAATATATATATATACCAAAGAAATTTCACTATCTTCAACAATCTCACACATTTTTAATAACTAAATTTATATGGCTAACTAGATTTATAATGTATATTTTTAAATATAAATTTAAATTTCAAAATTAAATAAAGTAAAAGGATTATAATTTTTTATTTAATAAAAAATATATTTTAATAATTTTTAGATGTATTTATTATGTAAAATTGAAGGAAGAATAAATTTTAGGACTGATATTACATATATATGCTAACATCGGTAGTGGCACCGTCAAACAACAATAAAATTAATTATTGATACCTATCAGTCAATTAAAACTGATTATTAATCATATTTAAAAGAGTTAAAATATCACTACTTCGCTACTTCAACACTGGATCCAATAATTCAAATAGTGTCCAACTAACTAAAAGAAATAAGATATGAGTAAGGGATAGGTGTAAATGGGTAAAGATGGTAGAGCTATAATCCTCGTGAGATTTTGAAAACACCACCACTTAAGGATTATGCAGGTAACATACCCAGATTTAGATTCCCCCTTGAACAAGGAATCTTAGGAATTCTAAACAGCCTTTATCTCACCTTTGTGAAAGCCAAGAAGTATAAGCTCAATTTATTTATAATTTAGACAATTTTAAAATTGATTTTACACACCTGTAGTATGCTCATTGAACATAAGATCTATGCATCTGCATTAGATTGAAACGTTTTTTGACATTTCCTTGATCCCAATGCATCAAGATATAGGACAACTGAGCGATTGCTGGATGTCTTCATAAATTGAAAATGAAGGAATAGGGAAAAGTAGTGAATAGTTACAAATAAGATTTAGGAATAAATTCAAAAGGCTAGAATTATATTAATCCTTAAATTTAGGTTTAATAAAGCAGAGCATTTTATTCAATGCAATCTAACTATTATAAATAAATGAAGACTTTTTAAAGTAATATTTATATTTTAATAGAGAAGTTGTATCTTATATTTTCAAAGTGGGATTTAATTCAATAATTATGGCATTTATGGTTTTTAAACTCCCCAATATTTAAAATTATAATATTAAAGATAAAATATTAGGTTTTTAGATTAAGTTATTTTTATCCATTTAAAATTTTTTTAATTGCTACACTTTCTGGCACAAATATAGAGGTGATTTCAAACAAAATTTACCCTTTTATATACAATATTACATAGTATTAAATGTAATATTTGTAATTGTTACTTTTGGACATAAATATGAACCTTTTTACAAAATAATTTATAAGCATTTTTTCTGCCCCCTAAAAAGTTTATGTTGGATTGTAAGGAGTGGATGCGGGTGTGAAGATGATCTCAAGCACCACGTGGGCGCTTATAATTTTCTACAATATTAAAAAAATTTTTTTTGAAAACTTTCGAACACTAGGACCACCTCCCGAAGTTGAAATAGATGATGATCCCTATTATGACATGACAAACGAAACATTCGAAAACGTATCCTGCAACCATTGCAAATCCTACCTCGATAATTATTTCCTCAAAGTTTGATTTATTTATGATGAAATATAAAATAATGTTTCCCAAATAATGAAGAATTATAATTTACTTTTTTTTTAATATTTAAAAATATGACTTAAAAACATAAAAATGATCAGATATCCGAAAGCAACTCCAAGGTCACTATCCCAGAACCCTCGCCTGTTGTTGTATTTTCCTGCCAAAATAACATGTATTGCGATTTTAATCCTTGATTCCTTGATAAAATAAGATTCTATTGGATTAAAAAAATTCGAGAATATATTATTTCCCTAAATTTTTAAAATTATGCCCATTTTTTGGTCACTCATTATGATAGGGTTTCTTCTTAAATATTCATATTCTAAGTCCATTTCATGTGTATTTAAAAATATATAAAATCTATTCTTAATTCCTTTTATTTGTCACACATTATTTATGCTCGGTAACTTATTCAATGTTATGAATTTCATATAATTTTTAACCTGTATCCAATTAAGCGACTACCGTGTGGACGAAATTCCTAATAACATATTGTTACCACCCCCGCCGCCATTTTTCATGATGAACAATGGTAAATATAATATACATTACGTTTTTCTTACACATTTTTATTTACATTTTATCTCATTTCGCCAAGATTACCATTTTTTTTCTATTGAATTTTTATTAAAATTTCGCTCATTCTAATTTTTTTTATAACTTTTTGTTCCATTTTACCAAACCAATTTTATACTTCATTTTATTTCACTTTCTTTTTTTTGTTTATTCTCTTAAATTCATTAAAATACCCTATTCAGTTTCTTTCCCGAGTCCTTACACACATTCATTTGCTCAATTCGGCCCTCTCCAACCAGGATACCT
Organism: Gordionus sp. m RMFG-2023; assembly: GCF_954871325.1. NCBI lineage: Eukaryota > Metazoa > Nematomorpha > Gordioida > Chordodea > Parachordodidae > Gordionus > Gordionus sp. m RMFG-2023. The sequence goes on from NC_088776.1 coordinate 49,284,286, forward strand.
TAATCAAATGTCTCAAATCGCCATAGCCCAAAACTTCAATTACGAAAATCGTAATATTCAAAATTCGTCTTTCAACCAAAATATTACACTTCCTCCTGTCAGTGTGGGAGGTTTGAAAACTTAAATTTATGACCTAAAAATTTATTTAAAATATTAATTTTTCTAGATATAATATTCGATTTTAATATAAATAATTTAAACTCGAAGGCTTGTAAAAGGTCATTTTAGCCATTGTAAATATTATATAGTAACTGATAATTCAGAACAAATAATCAAACTTGTGGAGAAATATGGCTTCATTAAAAAAAGTAATATTTAATTCGTGGTATCCTCGATTTTTTTTATTCTAAAACCTTATAGGAAGTATTAATTACATTTTAAATGGCAAACTAATATTTAACCCACAAAAAAAACCTTTCAGTAACTTCTTTACATTCCAACCCTCCTGAAACATTCAACCCTCCTGACACATTCAACCCTCCATCGACACCTCAAGCAACCGAAAATGCAAATACTATAGATTTGAATGGCATCCTGTCAAATCTAGTACGTTCTGGTATAATAAACGCCAATAAATCTTCGAATGAGGACATTTCCCGACAAAACGAAGAAATGAATGATTTGAGCGATAAAGGACTCACTCTAGAGATACCAGAATTAGATATTTGCGATGTTAAGGCCCTCAAAGTGTAAGTAATTTATTGAAGTTTATTGGGAATAATTAAATGAAGAGAGCGACGGCTTAAGATAATAATGAAGGGAAGGAGGAAAGAAAGGAGCATTTGGAAAAATATATTTATAAATATTGCTGTTTACAAAACTTGCAATAAGTTAAAATTATTATTTTAAAAATATGTATAAAATTAATTATATAATGGATCAATTTAACTATAAATAAAATAGACATATTACTTAAGATTGTAAGGTGAGAGGCACATTCCTTAATTTTTAATACATTTTTATTTTATTCGATTCCTTGGATTTTACTTACATAAAAGCAAATATCCCGGTGTCATAAACTCACTGTACAATGGTTTTCAATGCGCGTCTTGTGGACGTCGTTTTTACAATTCCGACTCAGATGTCCAAAATAGAAGGTTACATTTTTGTATTGCTTGCCCTATTTGTTTGACTAAGCGTTAACCTTTTGTTTTATCCATGATGTTCTCGTAAATTACCGAGTGATTAATGAGGGGGCATTTCAACTAAAAAATATCCCTAGAGTTCCATCACATCCAATCCTCTGGACTGTTCTCCTTTATTTAAACAATATTTTTTTAAAGTCATTTTTGGGGGCTTCAATTTTTAATATGAGATTGTTTATGTTTATCCATTTTATTATTTTTTAAAAGTTATATTCATGACCAAAAAGGCAAGAGAAAGAAAGTTAAATTTTTTGTAGAATAACAATTTAGTTAAATATTACAACTTAGATTTCATATTAAATCATTCACTTCAATGATACCTTATTTATAAAAATATAAAATAAGATATGCCGACCATTTGGATTACCACTTTAGGAAAAACAGAAAACTCAAGGAAATAGGAGGTGGAATGGGTTCTATCGCCCGAAAAATGGCGGTCCGAGCTTGGTATTACCCTGTAACCGATTGGTGCCAATTAGAGGAGGTAGGTGATTTCCTGGAAAATAGCGCTCAAGGCGGAGAAAACGGTATTCCCCCTTTTTTGATATTTGTTTTCAAGGTGTTTATCATTCCGCCTATTTTTTAATTAATTTTATTTAGATAATTAATCTACTTTAGTTTATGAAATGAATAGAATTGACTATTTAGATTTTTTTATTGCCTCTAATAATTGGTTAATATTGGATGCAAGATAATAATATTTTTAAGCTCGGTAACGAAAAAAGGTCATCTTTCTTTGAGATGAAAACAAAAAAACTACTAAGCATTTTTTGTTAAAAAAAATTCTAACATTTTAATCCTTGCTAAAACTTTGTTTTTATGTTCTTTTTAGCCCGGAGCGAAATATTCGAACAGCTAAAATTGACACAACATAAAGCAGACTCATCGTTACTTAGTGCTGCCCCAATGATTCCCGAATCAGTGGCATCTATCCTTCGTCCATCAGATTCCACTCATTACAATGAGTATCAAACAAAAGATAATTTCAAGTTTTTATATTTTTGATTGGATATATTTTAATCAATATTCAACATAATTCTGTAAAGGAAATTATTGTTAATGCATTTTGATATTCAATTTTAAAATTAGATCCTTTTTTTAAGATAATAACCCATAAATTATATCCCATTATGATATATGTATATATTTTAAATTTAAAAATAAATAGATTAATGCTCAATGATTTACAAAACAAATATATCAACCAAGCCAAATTGGAAGAAGAAACTGATAAACGATTTGAAGCCAACCCTATAGCAGGGGAAAACGATGTAGTTTATATATTTGTTAAATCATCTATAAAAATATCAATATATATTTTGCTAGCAATTATTATGTAATAAAATATTAAATATTATTTCTTGTTTTCACAAATACATTAGGGAAACAATATATCTTAAATTTTTTTGGATAATTTATAATTTTTAGGCTTGCGAAATATGCCGAGAAGTATTTGATCAGGCCTGGGACGAGGACAGAGAAGAATGGGTTCTTAAGGATGCCATGCGATATTTAGAAACTGAAAAGTTATATCACCCTTCATGCTGGGAGGAAGAAAAGCCTGTACTCCAAGAAGATCTCAATGAGAATATTGAAGTTGTGAGTGTTGATATAAATATTATGATATCTTTATTGATATTTCATATATAATAAGAGAGGTGTAATAAAATTTTAGGGATAAGTTTATATTCTAAATAAAAAGGATCAACGTTATTTATATTTAATATAAACCTAGGAAAACGCACTGAATATCAAAACAGAAATACCGGAATTGAACGCTCTCGATAATAAAACTACTGAAAATGAAACAATGGAAACTGTTTCCGATTTTACCATAAATATAAAAACAGAATATATAGCTGAATGAAACATACATAGGAGCTTAACTAAGGGGGCGAAAACACAGAAGATTCCGCCCCAGGATCAAATATATTTTTCATATTTATTTATAAGATTTTTGAATTGAATATATGATAAAATTATAGTTTATTTTCATTATTTTATATTTTATATCACAAAAATTGGAAGAAAAAAAATAATGATAATAAAGATTATATTTTCAAGTTTTCCTCGGAGTTTAATTTTTTTAAAAAATACAAATAAATTTTGATGCAAATAAGTAGATGGTTTTGATTTAATTATATTAAAAATTTTAATTAACATGGAAAGAATATACTAATTTTTTATCAAAAAAGTGCATAAAAACTAATATGTTATAAAATAAACAAATTATAAGAATTTTATTTTATTACCAGTCTACAATTGCTAAAAAATATAGCCAATTTTTATTTTATTACCAGTCTACAATTGCTAAAAAATATAGCCAATTATTTTAATTTATTATTTTATTATTAATCAATTTTATTTTGTTATGTTATAATTTAATTTTTTAGTATTTGAGCAAATTTAATTTCAAATATATTATTAATATCAACCTTCCTTGAAATGTAATTAATAAATAAAGAAGCTTCACTTTTTAACTGACTCAAAATAATTTAATTAATCTTATATTATAAAATTTTGAGAAATTAATCTTCTAACCCACATTAGATGGCCCTTTCTAAATTATACAAACTAGGTTTGGCATAAAAATGGATTTATTTTGGTTTAAATTAAATAATTTATTTAATAATCAGAAAATCATGGGGTAAGATTGAAAAATAATATGATTTTTTTATTATCAGTATAATATTACTTTCTGTGAGGAAATTTTTTTGATATTTTATCAAATAAAAAGCCGATTGTTAAATAAAAGCCATTGATATGTACAAATACGATATCTATTTTTTAAAACAAATCCAACACTTGATTTCGATAACTTTTTACTAATAAAATGATGGTATTTATATTTTATTTAAATATGTTAGCTGCAATATGTTATTTTTTCAACTTTAAATCATTTTTTGAGAGCGTTTTTTTTAAAAATCTGATTTTACCGGAAATGTATTCCATATGTGTGGAAAACCTAACCGTGAATTTCAGACGATTTTGTCATGTGTGCATTTTTTCTTAAATTTTTTATATAAATTATAAATGTCTCAAAGATTAAGGGCAAAATTGTCCACAATTTATAGAAGATATTCTAAACATGCTGAATTACATTTTAGAAAAAATCACATTTTTATATTTAAAAAACACGTTCAAAAAATGATTTAACCTTGAAAAAATAACACATTGCCGGAAAAAACATATTGCCGCTAACATAATAACCAAAAACAATACTATTGGATTGGTTTTTTGCAAAATTTTGGCCTGATCCGAATTATTTTTTAAAACGGTAAATATCAGTCTTATCCAATACTAAGCTCACAGCAGGCCTTAGAATGATGACCATTTTATTATTTCAAATATTTATCTGTTACGAATTCATCGCTTCAAGTATATTGGCGGCCATTTCAGATTTCCATACTTATCATCACAAAATAATGTGACCATTTTTATTTAAAACCAATCATAAATTTTTTTAGATAGTGCCTAAATGTTTATCAATCGTGAGGTGGAAATAAGAGAATCTTTTCTAACTAACTTTTGTCCTACCCACTCTGTCATTTAATACCAACACAATAAACGTAAAATCATTTATTTTTTTTGAAATATTTGCCAGACACAAAAATTGGAATCAGAATTAATAATTATATATAAATAAACAGAAATTGAAAACAGAAGAATAAGAATGTTAGCAAATGATTAATATGAAAGCAAAGTGTTAAGAATATAGTTGGGAAATTATTATATTTTTAGCCGGCTAAAACCACGTTTTAAGCCAAAAACTATCATTTTTCTCTTGGGGTTTTTCTTAAAAAGATAGCAGCTCAAATTTGGAAGAAACTTATATGCATTAAAACGCTCTAATATTAACGTATTTTGGCGCCTGAAGATTGAACCGAATTAGCCATTACCCAACTATAGTTAGGATTTAAGATAAGTTGATTTTTTTTAAAGAGTAGGGGGTATCTTATAAAATGAGTTTATCAACATCTTGAAAATTTTAATAAAACTTAAAATGCATCCATATTCCAAAATAAACTAAACCAAACATAATTATTTTTTATCAATATCAATACACAATGAACATTATTTTATTGTTTTAAATAACTCATATCTTTTATATAGTATATGTAGCCAGTATTAGGTGCCGCTCCAAATTTATTATTCAATTTTTTTTAATTAATATTAAAATTATTTGCAACATGTTCTTTATGGAACTTTTTATTTTTTTAACGTTATATATAAATATGCTTAAATCCGTAAGGCATTCAGCATGAAACACAATTCCACGAAATTTAAAGTTAGGAGCTTCCCATAATCTTGAGTCTTTTTGGTTTGCTCATATTAAGCTCCTGATGTAATTATTAGGAAGAATACCCAAGCAAATAATGAGGTTAGTGGCGTTTCTCGTGGATTGGCATAGACCACCTCCCATCTAAACATATATGAAGGATTATGGATTCGAAATTCTAATTTTTTAACACCATTGGATATTTGTCGGCACTTTTTGATAAGCCTCAAACAATATTTATATAACTCTATTATTAAAAATCATTTTTATGACGTTGGCATGCTTAATTCAATTAAAAATAATGTTTCATAAACTCACTAATTCACTTTATTTGTATTCCTGGATTAGAAATTATAAAATATTTACAGACACTTGTAAAAAATAAATAAAAATCTTTATAAAATAATAATATTATGTAGAAGGATTCTTTAAATTGAAATTTATAGATTGTTTGAGTTAATTTGTATACAAATTCATCTATATAGAATCTCATTTGCGGAATTTTTTGAATAAAGGGTGTATGTGTTTGTCTTTGTTGTTGCGATTCATTTTTGTGGAATATTCCTTATAAACATTTTCATCGGCACCCGATAACGAACTTATTTTTCCGGTTCTCCAAGTAGCCTTATTATTTATTTTAAAAAAATGTTAAAAATATTTAGATGGTATAATGACAATTTTTTTATACTTTCAAAAATATACGTGCATTTATAAAAAAATATAAAACTCATAAAAAATGTCCACAAAATTTTTTTTAAAAATAAATATGCCCCCCTCCTTTCCCCACCTACATGAGCCATTACTCATACTTAGTTTGCCAATATAATCAAGCAAAAAATGAATCTATTAACCATATAACCCCTACCAGCAGTTTCTCTCTGGGGGTGTGTGGTTAGTATTAAAAACATATCTTTTAATTATTTAACGTATATATATTTTACATACCAGCTTTTAGCCGTTTTTAGTTTAGAATCAAATAATCTAACATTTAAATTTACATGAAATTTATCCCTTAAAAGGTAAGTGTGGAAAAAATAACGGGCGCCATAAGGTGGGACAAAGCTTACCCCCCTAAAAATGTTATAAGTCATTCATATTTCTAATTAAGCTTTTATATTTTAAACACTTATTGAAGTAACCTTTTAATTATAAATATAGAAATCTTGAAGATTTATTGTTAAATAAAATTTTTTATATGACTTTATATAAAACATAGGATTATTTTACTATAAAAATAAAAAAAAAACATTCAAAAAACCCAAAAATTGTTTATCTAATTCTAAAACATTAGTAAAGTTAAAAAAATGTTATAAATAAGCGCCCAAGCCAAAATAGAAAATTTATATCATAAAAAAACCATACTATAAAAATTTGAAGAAACATCCATTTCCTGTAAATCTTAATTCATTATAAATATTTTATAAACCTTTGTATCAGCATTGATATCATCCGGATCATTCGTATTTTCTTCCACGAGATCTTCATCAGTTGCGGTTAAAACTTTTTGCAATAACTGATTTTGTTCTTGCTTAAAATAAATTAAATTTAAAAGTGATAAAAAAAATAAATAAGGTCACAAATATTTGATATAATGCCGTTATAGCGTCGTTAGGCTCCATATGTATAGCTTCCCGTATTAAAAATAAAAAATGAATAGGGGAGAATTTGACTTCATAGCAGATTGTTTAATTTTGGAGCACCAAAAGGTTATTTTATAGAGAATTCGCAATTTATTTATTCTATATATCTCCCCTATTATCTTTCAATATTTTCCACACTTCTATAATAATAAAAAACAAGAAGGAATTAATAAGTTACCTGAGTAGAGTAAAATAGATCAGCCTTTTCTATCCCATTAAGGTGAGTAACAACCTTGTAAGAATAGCCTTGATTGATGAGAAATCTTTGCCTCTTGATGGCGTAATGCATTTCCAAGGTGTCTTGGGAAATTAGGCTATAAAAAAAAGAATTGAATTCCTCTGTATTTGTTGTACCTATGTACAAAATACAATATAAAAATAAAGGGAATAACATTAGTTTTTATGAATTTTTTTAATAGAGAAATTATAAGAAACTTATGTTTAAATTTCAAAATATTTTTTTAAAATGACCTATTAATAGTTTCCTGATGTTTCAAAATAATAAAACACGTTATTATAGAAAAAAAAATGCGAATTTATAGAGTCTTAAGTATTTAAAGTTTATATTAAATGTTTTTTTTTTATAAAAAACTGCTTTTGGTTCTCTTAGAAACAATATTTTAAAAGTTTTAAAGTGATAATTTTATAAAAAAAAGAAAACCAAACCTTTTTTAGCTCTCAAAATTCTACCGAGCCTTTGGGCCTCTTGTCTCCTAGAACCTCCATGAGAAGAAATTTGTATTAAAACGTTCGCTTCTGGCAAATCGAAAGAATTATCCGCCACCTTGGATAATGATAATATTTTTTTAAAAATGGGGTACAAATTTTTTATAGTCATAAGGAGAATGCCATTTAAATTTTTTTTACTAATAATAATGAATCCCTATGCCTATCCTCTACCCAAATAATTGACAAAAATAATATTTTTGGATAAAAATTAAGGTAGGCTTAGTAGACTATTTCGTGGATATTACTAGTAATATTCTTCATGTTAAATTATTTTACAACACCTTCTTTTAGATTTTAAATGAATTATCTTTCAAAATAACTAAGTGAATAAAATCAAAATATGGGTGGAGATTTTTTAAAATTAATAATCGGTAGGACAAACAATTATTATCTTCATTTGCCAAAATTCAAATGATCTCAGTATAAGAACTAACATATATAAAAACTTCATAACTATAACGTAAAAGAGGTGATGGTCATATTTTAAAAAAAACTTTGGAAACGAATATGCAATTGATCTTAGGGTTGTGCATGAAATTTTGCAGGATGTGTATTCTCTCTTGCTGACTCGTAGGGCCATATATGTACGGTTTACCCAAAGTAAGGGCGTAGTGTTTCAGAGCCATAACGTTGTCGGAGAAAACGATAACTTTATCTTTACGGGCCTCGTGAAAATTGATGAGAAATTGGCAAGCCCGAAATTTCTCCGGGTTCATTACACATAATAGCTTTGTGTTTTTTTATATTAAAGTTACAAAATAATAAAAATTTAGTAATTATTTTGGCAGATAAAATATATTATAATCTATCGTTGCGTAAATCTTATCTAAATGGGAGACCCGCAGAGGCAAAAATTTTAGGTCCAGCTCAGATTTGATAAAAAAAACCGAAATTTTTTTAACATGATCTAAATGAATTTTTTATTTTTAAATCATTTTTTGCCCCTCCCTACCCGCCCTCCCCCATAATTTTTATTAATATTAAACCCTCCTTTATATGATTTTTCGGTAACTCACTGAAACTCGGGGAAATTTATAATATTATTATTTTTTTTAAATATTTAAAAAAATTTTTTTTATTAAAAAAATAATAAATATGCGATCGTCTGGATATTGGTGGAAATTTTTTGATGTAATAATAATTCAAACTTCATTACTCAAAATTTTTAAGAATTGCATACTTTCTTCGTTCAATTAGCGTAATTTTAGATTATTTTTTTTCTGTCTGGATATAGGTGAAATTAAGGCGAGCATCTCAAGAACTTGAAGAAAATCTTCCTCTCATTTATACATATGTGAATATTCTTATTTTCGTAATATTAAAAATATGTCAAATTTAAGAGAATTAATTAAATTTTTAAATGATATAAATTTATATAGAACTTATGTTTTTCCTTGAAATTATATATATCTATATATTATCAGTTTGTATATTATGTTTATTCAAATAAATTGCTTAATTATCTAGTATTTGATTTAATAGTCCTAACTTAGTAACATCCAATATAGCACACGCCCTTTAAAAAAATATAAATAATATACTCTATTTTTAATGTAAAATTAAAGAATTGTGAAAATTTTCACTAGAAAAAACTATGGAATTCTTAAAACTTTTGAGTAATGAAACTTTGAATTATTATTACATCAAAAAATTTCCATCCATATCCACACGGTCGCATATTTATTACTTTTGAATAAAAAAAACAGTAAAAAAAATAATATTAAATTTTTCAACTGATTAATTGATATAATTTAAATTTATTTAACAAAAAATAGGCTTGGCGTCAATTTTTTTAAACAAATCGTACCATTTTTCGGACTGTGCCTGATCAGTTCTCAGTGATACAAATATAAAAGGAATAATAATGGATAAATATGAAGATATAGAAAGCATAAAAAAGCTCACGAGTTTTTTTATGCTGGACATGGATAAGTACTCAGCGAAAAAAGCCTTGTTCATAGAGCACCACACTTCGGCGCATTGGACACGCGCTATGTAACCATTGTTTTGAAGTTCAAGCCAATTAGCTTCGTATAGTTTAGGACCTTCAAAAAGTAAGGTTAGAAAACAATTTTTAAATGTGCATTATATAATTAATTTTTTTCTTTAACCTATAAAATGTCCCTTATTATTTTATATACGTCCCAAAATAACGGATTAAATTTAAGCTTTTGTGGATGCGTAATAAAAAAATATTAATACTTTGATCAAAATTCAGATGTGATTAGATTATTACTTTAAAGTATTTCTTTTTATTATATTCCAATTTTAAAAATAATGTCACAAAAATTAATATTAAAAAAAACGACCTTTTCCTTCTCCTCCCCTTTGCGGTTTTTTAAAAATAGAAATTTAATCGTTTGTATCGAACAGGTAAATTAATAAAAAAAATGAATTAAGACATTTTATATTTGAAACTTCCTAGAACCATTTTGTAGATTATATAGGACACATGGGATTAAAAGTGGGAAAATTGTTATAGGTCCATTACTGTAATATATATTCTTTTATCTTATTAACTACCCTCGAATAATTATTAATATCAAACTCTTTAAAAAATAAAGAATAATTTCAATTGTTATAACCTATGAGGAAATTTAAATCCCTTATCTTATCATCTTCCCTGACGAGCGTGGCCGTGAGACCCAATTTGCAATGAGATCTGACTATAGTGAGCACACGCCGAAACATCTTGGCAGGAATCGTGTGCACCTCTTAAATATAAATAAAATAAGTGAATTTCATAAATATTCATCTGTGAAATAAAATTCTGCAGCAAAAGCAATAAAAAATCTCAAAAAATTTGTCATTCCCTTTTCAGTTTAGTTCGTTCGCGTTCAACTATAAAAAAATCAACGCGTTCAAACTCGTGTTCATTCAAATCTATAAATATACACTTTTTTAAATAATTTTTTATGATATAAATGGATGTCTAATAATATCATTTGTATAGAGAATAGTGTATAAAAATATTTTTTAAAAAACGATAAAGCATGATTTAAAATATTATAAATTTTCGTCTGATATGCAGGAGAGAACGTTTTCGTAGTTAAAACGGAATTCACTGTGCTTCACTATGGGAAAACATTTTCTTAGAGAGCTGGATTTAAGTGTTGTATTTAATGAATAAAGATTTTATATTTAATCTTAAGCCTCCAGAAAATAGAATTCGAATAGTGAAATATTGGTATATTCGTTGACAAATAATGTATTATTCGTATTTTTTTTATTCAATTCTTTTTTACATTTTATCGCAAAATTTATAATCGTAAGTTAAAAAATACAATCATTATAAGAATAACAAACTGTAATCTCGGTCCATTCTTAGAAATCAACATCTATAAAAAGAGAAACTCATAAGAAAAAAAAATAGCTATTATTTCCTCTCCTATTGATTGCAAAATTCTTATAATTACATTTGTTTTAATTTAATTTTAAAAATAGTGCCAGAAAATATAAAATATTTGATTTAGAGTTAAATTAAATATTAATTAATTAATAATATTAGAATATTCAACAAATATATTATAATATTTATTAAATTTATTATTTTCAAAAATTATCATTCGTGTAATATTTGAATCACACAAATCAAATAATTATTGATATGCCTATTTTATCTAGTGAACGACAAATCAGCTGTTTAAAAATTTTTTCAAAAAGAGACGTTAGCTGTATGCAGGTCAATCTTAAAGCCCAAATGGAATCGGGTTATTTTTATCGGTTGTGGCCTGACCGAATTAGAATAAATCTACTTCCAACTGGTTTCTAAAATCAATCTGTATGCGTTAGATCGTTTAAAATGCGATTTAAGTCGGTCCCAGTTTTATATTTCTAAATTACCCAATAATTTATAGTACATTAATTTTTTTTTAAAAAATCAGAATTTATGTCCCGTTCCTCAGGTTTATTTCTTCCTAGGTTATTGCACAGATTTATTTAAATATGATATAAGTCTTTTAATCATTTCGCTTTGTGGAGACAATATCCACAGCGATTCTCAAGATAAAATAGTGGATAAATATAATTTATCTATAAAATTAAATATTAAATAAATATAAACCATTTTAAATAAGGGTACTATATACAAGCAGCACACTAGTCAGAAGATAAAAGCGTGATGAAATTTTTTAAAAAATTTTTTATAAATTAAAATGAACGTAAAAAGTATCCGTTCGTCAAAAAAATAAATAAGTTCACGTTCACTTTCAAAATTAGTCTAAAAACGAATGTTGTTTAAAGCCCCATTAGGGTCGATTTTTAAGAATTGCCGGATTAAGATTATAACCAAAATAATATTAAACCTGGAGATTTTGCTCATAGATGGCAGAAAATTTTGGACATTTATTTGCTAAATCTCGAGGCTTATTATATTTTATTTTGGTTAAAATCTTAACGGGGTGGTAAATCGACCCAAAGTAGGGCTTTTAAACAACACTATTCAAAGGTATTTAATGATACTCACTCAATATAAAAAATAAAATTTAGAAAGAAAAAAAGAAGCTTTTTTTACCATCTAAAACCATGATACCCCAATCCCTCAATGTTAACTGTTCCATGACTCTTTCGGCTTCCCAAGACCTTTTGTTTGTGTGAGCTATCATACTATACGTGGTGATACATATGGAGCACTTAGATATACTGGTGGCTAGGAGGGATTGAGACATTTTAGTGTCAGATGTGAACCGGTATATTTGGGCGTCTTCTATAGTACTCCAAAGTTTGGCCTTTTAGTCGAAACGATCATGTTAATTTTTTTTTATTATCATTTTAAGTTGTTGTTGTTGCATGCAGGCTTGTTAATCGATCCTTTTAAAAAGATCGAATCCCGATCACGATCTTTTAAAAAAAAGAGGATAGAAATTCAGGATCGATCTTTTTTTTAAAAAAAGGATAGCGATCACGATCATTTTCTTATTTAAATTTTTTATCGATGCAAAAACTAATATAATATAGTATAACAATTAGAATATATTTATTTATAATAAAATTTTTTCTAAATTATCATCATTTAAACAACCACGTTTTTCATTAAGTACATGTTTAGCGTGTTATATTCAATAAATTTTTTTTTAAATTAACATAATTATTAAAAATATTCACTGAATCATCATTAGAATAAAAAAAATTATTAATGAAAAGAGTATTTTGTGTCTAATTTTCCCAAAAAAGGTATCGATTTCATCCATGCAATTCACTTGAAGCATCTGCATGTGGTTGACACTGTATATTTTCTAAATGGGCAATTAACCTTTTTTTTTAGCATCAGATTTTGTGGCAGATTAATATAAGGCTAATTTAGCTTAAACTTTGGGTGAATTATTGATGCCAATATATTATTGTCATCAGAAGGAAATCTATATTAATAAATGATAATTAATTTATTATTAAATAAATGTTCATAAAATATTTTCTCAAAATCTTTTGCCCATTCGACAGCTTTTAATGGTAGACAATTGTAAACTTGAATTTTTAAGATAACCTATATGACTCTTTTAACCACACATATATAATATACTTTGTGTATAACAAAATTTGTGTTGAACCATTAATTCATAAGTTCTTAAATACATAAAAAGCCTCAGTATTATTCATATCATAACAGCTTTTAATAATGGTAGAAGAAAATATTGTAAACTTGGATTTTTAAGATAACCTATATGACCTTTTTAACCACATATAAATAATATACATAATCATATATAACAAAAGTTTTGAACCCTTTATCATATTTTTGTTTATACAGGTTTTACATTCAGTCTGTACATTTTTTAACTTACATTTTTAAAAAATTACATCTAAAATTTTAAAATTGAGATTTGATTCAGGGGAAGTTATTTTCATCCAACTCTGTTACATAATATATTTTTCTTATATAAAGAGAAAGCACAGTGAATTCAAAAATGTATTTGCCAAACACTTAAATGAATTCTCAACATAAACAAATAAATCTCTACAAAAGCAAAGTGGTCCTGGTTGCAGATCCAAATAAACCAAATTAAATTTTTATAATCTTAACATCATCAATATCGCAAGAAACAGCAGACAAAGTTGTAATGGTGTTTATTATTGACACCTTTCAACCACTTTCACTGGTTGATGATCCTTCATTTCAGAAAATAATTAAAAATTTTTCTCCAACAACAAAAGTTATATGTCATCAAACTCTAGGCAAAAAAATATCTATTGCCTTTACAGATATGACAACAAATCTTCTAAGAGATTTGTCTGAAGTCTCGTATGTATGCACCACTGCTGATTGTTGGAGTGGTCATCGAAGGTATATTATATTTATATAAATTTTATAATATTTTATTTTAGGGCTTTTATTGGAGTTACTGTCCATTGGCTGGACCCATTAACCATCAAGAGAAGATCAGCTGCTTTAGCACTGAGGCGTATAATTGGAAAGCAAACATATGATGTTTTGGCTAAGAAGATTATGGATATCCACAAGACTTATAAAATTCATAATAAGGTGGTGAAGATGGTGACCGATAATGGAACCAACTTTGTAAAGGCATTCAAGTAATATTTATATACAAAAAAAATTATCTAAAATAAATTTTTCATTTTTTTAAAGTTTTTGGAGAAAATGAAGAAGATAGTGAGGATATGGAATTAATAAATTTAGATGATATATTATCTGCTGATGACTCAAATAATCCTACCATCAGCCAACCAAAACATCAACGTTGTTGCCATAATCTTAACCTTAATGCAACCAAAGATGTTGAGAAGACAGAAAATGATATTAATTATAAGCGAATATCAAGAACAATATTTGCTAAATGTTTTGTTTTAATTAACAAACAAAATATGTCCTTAAAGATGGCTGATATTCTATTGGAGAAATTGGGAAGATACCTTATAGCGCCCAACGATGGAACCTCTATTTTCAGTCAATGAAATTAATGGACAAAATGCTCTATGAAAAGTTTTCAGAAGTAGAAGAAGTTTGTGATCAAATAGGATTCACAACACTTATTTAATAATAAATTAATTATCATTTATTAATATAGATTTCCTTCACTATATGATGACAATAATATATTGGCATCAATAATTCACCCAAAATTTAAGTTAAAAGGTTGATTGCCCATTTAGAAAATATACAAGGTCAACCACATGCAGATGCTTCAAATGAATGCATGGATGAAATCGATACCTTTTTTTTTGAAAAAATTCGTCACAAAATGCTCTTTCCATTAATAATTTTTTTATTCCAATGATGATTCAGTGAATATTTTTAATAATTATATTAATTAAAAATTTTTTTTTATTGAATATAACAAGCTAAACATGTACTTAATGAAAAACGTGGTTGTTTAAATGATGATAATTTAGAAAATTTTTTATTATTAAAGGCTAATTTTAATTATAAATAAATTATTCTAATTGTTATACTTATATTATATTATTCAATTACAATAAATTTCTACCATATTTAATTAATTTTTATATTAGTTAATTTTGCATCGATCAAAATTTAAATAAGAAAAGGATCAAAAAAAAGTTCGATCCTGGATTTTGATCCTCTTTTTTTCAAAAGATCGTGATTCGATCTTTTTAAAAGAATCGATTAACAAGCTTGGTTGTGAGTATGCGATTTAATTTTTTAAGCTCTAACTTAATTAGTTCCGGATATATGGCGCGTCTAAGCTAAAAAATGACCTCCTTCTTAATTTTAAAATAACCGCTAAAAATAAAGATTACTCAAAAAATATAAGTTATAAGTGACCTATATTTGGTATCAATAGATAGTTTTTGAATCCCTTTCTTAAAAATAAGTTATTCTTTTCTAAAAAAATCTCAGGTGTTTTTATTTCCGGAAAAGGTTGGATTTTTAATATCTTCCTGAGCTTAAAATTTTCTAAAAATTTGTATATATGTTTATTAAATCAATATAAATTTATATTAAAAAAAAATTAAATTTTGAAAATATTATTTTTTAGTTATTTAATTTTTTTTCTAATTTTTATCGATAAAAAAGTCATTATAAATGGCGATGTGCTAAAAAAATCTAAAAAAATATTTTTTTAAAATAAAATTAATATAAAACAATATTAGAATTAATATGGGGGTTATTGCAACTGTGTCAGTTCCCTTTTATTCTAAGATTACATAACAGTTGCTTGCATAATTTAAAAATTTTTACCGGTGTTTCTATTTACATCTATTTTAAAAAAATTCAACTCTAAAAAATAATGGTTTTCTCAACCTAATTTTTTAAATTGATATTTAATAAACATACATATAAATTTTCAGAAAATTTTTAGCTCCATTAGATATTAAAAACAACCTCTACCATTTCTGGAAATAAAAAACACCTGAGATTTTTTTTTAAAAAAAAAATTAAATAATTTTTTAAGAAAGTGATCGAGGGCTATTTATCACTTATATTTTTTAAGTTAATCTTTATTTTTATCGTGTTTTCCAAATTAGAAGGACGTCATTTTTTGACATTAACCCGCTAATACCTCCAGAACTAATTAAGTTAAATTAAATTGCATAGGTCCTCACCATATATTATCATCGCGCAGAGTATCATTCAATTCGAAATAGGTCCACGAAAATGACCTTTTTTTGGTCGATTTGGCATGGAATGATCTTTTCCTTACATTCTTGTTCCCTTACTCTCTTCTCCCCTCTCCCATGTTTCGAAATAATGTAGTAGCATTCTTGTCCCCTCATCCTTCTCTCTCCCCCATTTCGAAATAATACAGTAGCAAGAACAAAACCTGTGCTCTCCATTGTTCCACACTCACACCCGACGTGCATAAAACGAGAGCAGGTTTGGCCACGGTACATATAGCTGCAACGCCCACCAGTGTTTTTCCGGCACCGCAGGGAAGAACTACCACTCCTGATCTGGCTCTCCCTTTGCCGGCACCTCCCCCGAAAATTTTCTTCAAGCACTTTTCTTGGTAAGGTCTGAGACATGCAGTGGGTCTCAAACGAAATGGGGGTATATTCGTGGTGTTTGAAGTGGAGGATCTAAAATCGTATTCAGAAAGGAGAGGCAATTCAAGTTCAATACACCTAGCACATAAAAAAATAGATTATAATAAAAAAAAAATTATTACTCTTAAAAAATAAATAAAAGTTTTTCTTGATGATGCCATTCTGCAATTCATCCATTTCCCCGTAACCGTAAATAAAAGTGAATACAATAAATATGGATCTCAAGCATTCAGTAAGATAAATCCAATAAGATTTTCAAGTGGATAAGATATTTTTCAAAAAAATAAAACTTTTTAAAAATACAAAGAGAAAAGGTTATATACTATACAGAAAATCGAAGATAGCCATGAAAAATTTAGGAAAAAAGATGTGCTGAAAGTGAAAAATAGATTAATTATCAGCTAAGATTACAAATTGATAAAAAGAGTTAGTGAGAAAAAAATCTATAAATATACAAAAATTTTGTAAAAATGGTATGGTAATAAATATTATTAAGTTTTGAGCCTCTTGGTATCAGAGTTAATAGTTAGTTGATTTAAGGTATTAGTCATCACAACCTTTTTTGTAAAATCTCGATTTTCTCTTGTTTAATTTCAAAGGATATATTGTCCGAACCGTCCAACCCCCTTTCATTGCCTTCCTCTTCATCTTCCTCGAGCATTTTGTAATATGACAGGATATCTTCCGGTATTTCGGTGTGATTTTCGGCCAGTTTATCGTTTTTCGTTACATCACCAATATTTTTGTAGGGTTGAGAAGATTGTTTCTGATTTTAAAAAAAGAAATTAAATTTTATTTCATTCCTATTTATTCTATATCAATCTTTATATTTTTGATGGATATAAGCCAGAAACACCTATATAGAGAAAATATAAGTTAATATGAAAGACTTCTTTGAATTAATTATTATTTTTTATTAAATCAAAGCAGGATATTTAAAAGGAAAAAAAGAATATTATTTCTATACTTTGAATTGAAAGATTATACATAATCATAATAACTGAAGCATCTTTATTAATTGCCCAATTTGAGTCAAATTAAACAAACTAAATTGATCATTTAAAAAAAAAATTATATATAAGAATTAAGCACTTGATTGACATCTTTAGAAAATTCATTGTCCTGTTCTCCTCTTCTCCAGCATTCTTTTATAATTTCGTCTTTTAATAATTTTTGAATTACTTCAGCATATTGACTCTCTATAAAATATCTAAATATTATATTTTAATATAAATTTGTAAAATTGTGGTTAAATCTTTTGAGAAAAACAAGAATTATCATTTATTGATCTCAAATAACAAAAAAAGAAATAGAAAATACAAGGTTATATTTTTCAAGGATTCTTCTTTAAAATTAAGATCAAATATGGTTCTATCTATCAACATATTTTTGTGGAAAAAAAAAATCACAACCTTAATATTTATAGTATTTCTCCCCATTTCTAAAAAATATAGTGAAAATGGTATAACTATTTTTAAAAAACCTATTCCGTTTCAACACAAGCTTGATTTTGCCATAACTGCTGGTACAAGCTTCAATAAATTTAACCAAGCCATCGTCTAATTTAGTGGCCTTGTTTAACCTATTAAAAACATTTGCAAAAATAATATATTATGTTGTTTTTTAAATAGAAAAATTAGATTCAAATCCAACCTAGTGGAATTAGCATTGTTAAGTGAAATTATAAAGTGCTAAACCTTTTTCTCCTCACTATGAAATGTAGGCACTGACTGAAACTTTGTAATTTACATCATTTTAAAAATAAGGATCCAAATTAAATTATTCACAATTTTTGTAGACTAACATACATTTTATTTATTTGTGGGGAAATTTGACTTTTTTATTATATTTCCAACACCTGGTGCTGACATGAAAAAAAGTGGGCATCTAAAGGCAATTTTTTTGCTCAACATGGTTTCTTATAATGTACTAGAGGTGCCCAATTTCTAAAGTTTTAACAAGATAATCATAATTTTTACCTATCTAAATAGGCAAGGACCCTTTGGCATGTGACTCCAACAGATACGGCAGCATATAAAGAATAAGGTGTTAACCTAAAAGACATAAAATTTATTTATTTTATAAAAAGGAAAATTAAAAAAACGATATCAAGGGAAATTTTATTTGATTATATTCAATTATAACCCTGCCCCCCCCTCCCCATTATTCCTAAAAGAATACTTAGATAATCTCAAAGATAAATGTTAGATCAAGTTCTTATCTTATGGCAAAATCACAAAAATATGGTGATATGGATATAAGTGATGCTATATTAATTTAATTTATTCAATTAATATTTGCAAATAATATTGTGAATATTATAAAATATATAAAAAATAAAATATATATTTTTTTTAAAAACCCATTAAAATTGATGATATTCAGATTCACTAATATCACCTGTTGCAAAGTAATTTTTTCATGACCCAAGCCTAACTATAAAAAAACTTTGCTTCTCTAGCCAGATTCAAATTTTTTGTTCCTTGACCCAATTAAAATTATTTTGGAATTTGAGTTTAGTTTAAATATTCTAATATCAAAGAAAAATTATATGTATTTATTAACGTATTGCCATCTAAAGTATATTTAACACAGACATAAAGGATGTCATTCTGATTAACATTTATTGTGATTATTGAGCACTCTTATTTGATTTTTGGGTCATTCTCAGGTTGGGTTAACCTCTTATAGTTCAACCCAATTTCAAGAAAAAAGTCTTCAATGTCAAAGCCCAGTGCAGGCTTGTATGCCTCTAGTTACAAATATCTGATTGTTTTGAAAATGGTTAAGGCCTGAGATACAAATAAATTAAAAGTGTCTGAAACTTTAAGGGAGTTGGTTGAAAATGATTCAGCAAAATGATATAAGGAAATAAAATCCCAGGTAAGGGATATAGCATTGTCCCCAGTCTGCCTTGATTTTGGATCAGAGACCAGAGGGTTCCAGTGAAGTTAGAATGTATTGGCTTTCAATTCTATTGATGATTGAATTGATGGCAAAGTGCTTGGATAGACTGACTTTTGCAAAAACAATGTAGAGGATATGGGTGTCATAGATGTCTATATATAGTTCATTTAGTTCTTACCTTAAATAATTTAAGTTTTAATAGGTTATTTTCAAATATTTTTAATATATTTTATAGTTAATAGTGCATAAAAATATTTATAAATATTTTGTGAATATTAATTCACATAACAAGTGAATTTATTCCTCTTTCCTTCAATGTTTTAGCTCATTTTATACTTGTGTAGTTACCCCTCTATTCAAAAACCATAAGGGTATATATTTATAAAGGCAAAAATTATTTAGTGGCTAAAAAATGTTGCATAAATTGTAGATTATATAAATGATTGAATAATAGGGTAAGCAAAAGGGTTGCTTAGCAACAACTCTATAAGTCAGAGCCAGTGAGGCCACTGATATAAATGTGAATATATATACCTATACTCATGGATTAGAGCTGTTCTGGAAACTGGCTCAGATATGGCAATGAGGAAATCTAGTGCAGTGGCATAAGCAGGTGAAAATGCTTCCAAAAATATTCTCCCACTAGGGGTAACCCAGAGTGGCCGAGAAGAGTAATCGGGTCTCAATGTCATGGTCTTGCTGTAATCATGTATGGTTGATGTAGTGGTATTGGATCCCTCATTAGTGTCATTATTGATGATAGCGGATTCATCTTCTTTAATTTAGTATTTATTAAAATTAAGTTGGCAAACTGCTTAAGTTTAACATATATTTAAAACATTAAAAATTTTAATATTATGTAAAAAAAATGTTACCCCCTTCTATATCCCTAGAAGACTCATCATAGTTTGCTTCCTTATTATGTTTATCTAATAAATTATAATGGTAAGTATTGAATATTGTAAGATATACTTTTTTTCTTTCCCATCAAATTCATTCATTCATTTATTACCACGCTAGAAATTGCACGCAAATTTCATCACAAGTGCCTGCAAAGGGTCTTCATGAGCGGGAGAGGTAACAGTTCGCATCCTATTTTTTTGAGGAGGGTAGGCTGCTTTAACGCGGGTAGGATAAATTTTTTGGGGGGTTATCTATTAAATTTGGAGATCAAATAGGACAAAATTTTTTGCTGTAAAAATTAATACTTTTATTATTAAATTATTATAATACAATTCATCGACCAAATCTATATATTGAAAACAATCATACTTGTTTTCTAAATAAAACATTCTGCTATTTGCAATGTAATTTAAAAGGTTTCGATATTTCAGCAAACACATAATGCCATTATAATTAATTCCTAGTAAATAATAGAGGTTTTAATTGAATTGATTATCTAAAAAATAAATTATTTATATTCACAAAATATCGATAGTTGGTAGTAGAGATAGATTAATTTAAGTTATCCTTTATAAATTATCTGAAAAGAGTATCAATAAATTAAAGGGTGAAAAGAATAATAATAGAAACACCGCTGCCGAAGGCGGTGTGAATTTTTTAGGGGGGTAGGCAAAGGTTTTTGAAGGGGGTTTGCATCCTGTGAAAATCCTGTCATGTAGACGCTGCAAGTGCACCATGTATATTCACTAGTATATAGGTCCTATACATGATGTATACCCGTTTTATTATAGTGGACGGTACCACTATGTAGTCAGCTAGCATAGTAAAGAAGAGAGGAGTAAGAAAGAGAGGATCTATTAGTTTCGTTACCGGCAAGATAGTGTTAAGAAATTGTAACCAATATTAATAATTATGTACGTGACACCTGTTTAGATATTTAAGATATGAAAAAAAAAGTAAGTTTTATGTTAGTTAAGTAATCTTTGGATGATAACGTTATGTCTATATAGCGTGTCATATTCCGGAGGTATCCAACTTCATTGTAATTGTAATCTCAATCCTTGAAACCCATTATCCTAAAGATTTAATTAACGTTTTGTCTGATTTTTTTTTTCATGTTATCTTCCTTCTTTTTACCTTCATTAATTTTTGTCATTCACTAGAGCCAATATTATCCCCTTAAATCCTTGTTTGTATTAAGCAAACGATGCTCGGGATCCTCATTATTTACCACATTATCATTATTATAGTGAACCCGGAATCGTTATCATTATTATTATTCACGGTTCTAAGATTATCATTGCCTTCGTCAAAATCGTTTATCCAGTAGGGAAAGGAGTTATAAAGGGGAGGGGGGCAATTTAATAAGATAATAATTATCATCATCTTCATCTTATTTCATTCAATCCATAATTCCAATATAACCTGTGCCGAAACATAAATTGTCATTCAACCCGGGAGATGAGGTTGGAAATAAGACGGTGCGAGAATATTCGAATACTTCCACGTTGCTGCTCTAGTTTAGACCATTTTAAGCATGTATTGTAGATGTTCCTTTAAATGTTTTTTGTTTTTGCTGAGTGCCAAAAAATCTGTAAACAAAAGATTGATCAAGTCCATGTCCTTTAGATATTTTGCCAGCCAATAGTAACAAAAATATCATATTTTCTTATGAATGTCTTAAGCAATGACTAAGTAATTTTACGATTGATAGGTAGGATGTCGTACCTATTCCAGAGAGTTGAGTTTGAGGTGTTGTATGGGTAGTATGTTTTAGTAATTCTTCTTAGACATTTGTTTATAAAGGTCTGAGATGTGTTAATATTGCTTTTAGAGTCCTGCCATGTTTCTAATCCGTATGTTAAGATGGGTAGAATTAAGGATTTGAAGAATCTTATCTTTTGGTTCGTGGATATCTGGTTGGACGACCATAATTTCGTTAGCTGATGGTATCGGGATCTGGCTTTGTTTGTCCTCTACTTAGTATCCAATATTGTGGCTAATGACATTATCGTGGTTCCTAGGTACTTAAAATCTGAAACAGTTTCTACCACATTATTATCAAAGTTAAAGGGGTCTGTGTTAGATGCAAATGTATTGGATGCTTAACTTTGTCTTGGAGTAATTGACTTCTAATCCGTATTCATAGCAATTATCGTTGTAATTCAGATATCGAGGGTTAAGGGTATATTCTTATTTGAAGGATTTATTCAGAATATCATTATAACATTAAATAACATAGGTGATAGAATGCAACCTTGTTTCAGCCCTCTGTTGGCCTTAAATGGTTGTGATTTTAGGTTTCAGATGTTGTGGTACCACGTTATGATTGTCGTATATTATTTTTATTAGCGAAATCAGATGTTTATCTATTCCTATGCCTCCAGTAAGGACCAGATTTTATGCTGTATAATGGAGTCAAAGGCTTGACTTAAATCAATCATTAGGGCAAATACCCGGGACTTATGCATTCTAGCTTTCTCCAGAATAACCTTAAGCGCTATGGTTAGTTCCATCGTGTTTCTACCCTTCCTATACGATGTGATGTCGTTTGAGAGGTTCCTATCGATGATTGGTTTGATCCTGACTGCTATAATATACGCAATGATTATCATTGAATATACGTGAACATTTTTAGGGTAACTGGGATCAGTGCAATCCCATTGTAGCCCTTCAGGCTAGTCGGGTTCTTATTTTTGGGGAAATTCAGTATTATCGAGGTCATCAATTCCTCTGGTATATTGCCCGTATTCCATATCTCATTAAAGAGGAGAAGCAGTAGATTAAACTTAGATCAGCATCTATCTTCCAGAGTTCCGCAAAGATCCCATCGATTCCGGCAGCTTTATGGGTTTTTAGTCTTTTAATGGCATTGATTATATCTATTTTGTTCGTTCCGATTGGGTGGTTGGAAAGGATAATCACACGTTGGTTTGGGCCACCTCGTTCTGTAAAGATTCATGTAATTATCTGTCCATATAGCTAATTGTTCCTGGGGTCCTTTATAATTTTATTGTTTTCAATGTGTAATCTTGGTAGAGGATTGGATTTAAAGGTAATGAGTAATTTGAGAGATTGGAAAGCCTTGTAAATATTATTGTTATCAAAATTATATTGTATGGATCTAGATAAGTTGGCAATAGATCTATTGTCTGCTCTTATGCAGTGAGTTATGAATCTTCTGTGGTGTATAGTATATTGGTTATAGGGGATGTTTGTTGTTAAATTTTCAATAATTTTGTATTGTTGAAGGGGAGAGCCACTCTTCACGTTTAATTGGTGGTCTTAAGCAGAAGTCATACAGCTTGATAAATTTAGTTTCATATCTTTCCAGGTTATATTAGGGTTGATCATGCCATTTAGGGTGTTTCTTCATGTTGTTAGCTTTGTGATGCACTCTTCTCTTATATCCGGATCGTTCAGCTGCCAAGTCTTTCCTAGCATTAAGGTGGTTCTGTTGATCACGGTTCGGAAAAATGCTATTGTTTATCCTTATCTCCCATCCTAGTGGATAATGGTCTGTAAATAAAGTGAAGTTTAATTTGCTGACGACTTTATGTCTTTCAACCACTTGAAGATATTGGTGGAAATTACAAAGAAATCAATTTGTGAGTAGTGCCAAAGGAGGGACTTCTGTAGGTCATGGTGTGATGACTAGGATGATTGAAGAAGGTATTTCCTATTTTCAAATTGAAGTGTTCACAGATTTCTATTAATTTCTTGCCATTAGTGTTCGTACTTTGTACTAGTGTGGCGTTCCCGACACAGGTAGAATTGTTAGGCCTTCCGACCAAGGCATTGAAATCGCCTGCTAATATAATACTATCTCGATGAGGCAGTTCTTTTAAGATATTTTCCAGCTCAATGTAAAATACTTTATCCTTGTGCGATGCATAAATGTTGAAGAACTTTCTTGTAACCTATATTCAAGGTAAGGCAGCAAATGCGACTGGAAATTAGATTAAAGCTTACAAATTTAATTAGCTTGTTATGGATTAAAATTGTCACACCTACCAATACGTGTTTAGCATTCGAGCTGCAGTATAAGGTGTATCTTAAGAGATTTCATACCTCCGTTTCTTTCAGATGAGTTTCTTGTAAAAAGGAGGATATCGTACCGTTGATCATTTATAGTTTGCTTAAGAGTAGTCAATTTGTCACTTGGCGATCTTATATTTAAAGAAATCATCCTAATACTATGGTCATTCATTGTAAAAAAATATTTATTAAGATTATCGTGAGATTCTCTATCTGACAGAGAATCTGCCTTATAAGAATAGAGAACACACACGATGATAAATTGAATATACAAGTGTTATAAAAAATTATAAAAAAAGAAATAGATTCTATCGAGATATATATTTAATTCAATAATTATAATGGTACCAACTACTTTTTATTTAAAATGTGTTTGAGAGTATATAATATTTTTTCAAAAAGACGAAAGGTTTTTATCAAAATTTTAACTTTAGTTTTGTATTGAATGTCAATCAAAATATTAAGTCATTTGTGATAACAAAATTATATAGCTTGTTCTGTTAAAAGGTAATCAAATCGTATAAAAATATGTTTATTTACATTAAAAAAATGAATAAATATAATAATGAAATTTAGGTCTTATCCTTTAAAAATATTTATGAAAAAGGCATAATTAAAATCCGAGGAGGAGGGTCTTTTGTTGTTCCCACTCTTCCCATTTGATTTATAGAAATTAGATGAATAAATTAGATAATTTTTTTTGTAGGATTTTTGCCGGATAACATTAGTGATCTGCATCGGGCCTAATTTTTTAAGCCCGGCCCGGGTCGTAATTTTTTTTAAAAAGTTTTGCCGACCCGGTCCGAACCCGAATTTTTTTTAAAAAAAATTTACCAGCCCGGCCCGGCCTGAATTTATTTAAATATATAAATTAATTTTTATAATTACTCAAAATATAAGATATATGTTATATAGGGTCTAGTTTCTATAAATAAAATAAAATATTTTTATTTTACATAAATAACTCAACATAAAATTTGATAAATTTAATATGTTTAAAAAAATTTCAAGGCCCAACCGAACCCTGCCCGAATCTTCATAAAATATATAAGGCCAGACCCAGATCGAACCCGATTTTTTTTAAAAAAATAGGCCGGGCCCCTAATTATGCAGATCTCTAGATAAAATGTTTTTAAAATAATGTTGGGTTTTTATTTTATTAGATATTTTTTTGGAAAAATCTCAATTATAACCCATTACATAATGAAATAGTACATTTTCCTTTTAAATTACAATTCAAATTCTAGTCTTTTATCTTTAGAATTAACTTTCTTAGACTTTTTATTAATCTTACTTGAATTTTTTTAAAATTGCTATTGTAAAGTTTTTCCTACATTAGAATATTTTGAGGGCAGTTTTGACAAAGCCACTTCTACCATAACTAAGGCTATTGTTTTTAGAATAGAAAATTTTGATTTTATTTTATCACTTTGTACTTTGGATAAAATTGGGCATTTGCTTACCATTTCGGAGTAGGATTTGCAATATATATCAAATTCAATTGACAATTGCCTGATTAATTTGAGAAATATAATTTAAATTATTGTTATAAAATATTTAATTCTAATAGATAGATAATAACACTGAATTTGTGAATGTTAATGCACAAGACAGTGACGAGGCGTCATGTTTACTACTAGGGAAGCAATCAAAAATTTTTTTATTTTATTTATTAGTCTAACCATAAAAAATTAAGATTTATAAATAAGCAGAATTCGTCTTTGTTTTTGAGTAAAATGATCAAGTACTGAATTATAAAAGTTATTACTAGATTTTAAATTTTTCAATAATTTTTTTTCAATAGAAATCAAAGCTAGATTCTATAATCGATTTTGACTCATTCTGTTTCTACAATAAGATTTGATTATTTTTAAAGATGAAAACCCCCGTTTTGCACTTGCTGTTGTTGCAGCAAAAGTTAAAATGAATTTGCATAATTTAAAAAACTCTTTAAAACTTTTCATCAAATCGGTATTAATTAAAAATTCAAGTATTTCATAAACATTTTTTCTTTCTAAATTCATCATCACGAAACACTACCTTTAATTCGGTTTCCAGCTTATGTAAGTCGAAAAATTGAGAATAAGTGTCATTTAAATTGTATAATAAATATTTTGGGAAATTTTGATTAAATATTTGAAATTTACTAATATCTAACAATTCGACGAATTTGATATTTTTTAATGTATCAAACCGAAAATCAATTTCATTGATTATAGTATCTATTATTTTAATTATCAAATTTTTATAAAATTCTCTTGTATTAGGCAATCCGGATCTATTATGTTTTTTATCTAAATTGTCTTCATATTTTCCTTTACATTTAAATTTCTCCAAAAAATATCAAAGTTTTCTAAGTTAGATTTAACTGAATTTCTGAAATCGTTAATACTTTTAAGACAATATGACACATCGTTAATTTTAGTTTGAAGTATATCAAATAATAAATCAGATTCTGGAAAAACTTCTTGAAAAAAATATAACAAAATTAGAAAATTTGCATCATTTAATATATTTAAATAGCCACGAGATGTTATTAGAACATCATTATCCCAAACAATATCAGATTCTTCATCAATCATACTTTCAAAAAAAACGACTAGATCCTTCAAATAATTGAAAACTGTTTGAACCAGCCGACCATTGTATTCCCATCTTGTTGGGGCTACTCGTGGTAATCTTTTTTTAACATATTTATCAAATTCTGCTGTACGCTTAGATAATGTACTAAAAAAACTGGCTAAACCAGATAAAGTTGCAAAAAAAACCTTACATTCTTTAATTTTGCTGCAAGATTTTGATAATATAAGATTTAACTTGTGGGCAAAACAATAAATATCAAGTGCAGAAGGATTGACGTCTCTAATTTTTGCTTGCAGTCCATGTGAATTACTTGACATAACAGCTGCGCCATCATAACTTTGACCTATCAATATTTTCATAATTTTCTTATCATTCAAAAATTGAATGACAAATTTTGATAAAGAATTAGCATCACGATGCATTGTAACATCAAAGAATTCAATAAATCTTTCATATAATGTCCCGTTATTTAAAACATATCGAAGAACTACAGCTAGTTGGGATTTATTATTTATATCAATTGTTTCATCTAATATTATTGTTATAAATTCCGTTAATTCCAATTCATCTAATATTTTTTGGTGTAAGACATATGAAATGGAATTAATTAAATCATTTTGGATATCACTTGATAGCCAATAAAAGTTGTACTATTTTCTAAATGATGTTTTAATAGCAAATTTTCTTCTGCGAGCAAATAAATTAATTCAATATAATTTCCTCTATTTACTGAATTAGGTGATTCATCATCACCACGGAATGCGAGCTGCTGAACTCCAAGAAAACATATAGAATTGATTAAAATTTTCAATATTTCTCTATTTGATTTAACTTTCGAATTATGCTGTTCGATTGATATATTGCGCATCGAATCTATCATATTTTCAATACGAATTTTGCCAAATGTTTTTAATTGAATCATCGACTGCAAATGAACTGTTGATTCTTCATGTCGTTTAACTGCCTTTGAAAAATTATTCATATCCGAAAATCCTCTATCATTCCAAACATATTTTTCCTTTGGGAATAATAAGCATGACCAACAATATAGAGAATTAGAAAATTCACATCCAGTGAGCCATTCATATTTATCATATTTATCGATAGAAAAATTACGAATGCAAGATTTTATTTCTTTTTTTAAATTTCTTAAAATTGGCTTTGGTCTTCCTTTTTCAATAATTAATTTTTTGGTATCAAAATTTCTTGAGCTAAATGATAATATTAATAAATTTTCAATAATACAATTACAATTAGGGCTGGGAACCAATAGTAAAAACCCAATATTAACAAAATATTGTATTGGTATTGGGTCTAAAATATTGGTATTGTATTAAACAATATTTTCTATTTCTTGTATTGGTATTGCTATTGGTATTGGTTTATATTGGTAACTATTGGTTATATTGGTATTGTTTTAAATTCAAATTACTAATTAAAAGAATAGAAATAGTGATTATAAAACCCTTAATTTCTAATTTTAAATAAACATGGGAAAAAAAATCATAATACCATAAAATCAGAGCTAAGAACCAACTCAAAATTTTACTGAATTCAAATTCTTTTTTTAAAATAGGAATTTATTAGGTGATGTGAATATAAAAAATTATGATTTAATCATGTATTTTTTGTATCAACAATAATAAACGTATTGATTTTGAACCATTTTATTTATCACAAAGAACATAGCAAAATAAGTAAACTAAAAATGTAACATAACTGTCTATTTATACAAAATATAATGCAAAAGAATGATATAATTTTAATATAATAAGAGGAAATATTTTTATGTATTTAAGATGAATCTTGCATGCGCATCAACTTTTTAGGCACAGGCAAGCTTGTATAGTATGCTCATCTAGTGAACAACGTTGGTCTGTTATAACATACCGTCCTTCTGAAAAAGCTCTTTCAGAGCTAGATGAGGTGGCCGGAATTGCTAGATAATCTCTGGCAATTTTTGATAATACTGGATATCTATTTTTATTTAATTTCCACCAATCTAATGGATTTGTATCATTGGAAATTGTGGCTTCATCTACGTATTTACTTATTTCTAAGTTGTTATTATTATGAGGTTTCACCTGATAAATTTTGTCATAAAAGGACAATTTTTTGTTATTTTGTGCTTCATTTGTAAGTTCCGCTGAATTGTTATTATTTATTTTATAAATATTGTATTCATTAGTAAGATATCCAATAAGAGTTTACATATTATTATGCTTTAATAAATGACTTGATAGTTTAAATCTTGGGTCAATCATTGTTGAAATAATAAATAGGTGTTTATTAAAATTATAATATTTATTAAGTTTTGTTAAGGCAGCTAAAGAAGCTGTCTTTAAAATAGCATTAGGATTATTATTATAACTCTCCACATGCTCAAAAATACTGGAATATAGAGGAATAATTGTTGAAATTGTTGGAGTATTAGCACATGAGGCCATCTCTGTAGCAAAATTAAATGGTTCCAGAAATTCTCGGTATATTTCTATATTATTCCAGGCTAAGGCACTAATATAATTTTCTTGATTGGTATTTTGTAAATGATTGGTATATGTTGTCAAATAGGGTTTGAGCAATATTGCTCTTTCAAGCATTTGGTATGTTGAATTCCAACGTGGTGGTATATCCAAAATTGGGTGAGGAAATTTTAAGTGTGGATTTTTTTCAAGATATATTTTTTCGAGTTTATTATTAGATATAGAAAGTTTAAAAATTTTTAAAAATTTCTTATTTTTTTTAAAGTTGTATTTAAGGGTTCCAATGCAGCCATGACAGCCAAATGTATAATATGGCAAAAGCATTTGCACACATTATCAAAATTATCTTTTTGTTTTAAAATTTTTAGAAATGCTAAATTATTACTTGCATTGTCTAATGTAATGCAAAAAAAATCAATTTCAAATTTTACTTTTAATACAGAATTAAAAATATTAATAGAATTATGTGCTGATTTAAAAGGAATAAAATTTAATAAATGATTATTTAATTAAAAATCATTATCAATATTATGAATTGTTATGCCCACAAAGGGTATTTTATTTGGAGAGGACCAAATGTCCATTGTTAAGGAAAATTTAGATGTAATGTTAGAAAGTACAGATTTTAAATTGATAAAAGAACTATGATAATGTTTCATAATTTCTATTTTTAGTGTTTTTCTAGAAACTAATGTTAGTGAAGGGTTACAATAAGCTATTAAATTTTTAAAAGTGATATCCTCAACTATTGAAAAGGCTAAATTATTTTGAATTAAAAAGTTTATAATTAAATTATTTAAATTAGCTTTATTATTTATATTATTAAGTAAAAATGATTTTATTGTCTTAATTTTTTTACTGCCAATATTTATTTGCTCACATTTCTTATATAATGTTGGGTGGATGGATATAAGATGTATCCATAATCCTGAGGTTCCAAAATTGAGAAGTGATATTTTTTTTTTACATTTATTACAAATTGCCTTTTTTTTATTATCACAAGTAGTATAAAATTCCCAGATTTTTGCTGAATTTCGTCTTTTATTAGATATTGATAATTCTTTTTGTTCATTATCGCTATTATTATTAGTACCAACAGCATCTATATTTATTAACTCTATTTGGTCTTCATTTATTATAATATCCTAAATAAATAGATAAAATTGATAGATATCATGTAAAAAATTTACTTCCATAATAAAAATAAACTATAATTATAAATAACAGAAATATTGATATCACAGTAGTATTTGGAAGAAATAACAGATGTAATCAGTTTTTGCAATGAAAGTAAAAAAAATACCACGATATAATTATCCACGATAAACCTAAATAATTATGATTTTTAATATTGGTATTGGTATTGGTTAAAATTGTATATAAACAATATATCAAAACCAATATATTTAGGTAATTGGTATTGGTTGTAAAAGCAATACCAATATTTAAATATATATTGGTTTATATTGGTATTGGTATTGGTATTGTAAACCAATATTATATTGGTATTGGTCCCACCCCTAATTACAATTATTAAACATTAATTTAAAGAAAAAAATTTTTTTTTAAAAAAAGTAAGAAAAAAAATTTATTTTTCTTTTATAAAAGAATAAGCAATTTTTTATTTGCTTCCCCAATGCTTATTTTTTAATCGTAAAATTAAACAATATCATAACATGATTTTCTATTTATTTATTGAAAAATAAGCAATATTAGATTTGATTCCCTCTTGTATATTTTTTTAACGTAATAAAAAAATTACACCAAAAAAATATCGTATGAATCATGATTTATTAGTATATTTATTATAGGAAAATAAGCAATATTAAATTTGCTTCCATCATTTTTTAACATAGTAAATATAATAGTAAATTTTTTTACGTAGTAAAAATAATAGTAAATTTTTGAACGTAGTAAAAATAATAGTAAATTTTTGAACGTAGTAAAAATAATAGTAAATTTTTTAACGTAAATTTTTATCGTAGTAAAATATTATAAATCTTTTTAACGTTATAAAAAATATATTAATTATTTTAAGGAAGTAATTTTTTTTTTTAGCATAGTATAAAGATTATATTAAGTTTATCTAAGAATTTTGTAAAAAAATTTTTGCTTCTATGGACGTTTCGTCCCTGGCACAAGATATATGACGGGGAAAAATTCGAGACTTCAAACATTACAATCCAAAAAGGAGATATATATTTTCATTATTAAATATAATATTTTATTGAAGCTATAAAACCAGTTTATACTGCACTTGATATTTGATCATTATACGGCTTAATGGAAGATTCAATGATGAATCGATTAAATTTTTATCACACATCATTTTTTACATCAAAGTGAATGGCGGAAAAAACATTCGTTAAGGATGATATTGAGTATATCTGTGGGAATTTTATCATTTAAATTCAAGTCAAGTTTTTGAAAAAATGTCTATGTTTCGAAATATTTATTTTATGATTACATATAACCTGGAGGTTTAAGAATCTTAAGATTTGTCACATTCTGAAAATTATTAATTTATTTTATTAAAATATTTATATTAATACATTATTTAGCTTCTTCCTCTTCATATGGTGGTGATTCTGAGACTTATGACTGAGACTGGAATTCGTTTATTTAACCTTATCGTTTACCTTAAAATTTCTCTGCTTTCCTTAATTTATCAATTTTATATAAATATATATTAACTACTCATGTACTGGCAAACGGGTATCAAATAATTAACTGTTTTTATCGGAGGGGGTATTTTCAGAGGGTATTCTGCTTCCATTGCTCAGTAAGTGTAGGGGCCACGGAAAGGATATCCAATTTAGTGCCTAGTTTGAAAATATTTCTAACAATATAATATATGTATTATATTAAATAAAACTTATTCAAAGAATTTACTCATTTTTTTTTTAAAAAAATACATAAATATTATAAAATATTTCTCACTATTAAAACTAATTAATATGAAGATTTGGCTGAAAGCAAAACTCTTTTTATTGGGCAAGAGATATTTAAAAATTATAATTTTACGCCTTCATTTATATAACATCAGAAAATTTTTATTATTATATTTACTTTAAACTTAATTTTTTCGTACCAATCGTGGCTAGTAGTTTCAATTGTTAATTTTTTGTTACAAGTATAATCACTATCTTTACGTGCAAAAATTATTTGATCAGAAAATTACAGATAACAAAAATAACATCAGATACATTTTGTGACCTCTTACGAGTCAAAATGTTTGTGAATCATTTTATTGCGCAATGAAATTTGATTTATTTATTACAACCCCCCCCCCCCCCCCTCCCCTTTATACTATGTTGAAATTTAGATTGACATAATTTAAATAAAAACTGAATTTCAACTTTATAGGAAATTGTATAAGAAAGATTATGTAATTTACAAAATCGAGTTTGAACGCATATAATATATAAATGGGAGAATTATTTATTAAAAAAAATCATACTTTGGAGGCACCCTTAGTTTGTTAAAACTGAAATATCTTTAGTATAACTATTAGCATTTCCTTCTTTCAAAAATATAAATAATTAATATGAAAATTAATGAACCCAATAAGTTTAATATATAATTATCATATATCCTTATTTCTCTTCCCTATATATTTTTTATCTTCGCCAAAAGCTAATAACTTTCATATTTATTATAAGTAATATTTTATTTTAAAAAATTTGTTTTATAGATTATCACATTTTGATTGGTACCGTTTTCATAAAAAAAATTAAAATATACCAAAATACACTGGTCAATTCCAGTTCTAGCTTTGAATCAAATTTGTAATATATAAAGATTAAAAGAGAATAATAATGCATATTATCAAATCATAGAAGTATAGAAATATACCTATTTATAACTTTTTATTATTTATATTATAATAGCAATGGCAGAAGTAACACAGTAATAATATAACCTACACAATATTAATTATATAGGTCAAAAGGTGAATTCATATGTAATAATTCTATGGTTCCAATAATTAATCATTATTAATAATAATGAAGGGGATGAGGAGGGGTTAAAAAAGAATTTGCCATTTTATATAATGAAATATTTTATAATAATTTGATAGTTGCAATTTTTTTCTTCTTCTTTAAATTTTTTTCTTAAAAAAAGATAACATTTTTTTTCAAAAAGATGAAAAACTAGGTGTATATTTCGTGAATCAATATTGATTGATCTATCAAATAACATGTTGTTTTTTATTTTAAAAAAAAGTGAAACTTCTTAAGATGCAAACATTTTAACAGAAAACAAAATCAACCCACATCGATTTTCAATATCGTGTAATCTATTGGAGATCTAAAATTCAATTTATTATTCATAAAAAATGTAAAATTTTTTATAACTTCAAAAAAAAACGTAAAATTTGAAGATGAAACCGGGAAAACATTATTCGTATAGAAAACAAATCATTCCGCTAATAATAATATGCACCGTAATTAGCGTTATATCGAAAGAAATTTGGCTTTATTTCATGACAAATTTTCAAGACTATGAATTATCGGCAACCATCAGATCAAAATTTAGCAAAAACACCGAAAATGTGCAAATTAAGTTTTGGCCACGCACACTCGAGAAAGACAATAATATTGATAAAAATATTAAAAGTGCTAAAGTTCTAGAAAATATTTTTTATAAATACGATACGGGTGGAATTTTGGAGAATGGATCAATAAGGGGAGACTCTAAGGATGAATACGTATCCTTCGATGAATTTGAGTACCGGGAAAAGGAGATGGAACTTTACAAAAAATATATAAAAAGTATTGATGCAGATGATTTCCATACATCCATGAAATTCAGGAAATGGGGTCATCATTGTGTACTACCCATCCTAGAACCATTTCACCCCAGCATAAAATCCAAGATAAAGATATACCGAGGCGATTCGGAATACCCGTGCAAAACGACAAAAACTAAGTTTGTTCTATTCGATGATGGCATATTAAAGGTAAAAGAGAGTAGATGACAAATTTTTTTTAAAATGCTTTATTTCAACCAAGCTCTGTTAAGGTTCATGTGTATTTTTTAACTTAAATTTTTTTATTTTCATTTAATTACAATGATTAGAAAAAAAAAAAATTTTAAAAATGCGGTTAATGTTAAAACTACTCACTGTCATGGTAATGTTGTTAAACATCACAATATTTTCTAGAGTATCATTCAAATTATTTGTTATTTCTTCCTTGATGGGATCAGGAAGATCAGGTCCATTTTCTTCTCCCGTAAAAAAATTAAACTTTGAATTTATCTGGAAGGGGGGGGGGAGTGTAAGTTATATCAAAATAGTTTAAGCAAAAAAATTGACTTGAAAAAAATTGGCATAAGCTTAGGCTCGAATTTTTAAGAACTGGTCCCCCGTTCTTCCATGAGTTCAATGTTGATTCGACATAAATTTGAAGCTCAAAATAAGGTAATTGTAGGAGTTTTTGAACTTGTGCAAATTCTAACTGTATTGCTGAATTGAAAATTCAGGTATGCAAAGGAAAGGACAAATTTTATACATTCCTTATTTACTCAAAAAGGAGGACAATGAGATGTTGATTAATAACAATCCGCGATTGCGAATAACCTGCGATAAAAACAGACAAGAAATGTCCGTGAATTTAATTTTTATATAAGTCACATATTTTTTAATATAGTTTTATAAGGTGCAATTTCTTTATAAAAATCTATACAGCTTTATTATAAAGGAGAAAAATCTTAGGAATATTTAGAAAAAATTTTAATTAAGAAGAATACTTTTTTGTCTTATAGTTTAGGGAATTACAAGTTATAAATTTAAGAAAACCTTTTATATATTTTAAAAATATTTTAATAGACACGTCGCCAATCTGAGATCATGAGACATATTACTTAATGATGTTCGTTTGGGAAAAGGTTATTTGTTATAGTACAATATTCTATTGCTCTCGGCTTAATATGAGGCCTAAGTTGTTTGGTAGAATCGTTTATATTTAACCCGCATCAAAATGTATATATGTTTTTGATGTTGGCTACTAGCTCGTAAAATTCATAAATAGAACAGCCTAGTTACAAAAGTTCCACCCGGTTAACTACCTTCATTTGCTCTGTGAGATCCTGTTAATTATAAGATTAGAATAGCATCTCCTTTACCATACTGAAATGGTGTAACTACAGTGGGTAAAGCTAATACGCTATCCCCTGTTTAAATTCTCTCCCTCCCCCCATATGAGAAGATGCAAATTTTTTAAAGTATCTTATATTTCCTTTGAATTACATTTTTTTACATTATGAAATGTATATGATATGTTTATACTTTGTTATAAAATAGTTGACATATTTGTCGCCTTTTTACAAATCAGTATTGAATTATTTTAACGCTAAAAATTCAGAGGCGAATTAAATGTGGGGTTTATAGAATTACTGCTGGCTATTCATCAGTATATATACTTATTGTTACCAATTAACTATTATTTTGGACTAAAACTCTATTCTATGCGAACTAGTTTTTATCAAGAAAAAAAAAGAGTGTCGATTGATGTAATCAAAGCTTTGCTTAAATATACATTTATGTTTTGATTGATAGTCTCACCTATAAAGTGTAATTGTCATGGATAATTTTTCACTTATGCAAGATGCAACTATACGCAGTTCTTCAAGAACAATCAGGATGGAAAGCTTTTGATTATGCTCAGCTTCAAATTTCAGTACCTAAATGAATCTTATACTTATAATAAAGTGTAATCGTCATGGAGATTTTTCACTTATGAAACTCTATACAGTTCTTTAAAAGCAATCAGGATGGTAAGCTTTTAATTGCGTTCGACTTCAAATTCCTGTATTTCTAACACTGACTATCCAAATTAATTTTATACTTCAATTCATCGCCATGACACTCTGATCCATTGCAAAATTAAGATGTTTATTTACCCGGTTTAGTCTTTTATTTTATCGAAGGGCTATCAAGTATGGCGCTTCATCTCATAGAATAGAATGTATCTAAAGAAAACTATACTCACAGAGACTTGTGATCCTATCCTAGAACTCCATCCCATATGTATATTATTTAGGTCTATAAATATAAATATAACGAATTCGTTACGTTCGTCATTCATTAGCAAAAAATCGAATACGTGTGCTTTCAAAATTCATTTTCAATGAAAGGAACGCGGTCGAATTCGTGAAAGCAATTCGCGTTTATTAATATCTAAATTTTTAAATACATTAATATTTAACATAAATAAATGCATAGTTATGTTAGCAGAGGTGTTCGAAAAAAAATTTTCAGGGTGGGGGAAAAAATATATTGATAAAATATGGGAATTTTTATTCAAAAAGTATTGTAAGTTAATAAAGAAAATGGCCATATAAATTTAAAATATGATAATATTTATCATTGATTTCATTTGTGTTAATGCATAAAATAAATTTTAAATTAAATCATTATCATATTAACTTTTGGTTTTGTGTTTCACTTATTTCATATTTAATAAAACTTGCTTTCTTTTTCAATATTATTTTCTTTTTATATAAAATGTAAAAAAAAAATTATTAGATCAAATTTATTAATATGTATTATTTTTACCTGTTTTAGTTTGATTTTTGTTACACATCTTGTTTTTATTATTGCTTTAAAATATAAAAGTTAAATTTATAAATATGAGTTTTTCCTATATTTACCAATCCGAGCTCCAGAATTATCAAAGAAGTCTAATCGTAGGTAATATAAACCTTTGTTAATAAGATACATTGAGAATAAATCAGACAAGAGTTGTAATTAAGAAGGATTTGTTATAAAATTTATTTGGTTTTTCTTGTTGAATTTTTAAAAT
This sequence comes from Gordionus sp. m RMFG-2023, assembly GCF_954871325.1. Classification (NCBI taxonomy): domain Eukaryota; kingdom Metazoa; phylum Nematomorpha; class Gordioida; order Chordodea; family Parachordodidae; genus Gordionus; species Gordionus sp. m RMFG-2023. Next base: position 49,321,765 of record NC_088776.1, read on the forward strand.
TAGTAGTAAATTTTTTTTAGAGTAAAAATGTTTATTCATAATTCGTAAAAATTTTTATAAGAAATTAACTGAAAAATTAGTTAATATTTTTGGATTCTAATAAAATAAATAAGCTATTTAATCTATCACGTTAGCAATTATTAGTGTTTTATTTATCAAACCACAATAATTTATATTATAATGTCATACGGGTTTAATAAATATGAGTAATTAGCAAATTTATAGCTCCCGTTTTTTAGGAATTTTTTTTAAGAACCTGTTTTTGACAGAATCACATTCCAGGATGAATAGATTAAAGTATCTATCACATGAATTTCAGACAATTTTCCTGTGAACTTTTGAACTATAACTCTTAATTTATATTAAGTTTTATAATGTAAATTTTTTTTCAAAATAAACAAATATTCTTGCCGAAATTGTCGATAATTCATAGGGTAGGTGCCTATAAGCTGGAATACGATTGCGGCAGAATAACTCCTCAAAATTAACGCCCGCGATGAATTATTGAAATTTAAAATATGTGGTAAAAGCATGGGTCAATGAAGTATAGCACGGAATTTGCCAAACCCCTTCGAAATGACGCATTATAACACATATATTTTTTTATCAGGCAAATAACCTAAATATTTATATAGCTCATAAAAATATTATAATCTATATATAGGTTGATCAGGACGCGATAATAAGCAATGCATTAGCGTCCGAAAATCAAATTCGATGCTTTTACAGGCCTATTCTACGGGATGAACATAATACCGACCCTGATAATCACGTGTATTTAGGTAGACCCGTTTTCATAGACAACCAGGTCTCGATAGGAGAGGAAGAAGAATTTTTATATGTGTATTGTAATGATAGTGGTGAAGGATTGTTGCACGAAGATATATTGTCCCAAATAGTTTACAAACCTACTCCCATAGGAAATGTATTATCGAAAAACACCAAATATTTTCCAAAAATTTCTCATAAGAAACAAATACCTGATACGAATATGGTAACTACACAATTAACCGATGAATCTATAATATTTGGAACGAAAGAGCTAAATCCGGCTAAGCTTTTACCCGAGATGAACGTTTTGATGCTGGGAATAGATTCCGTTTCACGGATAAATTATCACCGACAAATGATAAAAACAGAAGAATTCATTATCAAAAATTTTGCCTCTGTAGAGTTTCAAGTCCACCACAAAGTAGGAGAGAATACTTTGCCCAATTTGATGGTTCTTTTGATTGGTGAGTACTTCGAAAAAATAGCTTGTGGATATAATAAATCGAAAGAATGCATATCTTCCCGAGTTAGAATAACGTTTGACGAGCGAAGAGATATAGTGTGGAAATATTTCCAACAGAAGGGGTTTTATACTCTATTTGGAGAGGATACAGCCCAGCAAGCCTTGTTTAGGAGGTTCAAAAGAATGGGCTTTAGAAGAGTGCCAGTTGATTACTATTACAGGCCTATGTCGTTGCACATAAGAAAATGGCAATTATCCAATGGCGATAGTTTCTGCGCTTATGGAGAAATGGAACCTGTCAACTTAATCTCCTGGGTGCAAGATTTCTGCAACAAAATGCACCGTTGGGGAAAACCGTATTTTGCCTTCACGTTTACCAACAAGATCACCCACATGAAAACTCCCAACTTAGGTTACATGGATAAGCCTTACTTCGATCTCATATCTAATATGTCCCGTGGCAACGTATTAAATAACACTGTAGTTTTCTTGTTCTCAGACCATGGGAGCAGATTAGATTCTTTTAGAAGAACTTTTTATGGCGCTTTCGAAGAAAGACTACCAATCCTCAAAATTTTGATGCCTAGATGGTTCCCAATGAAATACCCCGAACTATGGGATACCTTGAAAGCCAACACACAGCGTTTGACATCCCATTTTGATCTGTATAAAACTCTGGTGCATTTATCGGACTTGAGTTCATTTAGTCAAAATATAGATCAAGAGATAGGAGGCGAAAAAGGGAAAGGAATAGAATCGCTAGGACAAAGTTTATTTATCCCTTTGAGCCCTAAAAGACGCTGCCAAGATGCCGGTATACCTATCCATCATTGCGCCTGTAACGTCAACAAGATTTTATCTACTAAGGATCCCATGGTCAAAAAATTTGGAAAAGCCATAGCTAATTACCTAAACCAAAAGTTGGCTAATTACAGCGATCTATGTATTAAATGGACCTTTAAAAAGGTTCAAGCGGCGAAAATGGCGCTATCCGATTTAGATATTACCATCGAAGGAGACACAATAAATAATAAAGAAAATATAACAAACTTGCTAAACCTAATGGATGCGAAAGCATTTGACAAGGTCAAGTCCTCATACAATAAAAAATCACAATCGGGGACTTACCTTTTATCTGTAATTCTAAACCCCCAAGGGGCTTTATTCGAGGGTACTTTGTCCATCGTCGACGGAGACATAAAATTAATTGAGGATGTGACTCGGATAAACATTTATGGTACTCAATCCTGGTGCATTAAAAACTACGATGTTCAACCTTATTGCTTTTGTAAATATCCAAACCCTCACCCATAGGCTCACCTGCCTATTCTCTTTTTCGCGATCTTTAATAGGCTTTTATAAACGAATTAAACATTTCCTATTATGATTTGTTTAGTACAAAATTGCTCAAAATAAGTGAATTACGATTCAAAAAAAAAATTAATATATTTACAAAACTCAGTGAAGAAAAAAAAATGCAATAATGCGTTTATACAATTATTTAAAGCGACCTCAACCAAATTTACATTTTAATTTTCCTTATATCGTTATACAACTAATGAATAACTTATAATTGGTTCCAATTTATATGTGACTTTACATGTTATAATGCCATTTAAGAGTTAATATTATATAGAATTCGGACATATTCATGCTTTGTTATCAAGATCTAGTGATTATAAATTGTATGTAAATTGATATACAAATAAAATATTTTATAAATGATCCTGACTAATATATTCGATTTCGTAAATTTGTATTTGGGATTCCCAAGCAAAAAAAACCCCAAAAGTGAAATTTTTTTTTAGAAATATACAGAAACATATACTTATTGGAGAAAGGGGAATAAGACACCTTCCCTTAAATTCGCCATTTTATGTTTTGTTGATTCTAGATGATCCATTGCTTAATATAAAACATAGTAAAATGAATTTTGAAAATTTACATTTAGTTTGTTTAGTTATTTAGGGAAAAATAGAAAAATCTATTTTAAAAAATATATAATTCATGTTATGTAGAAAATAAAAAAGAATAGGATCGAATAATTTTGTTTAAGGTCAATTCGACGTTAAAAGAGGGGGCTATAGACCATAAATAAAAAATAAACTAAGTATATCTCTTCTACCCGGCCATCGAATTGATGAGTATATCACCTTGAAATGATGAGAAAAGATAATCGAAAAGTAGAAATCAGGTAATCCGTTTTAAAATTTTAAAGGCGAGGCTGGTTCTTACAAAAGCTTACAACTACTTTATAATTTCTTTTGTTTAATTCTGTGAATTTTAGAAGGTTTCTCTTTTAGTGATTACATTTTTTGAATATTTTTTTCAAAGCTTATTAATGGTTGTAAATAGAGTCAGAACCTAGAAACCTCAAACTGGATTTATAAGAACCGATGAATCGTTTTAAAAAATTGGAATTAAAAGGCGAATTAATTATCTAGATTCAAACTCTTTTTGAAATTGATAAAAAAATTTTTTAGAGAGGAACAAAATGACTTTTATAGCATATGCAAATTATTTACCAAGAAAACATCTTCTAAAGAGTATATCCAGTTAACTAATAATAGCCTAAGTAATAGCAATATAAGGGAAGCTTATATCAAATCTATTTAAGATGTATATGATATGGTTGTCACTAAATTTCGTAGGAAAACATTATGCAGAACGTCAGTTGGTTTTCCATAAATTTAGCAGTTTATTATTGTTTTGCATTGTCACCACTTCTGTTTAGCTATAAAAATTATAAAGAAGGATTTCCTTGAATAATGGTGATTTTATAAGATTGCACTATGCAAATCTATGCATAATAAAGAAAAGATGATTTAATTCAGGGTTGGCAAGTAGGTTAATTGACCAGTCAAATTCAGTCAATTGACCGGAGGAGTATTCGACCTGGTCAAATAAGGTCAAATATTCTAAAAAAAATCGAATGGAAAAATAATTAAAATAGGTTTAAAAAAGAGAAAAAGATATAAATACATGTGAAAACAATGTTGCTTATTTTTTGGGTCCCCAATATCAAGAGGAACATCTCACTAGTAGTGAATTTAATGAAGTGTGTGATTTAATTCAAAAATTAGCCCTTTTACAAGGTGGTGATGACCAAAATATTTTAAGTATAATTTCAGAAGCAAAAACAGCATGTTTAGTAGCAAATTATGTGGAATACAGTAATTCTCATAAGAAACAACCAATTCCGACCTCAAGTTAATAGATTAAACTTTGCACACCATGCCCATTAAGGGTAAGCGGAAAATAATTCCCCGGAAAAAAACCGGAAAAAATCCCCGAAATAATTCCCCGGAAAAAAATTCCCCAGGAAAATAATTCCCCGGAAAAAAATCCCCTGGAAGATAATTCCCGGGAAAATAATTCCCCGGAAAACAAATCCTTGGAAAATAATTACCCGGAAAAATATTCCCCTGGAAAAAATTCCCCGGAAAAAAATTCCCATAGAAAATAATTCCCCGGAAATAAATTCCTCTTTTTTTAGATTTTAAATTAAATATAGGGGAAAATTAGTACCCGGAAAAAAAACCGGAAAAAATTCCCCGAATAATTTTTTTAAAATTATCAAAAAATAATCCCGCCGCTAAAATAACGAAAATATTTCTAAAAAATTATATTAGTATTTTCTGAACGTTGAGAGTATTTCTATTTTAATTCCAAAAGGGCAATCTTTAAATGAGAATTGATAAATCGGTTGGTAGCTTTTATATTTTATAATTTAGTAGATAGCATAAAAATTATAGATTTGTGATGATAGATTTTTATAGAAATATATGAAAATTATGAAAGAGGTTTTACAATTTAAAATTGAAAAGAAAAATGTGAAAGCAGATTTTTCCCTAGAAAGAGAAAGGTTATTTCCATAATCCACATTTCATCTAGACTTGAATAGATATTATGAAAACAGGTAATTAAACCACATTATATTTACCATAAAGAGGGGGGGGGGTTATTTCTAACACGCCAATAAGGTTAAAATATATATAACATTAAAATAAATATTATGACACTATTCTGTTCCGTTCGTTTATATCAGTTTGAATCCCGGACAAAAATAACATAATAGAAATTTTTTATGTTTAATACTATTGATTTTAAAAATTGTATCTGATTATAAATTTTCAAAAAAAGTATTGATCCTAATCACTGATTACAAAAGCTTATTTAATTCAAAGACTATCTCAAGTAATTGAACGCTACCAAAAAATATACTATTTATTCTAAATAATATTTGTTTATTTTTATAAATATAAATATAAATATTATAATTTTTAATATATTTAATTCATCAAAGAAAACACAGGAGGGACTATAATCTTAAAATAGAAACTTTTTTTATTTGAAAGTTTCCAACTCCGGAAATGTTATTACATAATCCCAGTTAGTTCCCTGATATTATTATTAGTTATAACTAGGCCTAAAACGAATTATTTGTTATTTGATATTCGATTCGATTCGATTCGTATTTTACGAATACGAATAACACAATTATTCGATTCGAAATTTCGAATCGAATATGAATAATGAGGAAAATTATTCGTATTATTCGAAATTATTCGAAATTATTTATATATAAATATTCGTAATTATTCGCAAATATTTTATTGCAAGTAAAATAAAAAGAAGTAATTAAATTTTCCTAGTGGATATCATTTCGTTTTATTTTATTTCCTACTATCAAATATCAAATCATAACAAGTTATATTTGCTGAAAAAGTTGGGAAAGCTTCAAAGTAAAATATAATTATTTTATTTTGATTGTTTCTCTTTAATCATTTTTGATGTTATTGAACAAGTCAAAACATTTTTATAGAGTATGCCTCTTTCCCATATTCTCGAGCTCCTGACAGATAAATAACCAAAATTTTTTGACTAGTTATTATTATTTGATTAGGAAAATCCTTTTCCCATTTAGTAACCTTATTTTTGGCAAATTTTAAAGACAATCTAATTCAGATAGTGCATTATAATATCTTCATCCTCTATTACATTGTCATAATCACCTCTAAAAATTATATTAATAATTAAATAAAGGAAATTTATGCTACTATAGTATTTTTATATATTAAATAAAATCTATAATGAAATACTTTCTAAAATTTTGTTATATTTTATATGCAAATATTTAAAATGTAGATATTTTAAATAGATTATAATTTAAAAAATTTTATTTTGTCATAATCACCTTCACCTTTAACTAATAAAATGATATTAATAATAAAAATAAATACATGATTAAATAAAGGAAATTTATGCTACTAAAGTATTTTTAATAAATAAAATCTATAATGAAATACTTTCTAAAATTTTGTTATATTTTATATGCAAATATTTAAAATATAGATATTTTAAATAGATTATAATTTAAAAAATTTTATTTTGTCATAATCACCTTCACTAAATATTTTTTTATAAGCAATTCTAATTCTAAAAATCGGATATTTTGGTCAATTTGTTTGGTTAACGTTATATGAAATCATTGGGTTTTATTTCGTTTATTTTCTATAAATTTTTATATTGTAATGACAATTAGTTTAGAGAATCCTTAAAAGTGTCATCTTTAAACATCTGTAAAATTTTTTTTGCAAAATATTTTATAAGCTTTAGAAAAATTTTCGAATCGAATCGAATATTCGACGAATCGAAAGGAATAATGATTTTATTATTCGTACGAATACGAATAGCGCAATTATTCGATTCGAATTTTCGAATCGAATACGTTTTTTGTAGGCCTAGTTATAACGTTGAAAGGAAAGTTATGCTCAAGAATAAATAAATTTATACATTTGGGTGGTATATTCTATGTAATTTTGAAACAAACGATTTTCATTTAGTTTTTTTATTACTTTTTATAAAATATAAATTTTTTATGTTTATTCTTCCGTTAAATAAGCATGCTAAAATTTTTCATGAGGGCTATTCCTACAATTATCATAAAACTACGAAAAATTTTAAAAGATACAAATGTACATTATTTAATGCTGAAAAATGCCCAGTCATTTTGAAATATTACAATGAAAATGACTATACATTGGATAATACGTCTCATATTCATCCTATAAACCCACATGAATATCAAATTGAAAATGCTATAAGCACGATGAAAAGAAAAGCCTCTGAAACAAATCAAAATACTTGCCAAATATACGCAGAAGAAATGTCTAAATTGTCTCTAGAATCCAGAAAAAAACTTCCGAATGAAGATAGTATCAAGAGGACACTTAGAAATTACAAAATAAAAAGGTTTCCTCCTATTCCGGTCACATTGGAAGAATTAAGCATTTCAGGTTAAATCATATTTATGTCTATAAATAACTTTTTAATTGAAAATATCTTTCAATATTAGAGGATTGGGCTACAACCGGATCTCCCACGAATGAGAGATTTCTTTTGCATGATAATGGCGGAGATTCTAATGAACGAATAATTATATTTGCCACCGATTATATGCTTAAAATGTTAGCCGAAACGAAAACTTGGTATATAGACGGGAATTTTAAATTGGCTCCTCAATTATTTTTGCAGCTATACGTAATTAGTATACCCTTTAAAACACTGTTTATTACAGCGGCATATTTTTTGTTACAAAGAAAAACGAATACAACGTATGAAGAAATTTTTAAAATTTTACTCGAAAAAACCCAAGAACGGAATTTAGTCGTAGATCCGATAACAATTTATATGGATTTTGAAAAGGCCGCAATCAATGCCGTCGAAAATACTCTAGGTTTCTTTTTACGATTTAATTACATCTATATACTATCGAGATATGTTAGGACCTTGATTTTAAAATGTATTTTGGACCGTGGACCTTGAAATTTTTTTAAATTCTATTTTCCTTTTTCTGTTGTTTTTAGGAATATTTTAAACGGTTTTTTATGAGTAGTAATTAATGAAAATTAATAAAGACGTAAATATTAAATAAAACCTATATAATTAATCTATATTTTTTCAACTTTTAGGTAGAGATATCATCATCCAAGGATGTTTTTATCATCTAGTGGATCTAAATTTTGTGGCTAAGTTATCAGATTTTAAACTTTTATAACATTCAAATTTGATATGGGTATACTGGTAATTAGAATTAGAGATTTGCAAATCCCGGTCGGACCCATACCCAGCCTGAGTCTGGAAAAATAATAGGATTCGGGCTGGATTAGGCATAATATTCAAAAAAAAATCGGGCATGGCTGGATCGGGCTGGATTTTTAAATAATGATATCAGTCAATTTAGTGGTATAAATTGATATATTTCAACTTTTGCAAGAAATAAGGCACCCATATTTTTTATTTGTCTATATTTAGTTAAATTCCAGTCGGGTCGAGACAAAAAATTTTTTTTATTTTGGGTTGTCCTTTTCATGCAAATAAAAAAAAATCGGATCAGGCTTTAAAAATTAAGCCCGATGCCGATCACTAATTTGAATATCTTATAACATCATTTATGAAATTAATACCTTAACGTTTGGACGGATAAAAACAGGCTCGAATTCGGGTTCTTTCTTTGTTCTGTCTTCGGTATATGTTCGAAACAAAAAATGTTTTAAAAGCCCCTAATTTGGGTTCAGTTCAAACACCCTGCAAATTATATATTATTTTGAATAATGAAGTGCAAATATAAAATCAGCTTTAATTTAATCATATTTTTCTTAGGGTGTTCCTCTAAATTACAAATTCGGTAACCCTGATCAATTATCATTTCCCATTCAACCTCTAATTTTTTTTTACCAATAAAACTTAATTATTTTTTTTTAAAAAACTTTCAAACCTGAAGTGAGATATTGAATCAGGTAATTTTTCGAAGTAAGAAATACAACACATGTGTACATAAACATTATACATCTAAAGAAAATAATTAATGAAATAATTCAATTTAAGGTTCATAATGATAGGATGCACCTGGAATATTCACTAAATTTATCATAATTCAGTTTTTATCATTTTAATTATTTTATCTTTTAGACGAAAAATATTTTTAAAAAGGTAATTGGATAAATTTCATATAGTAATATAAATATTTTTCATTTATACGATTTTCTTAGGAAATTAAAAATATAATATATACCTACAGATATGGGTTCGCAAATTAGCTTCATGGTTACACTTTTGGCTTTAATGGGCTTGTTGAGCATGTTTTCCATCATTGATTGCAATATGATTTCGCAATAGATGGAATTTGCTAGCTATTTATCTAGCTTAGATGGCATAAATCAGACATCGAACTACATTTTTTTCGCCGTTCAATATAGAAATGGCTTTGGGTATAATAAACATTGCAACTAATAGTTGCAGCATGCTGATACCGGGTTTAACAAGTAAAACAAATTACTTACCTCTCAGGACAGTGGTCCAGAATTTAAAAGAATGAAGGCTGCGAATTCGACCCTAAAAATGGATAATGATTTGTATATCAAAGACGGAACACCAATAAATGATATCTATGCGAGAGTTGTGGAAAATATTTTCGGGGCTACTCTGGAATCAGTAGATTTTAGAAATAAGATGGAAGAAGTAGTGCGTATGATAAATGATAAAATATCTAGGAACACGAATGGACTTATAAAGAATTTTATCAAGGCTTCAGCAGTAGATCTTAACACAGATCTCATGTCAGTGAATTCTTTTTATTACAAAGGAGCTTGGAAGGAACCTTTTGAAGAGTATAATTTTAGCATTTTTAATTGGATAAAATTTTTTTTTAGCATCACTAGGGAGTAAAATAGAAGATGAAATGAGATTTCTACCTGATTCGATAACTTATTTTATTCTCATCTTATTTAATTATGGTTCATAAAACCTGAAAATATTTTAAACTTAAAATTTTTTTATAAGGGATACTATATTGAACAATTGTTCAATTATTAAATCTTATAAGTTCTACAATTGAGAGATGATATTCTTGATATTTAATGAAGATGTCGACCAAGACGCGTTTAGACCACCTTACAATCTGAAAAAAAATTCAAAAAAGTGAGATCGTCTGAACCGATTTGACAAATAAAATAACTAAATTCCATCTTGTTCTAAGCTCAATCTAAATGCAGCGGTTACTTTTTATTTGATATTATTTTTGAATTCGAAAAAGGTTTAGATCGGTTGACATTTATTAATGATGTTCATAACTTATTGCAATATTCGAAATAAAATGGCAATTATGATTTAATTTCTTATAAATTCGAAATAATATGTTAAACATTTAGAGAAACGGAAAAGAAAACATTTTATGCCGTGTCTGGCCCCGTAGAAGTCGATATGCTAAAAAGCGCAGATAGGAGTGTCTTTGTAAAAGACGTTCCTAGTCTAAACCTTAAAATTTTTGTCAAAATTTTATTAGATACTAATTTCAAGCTAGTCATAGTGACAACCAGAGATGCTAAAACTCCATTATCTAAAGTAGAAGAGACTATTAGATCTAAACAATATAATTTTCTCGGTCAATTGGATAATGGATATAAAGTTTCCTCAACATTTTACATGCCATATGTCAGTGAAGAGTTTGCTGTCGATCTGTTGGATATTTTAGAAGACAAACTTAGTTGTTGGATAGAGTAACACTTATATATTTATAACATATTTTTGTAAAATTAATACTCACGTAAACCTAAAAAATTAAGTTATATGTATACTATAAGGGTGGGTATCTTTAGCTATGCGTAAAGAGCTCTAATTTTTTTTTTTAAAGTCAGCCAGAATTTCGCAATGCCATAGAACCATATATTTTATTTAAATCACCACCCATTTTGAAAAATAAACTAGCCGTGGTTCTTTTAATACATGTAGGGAGACAGGGGATGGTGTTATCCAGGGGCAGGTAATTTCTTCTCAAATAATTTTAAACATAATAAATTTTGATATTTGAAATTTAAACCACGAATGTATTTTAATAAGATACTTCAAGGTTCTAAAAAAATTTCGCGGAAATATCCTCATAAAAAGTTTTAAATGCAAATTTGAATTTTAACACTTCAAAAGTAACTTTTTCATTTTTCACATTTTTATATAAATATTTTTATTAATGCTACTCAGACTAAATATCAATTCTATATGATAAAGTAAACTCAATTTTTCTTATGTAAAAACATATTGACAATATTTTTGGTAATATCTTGAAATTAAATTTTAATTAATTGTGAAGACCTGTGGAGGTTTTGGCGGGGCACGTATTAGTCATGGGCATTAGAAGCCACTAGTTAGAAAAAACTAATATAATTCTTTCTTTAATCAATCTTATATAATTTTTATATTATGCAAATGCAATATTTATTTAGGTTTTGTTTAACAATTAACATTAAATTATTTTCTATTTTTAATCATAAAAAATATTTTTTAAATTTTAAAGGTTTAGCCCTCCCTTTATAAAAAAAGGCTAGAACACCCCCCCCCCCCCCCCCCCCCCCCTTCTCCATATTGTCTCTAAGATAAACACATAACCAACCTATTAAGAAGGATCGATAACCATTAAATATATTTACTTATATATATATATATGATTAATTAGTAAAGGGATCGACAATATAGTTCAGGGTGTACATCTTCCCGTTGCTAAAATAAGACATAAAGTTAAGTTAGAGATCGCGGCTAAAGGAATAGAGGGAGCTGCCGTAACTGGATCTGAATTAGGAATTAGGATGGCACCTAACAAGAATGAAATTGTTGTAAACAGGCCTTTCCTATATTTTATTATTCACGCAGATGGTCCTATATTATTTAAGGGTCGATACGTTGGTCCTTCTTGAATAGTAAATTAAAAATAGCATCTTTTTAAAAATATTTATAATATATATATATATATATATATATATATACAATGATTGTTATACTAAATACAACGGTATAGATAATAGGCTATAATATAAGATCTATGACTACAATTACATGGATTTATTATAGGTTATATGTAATCATAAATTGAGATTTAATTATTTATATCTATGTTTTAACTCAGTTAATTAGAAATGGGTGATATGTATATTTTAATAAAATTATGGTTAATAAAATTATTTATTTCATTTTTATTATTTTATATAATATCTATTCCTAATATTTGGGGGGAAATTTCGGGGGGAGGGCTTCGCTGGCTATTTGGGTGCGAAAACCCTATTTTCAGAATTCTAATTTGCTCTTAAATAATCGCATGTCCTAGAAACTATAAGAAAAGCTCTTTCCTTTAAGTGGATTGGCATTAATTAGGTTAATATGCTTTTTCATTTCTTTATTAATTTGATCACATGTTCGTTCATTTATTGTCATCATATTTTGATAATATATACTGTTTAAAATTAGATATGCAATAAAAAAATTTTTTTTAAATCAATATATTTTCGTACGATTTATGTTATAATGTTTTTTTAAAGTACAAATTACTCGAATTGAATTCAAATTGTAAATTCACTTTTGATTTGTTTTCGTTTTTTAATATGCCCAATATAGAATTGTTTTAAAAAGCACAATTCGGGTCGATTTTTAAAAACGACCCTATTAAGATTTTAGCCAAAATAATATTATGCAAGCCTGGAGGTTTTGTTAATAGATAGCAGAAAGGTTGAACCTTTCATTTTATATAATTTGGTATTCTTTTTTTATGTGAAAAACAATGAGCGGACTGTAAAAGCATTAATTGTTTTGTAAAGAACTAAGAAAAATTTAGAGTTACTTTTTTAAAAGTTTACAAAAGTGTATAATATGTATTAATATAATGATATAAATTTAAATATAGTTACTAATTAGCAATCGATAATTTTATGGATTGGATTTACATTCCTAATTATTAATTTAATACTTGACTGATAAAAAATTGAAAAAAGAGGTTATAAAAAGGTAAAAAAAATAAGGAAAAGAAGATATAAATTTTGTCGAAGAGAGTTCGATGTGAAAACATTTCAACTTATAAAGTAACGTATACCAATTTATTTGTCACAAAAAAAATAATAAAACGGTTACTAATGGCGTTCACTTTTCTACATTATTTTATTATATATAGCAATCGCAGTGCAGTATATCAGTAGTATAATATAGTACATACCTATAAAATATAAATATAGGTTGAAAGGTGAAATTTGTTTAACTTTTTTTTTTGGTTCCAAGAATTAATCATTATTATTAATGGGGGTTTTAAAAAGAGGAGTTACCGTTTATTTTATTATAAAAATAGTTTTATTTTAAAAAATAAGAAACAATAATTATTATGATACTTTCGCTTCGTTATTCTTATAGAGTTTATTATTTTATATAAGAAGATGAGAAAAATTTTAACATAAATTTTGTAAATCAATATTAGTTGATCTAGAAAATAAATTTTATTATTATATTGTATTTATATTCATTTAAAAATAGATACTTTCTGAGATTTTATCAGAAAAAGAAATTAATTTACTTAGTTTTTCAGGTAAATTAAATAAATTATATAATCAAATGTTGGAGGAAACATTTCGAATGTCTCAATAAAGTAAAATTATTAAATATAAAAACAGTAAAAAAATACAATTATAAACGGTAAAAAAAATTTATAAAACTTTCTCAAAAATCTTGAATATTGAAATTGGAAATGAAACCGGGAAAACATTACCAATACAATAAGCAAATCATTCCTCTTATAGTGGTATGCACAGTGATCAGCGTAATATCGAAAGAAATTTGGCTCTATTTTATGATGGACATTCAGAGTGACTATAGACTTTCGGTGACCACCAAATCAAGATTGAGAAAAAATGGCGAAAATTTGCAAACTCTAAATTGGTCAAATGCTCTTGAAAAAAACAAATCCGATGACAAGGTAAAAGATATTTTTAATAAATACCTTTACGACAGAATTTCAAGGAATGGATCAACAGAGAAAGACGTTGAGAAAGAATTCATATCATTTGACGAATTCGAAAGCCGAGAAAAGGATTTAGATCTTTTCAAAAAATACGTTAAAAGTATTAGCGAAGACGAGTTCCATTCATCTATGAAATTCAAGAAATGGGGGCATTGTATACTACCCATTCTGGAACCGTTCCATCCTAGTATAAACTCCAAAATAAGGAAATACCGGGGAAATTTCCAATACCCATGTAAAACGATCAAAACTCAATTAGTTCGGTTGGATGATGGAATATTAAGGGTAAAGAAAGTTTAATATTATGCGAATTTCTTTTAAATGTTCCATAAATTGTATAGTGTTAATTTGCTTTTTTTTAGATTTTTTCTAAATGGTTATAAATCTAATTCTATCTCATGTTATATATTTTAAAACTCATTCTAATTTTTAAAATTTCTTTATCCACCTTAATTTTTATAGTGCTGTATGTGGCTTTAAAGGAACGCGTTACTTATTACCTTGTGAAAAAAAGAAACGCGTTTCTCGTTATTCAAAGAATTGACGCGTTACTTGATACTCAAAAATACTAAATATTATATAAAAATTTCCTTTTTTATTAATTGTTTTCCCCATGGATAATAATTGTAAAATTATACAAAAATGATTTCATATAAGATAAGATGATTGTAATAATTTTTTATTTACTTATACTGGTTTTCAAAATTTTTATGAGTTAAACAAGAGCGCTTAGTGCTCAACACACGCTCAACTGGCCCAGAGGATGGGGGTTGTATTATATTTAATAAATAAAAATTATTGAGGTATTTAAAATATTTGCATAATGATCTTTATTTTCAAAAAAACTTATTAGATCATCATCACAAATATCTTCAATCCGATCCTAATTAATTTTTTAAAATCTTTATCAAAATTTAATATGGTATGTGTTGAAATATTTGAATCAGAACACAATCTACACTTACAAAGTGTAGATCAGACGTATATCAGGGGTGGGGGTGCAAATTTGCCTGTTCTTGTGCATTTTAAGCTAATAAAATTTCTCCTGCACATTCCCCAAACCCTCTCTTCCAAAAATGCAATATATCACTATAGTGAAGAATTCGAAGGAAAAATTAGTAAAAGTTAATAACTTTTTAAAATAACGATTATAATTCAAAATTTTTAGAAAATATAAGTGATAACCCAAAGTTTTATTAAAATATAATATTGCCAAAGGTCTACAATTAGTGGATCCTAAAGACCTCCAATAAAATTTATAGGAGGAAAACCCTGCCTATGATTGTTTACCCCCTTCCCCCATAGGAAAATCTTAGATAGCCTATGGTGCAAACCTAGTGCCCTTAACTTTTTTTAATGGAGTAAAAATAATTCATACTGGGGCCAGTGCAGAGTTAAATCATATTCAATTTAAAAAACTAATGAGTATTATTATATTTTTTATAAAATAAATTATTTAGAGAATATAATTCAAGATACCGTTTGTTCAATATGTTAGATTGACATTCTTAACCAATTCAATAACAAATATAGAATAATGAAAATAAATTAAAGAACTTTGGCGTTTTATCTGAATAAAAAACTGAGCTTAAATTATTTATAAAAAATATAAAATAAAATATTTTTTAAGAAAAAAATTTAGAATAATGAGTGCCGCTTTGCGTTAAACTTAAAAAAGAAACGCGTGATTACCTTTTTAAATAAGTAACAAATAGCATTCCTATTCCTCTACGTTAACGCACTAATTTTTTATGATTACCAAATTTTCCTCCTATTTTTTTCTGCTTAAAATAATCACATTTGACTGGAACATTATGTATATATTTATCAGGTGATCTAATATTTATTATCATTCATAAAATAGGTAGATTACCAAGCCATAATCAGCAACTCATTATCTTCCGAAGATTTCATTCGATGCTTTTACAGGCCCATTTTACGAGATGAACATAATAAAGACCCTGATAATCATGTATATCTAGGTAGACCTGTTTTAATAGGCAACAAGGTCATGATAGGGGAGGAAGAAGAATTTCTGTATGTCTATTGTAATGATCTTAACGGAGAAATGTTGCACGAAGATATATTATCCCAAATAGTTTACAAACCTATGCCCATAGGAAATATATTGTCCAAGAATACTCAATATTTTCCAAAAATTTCTTTTAGGAAAAATTTGCATGGTGCTAAGAATGTAAGTATGAAATTAATGGATGAACCAATTAAACTTGAAACGAAAGAGCCAACTCCAACTTTGCTTTTGCCCGAGATGAACGTATTGATGTTAGGAATAGATTCTGTTTCCCGGATAAATTATCATCGGCAAATGATAATGACAGAAGAATTCATCGGGAAAAATTTTGCCTCTGTAGAATTTGAAGTCCACCACAAAGTTGGAGAGAACACTTTACCCAATTTGATAGTCCTATTGATGGGTCAGTATTTCGAAAAAATAGCCTGTGGGATTAATCAAGCTAATGAATGCATACCTTCAGAAATTAATATAACATTTGATGAGAGACGAGAGCTTGTGTGGAAATATTTCCAACAGAAGGGTTATTATACCCTTTTTGGAGAGGACACAGCCCAACAAGCCCTTTTCAGGAGGTTCAACAGGATGGGTTTTACAAGTGTACCCGTTGATTACTATTACAGGCCTATGTCTTTGCATATAAGAAGATGGCAATTAATTAATGACGATAGTTTCTGTGCTTATGGAGATATGGAACCTGTCAACTTGATTTTATGGGTTAAAGAGTTCTGCAACAAAATGTACCAGTGGGGAAAACCTTACTTTGCATTCACGTTTACTAATAAGATCACTCACATGGAGACTCCCAATCTAGGTTTCTTGGATAGGCCTTATTTGGACTTATTAACTAACTTGTCCAATGGCCAGGTATTAAATAATACAGCTGTTTTCTTGTTCTCAGACCATGGGAGCAGATTCGATCCCTTCAGGAAGACTTTTCATGGCTCTTTTGAGGAAAGGCTACCAATCCTCAAAATTTTGATGCCACGATGGTTCCCACTAAAATACTCTCACCTATGGGATATCCTGAAAACAAACGCTCAAATTTTGACATCCCATTTTGATCTCTATAGAACACTGATACATTTATCAAATCCAAGTTTGTATGACCAAAAGAATCAAATAACAGAAGGTGGAGGAGGAAAAAAAGAAGAATTTATAGGACAAAGCTTATTCATTCCTTTGAGTGTAGGAAGACGCTGTCAAGATGCTGGTATATCTATCCATCATTGTGCTTGTAACATTAACAAGATCTTATCTCCTAAGAATCCTAGGATCAAAAAACTTGGAAGGGCTATTGCCCATTATGTGAATAAAAAGTTAGTTGGCTACAGTGATTTGTGCATTAAATGGACCTTTAAAAAAGTGCAAGCGGCTAAAATGTCGCTGAAATCTAGTTCCGATCTAGACATTACCATAGAAGAAAACCTTATGGGAAATGAAGGAAACATAACGCAGCGGATGTATCCCGTGGAGGTGGAAGCTTTAGATATAGATGAGTTATCATCGACGGAAGGTTCGAACTCCGGTACTTATATACTCTCAGTGATATTAAACCCTAACGGGGCCTTGTTTGAAGGTACTCTCTCTATCGATGATGGAGTTATAAAATTAATTGATGACGTGACTCGAATTAACGTGTATGGTACTCAATCTTGGTGCATAAAAAATTATGATATTCAACCTTATTGCTTCTGCAAATATCCAAAACCTAACAAATAATATCCTCTATCTCCCTTTCTCGCTCACAGGTTCTGATCATTAATAGGTTTTTATGAGTATTTATCATTTTTTATATATTATGCATCGTTTGGCATAAAATTGCTCAAAAACAAAATAAAAGAATCGCGATTAAAAAAGAAAAACTAATATATATTCCAAAACTTGGTAAATAAAAATTGCAATAATTCGTTGATACAATTCAATTCATCTATATGTTCTACTACCCTTTCAAATTTATTACAAATTTTTAAAATGTGTTATAATTTTATTAAGGCTACATCTTCTCAATCATATCAAAATTTTTATTCGCAGAAAAATAATGAAAACTGTTGTAGTTTTGTTTTATATTTATATATAATGATATATATGAAATGTCAATCAAAAGTGATCTTTTGAGGGAGTTGGGTTGTTGTTAAGATCAGATGGTCTTTTGTTCAAGAGTTTATACGTAATATATGTTTATATTATGAGTATGATTGTAAGATTAATATAATTAATGGGAATAGAGTTAATTTTTATGATACATATATTTGTTTGTATATTTTAGAGTATGTGTTAGTGTTAGATGTTTAAAAAAAACAATCTTTTTTTCGAAAAATTGAGAACTCAATAATCATAAATTTTGCCAAAATGCATTTTTTTGGGGATGAATGTTATTTGTAATTTTAGACGACAAAAGAAAAACTCGTTTAAAAATTATTCGTAATTTGGTGAATTATAAATATAAAAACAAAATTATCGTTTTTTAATAAAACAATAACTTATGCGTTGAGAGTGAAGGGTCGATTGACTGTTCTCTTCCCTTCGGATCACCTTTTTCTGAATCTTTAAGGGTAGAGAATGGTAGTTTGCCAACACGGATCAGGGGTAAGTTAATGTACCATGTTTAAAAAAAGGGTTTGATAAAATTTGATCGTTAACCAAACTGTAAATATAATCAACAAGCTTCTATAGGATTGAAGCGAGAAAACAATTCAGGAGGTATATACCCATATGCTATTCTTTAGCCATTATTTTAAAGGTATTATTGAGATTGGATAAAAACTATTAGGCTGTGTTATAGTCAGGCGCGTACGCAGGAATTTGGTCTGGGGGGGGATAATAAATTTTTTTGAGAAATATTATTGTTTTTTAAAAATATCAAGCATAAATTTATTAGGACTAATAACTATTCCTAATAAACAATTTTAAATTAATGTGAATTCCCAAAATAGAAATTTGAATTTTTTGAGCCTTTACACAAAAAGTGTCTTAGGAATAATTGTATTTTGTATGTTATATATTTACAATGTAAAATCCAATCTTCGTTGGAATTGAGCTAATTTTTCAATTATCTTATCGTTGCTTGTCGTCAAATGCCTATGAATAAAAAATCTAAACCTTTCAATCTACTTTCACATGTTGTACTTCTTGGTATGTTTTTCAGAGACCTGCAGGCCCGGCCCCTGGGCCGGACAGTATTTTAATTTTTTTAAATATACCCGGGCCGGGCCCGAAATTTTTGTAAAAAAACACCTAAGCCGGGCTGTATTTTTAAAACAGCCTATATTTGAAATCGTTATTATTAGCTATAAAAATCAAAAATAAATATAATTTATTTTTAAAAATCGGCCGGGCCTGAAAATTTTATTTTAAAAAAAGCCGGGCCGAGCGTGTAAATTAAAAAAAAAAGCCGAGCGGCCTAAAAAATTTTTTTAAAAAAAGCGTAAAAAATCTTTAAAAAAAATCCGGGCCGTGCCCTGCAAATGGTACTTCTGCAGGCCTCTGTTATTCTTCTTAAAAAAGAGAGTGTTCTCTCATTGGTTTACTAATGGGAAGAGTTTATAAACCCTTTTAATACATTGGGAATTTAATCTAAAATGTGTTTGAAATAATGCAGAGCATTCATAGCATTTTTGGGACTATATCAACTATAGTTAATCTTATAAACATAGTTATTCAGCTAGTAAGGCATCATAAGATACTTTAACATCTTCATAATAAAAATCTAACAAATATTTTTTTTTCTATCACCATCTGAAAAAGGTTGGGAAGGCTTTTGTGGAAGTAATATTTGCAGATGTAAGTGCTGCATGATATATTAAAAATTCATTTATTTGGGTTATAAATGTATCTGCATCTAAGATATACTCTTCTACTGATCCTATATTAATGTTTTAACGATGAGCCTGCCTTGCTACAAGTCGAGGGAGACAAATATTAAACACGTATAGCTCTGCTTTTGACTCAACAATAAAATATGAAATTCTTCATCAACATTAACCCTAATTTCCTTGAGTTCTGATAAAATGCTCTCCGCTATTCTCATCTTCTTAATCAAATCAATGTCATGTTTTTGAAAAGTAATACTTAAAATAGTTGTATAATTAAATAATACATTCTAATGAGAAATAAAATTTGGAATAAGCATTGAATCCAATAATTTTCTTGCTTCTGAGGATATATTTCTTTCAGGCCATTGTAATATTTCAGTAATAGTAAATAATTTGCTCTTCTAACTCCTTAATAGCTGTTAGTGCTTGATGGAAGAGGCTCTATCTCGTTGGACTAGGTTGCAATTTCTTTTTCCCTGTTGGACCAGAAGTTTCAGAAATAATTATTATTTGACTAGAAATTTGAAAATGGTAGATAAATATTACGCCACTAAAAATTTAAAATAATAAATAAATATTACGCCGGAAAACTTGAAATCGAAATTAATTGATAAAATAACTTATGAATGTGATAACAAATGTAATAATATATATTTAATATGAGATACGAATAAATATTAACAAATGTAATAATATATATTTAATATGAGATACGAATAAATATTAACAAATATAAATTAATATAAACAATAATATTTTTGAAAAATATATCCGGCATCTACATTTTTTGAAATCCCCCCCCCCCCTGCTGCGTACGCCAATGGTTATAGTTCATAATATTTTTAAAACGTACTTCAGTTTAAACCAGTTTATTTAGAATATGAACTAGGGCACTTGATTTGGTCTGTTTTAAAAGTGTGTATTAGCTGGTCTTTTTTAAAGAAGACATAACAATCGAATAGTCAACTTTTTTTCAGAGTTTAAAAAAAATTATCTTTGCCTTTTGTGAGTGTGTCCTAATTGTTATTAATATATGTTTTCTAAATAGAATGTCAGTAAATAGCATATTTATAAAAAATCAAAATTTTAATTGATCTGTTTACAAATAAAAAAGTACAGATATAATATATTTTTTGTAATAAAGTTAATTGTTTTTTTTATGTAAAAGTGTCCACCCACACTGATAGTGTAATGGTATAGCAAAAACTATCAATTAATCTCAATTGATTAACTTATAAGTATCAACCCTGAGGCTATCAACCTATTAAACTTTACCAATACAACTGGGATTTGGTATCAAAGGTGGCTATGAAATAGCTTGATAGCTTGATATACCCTAAGGATATATCACTTTACCACAAGCTATCGTCTGCAAACTATAGATTTTAAAAACGCCTTTGATAATTTAAATTGACATGATTTTTTACTATTTTTTCTGATTACTTTAAATTTATCGAATCTTCTTACGAGTTCATAACTCCACTTACTTTCGGTCCAAATCCCATTAAATGAGAATATCCATTAAGGTGACTCTTTAGGTTCTCTTTTTTTTATCTAGGCATCCATAATCCAGTTTCTCAAAAAGCACAAATTTAAATTAAACTTAGAACTTTATGTGGGTCATCATCATTTATTCTTAAAGCCCTCAAATACTTCGAGGACAACTCTCTCTCTCTCTCTTGGGGCTTTCCCTCATTAATTTCAAAACTGAGATTTGTTTCTTAAACAGTAGCTGGCTTAGTTGGCTACAAAATTATGCCACACAATAAATAATATAAGGTTCTCTGTTAACTAATACCTCAGTGTCAAAGGAACCTTTTTATAAAATATGTAAAAACTTTTTCAACAATGTTTAAACACCTACCCCCATATCAAAGTTTTTTTTTAATTCTTAAATGTCTCTATACATACCAAAATTATAACATATTTTTAGGCATTCTCTTTTTCTAAAATACATTTTTATTTTACTGATAAATTGCAGTTAAATTTTAAATTTTTTAGAAAAAATATTAAATATTAATTAACGGATTTAACTGGGCTCTTTCTCAAGTGCTTATAAAATAGTGTTCTGTTTAAACGACTCAATATGAGTCGTTAATCGGCTCAAAACGAGCCGTTAAATACTACTTCAAAATCTGGTTAGCCAAATCTTTTCACACATATCATTATCTTCTTTTATCGTCTCTAGATTGATGTAATTCAATAAAATCCTGCTTCATATCACCCACTCATCTTTTATTAGATTAAGCAATTAATACATAGCAAGAAAGTAAATACTCCGTATTCATCAGTAATTAGTCATAAAAAATTCGAACCCTTTATAGATAACGTTCATGCTGACATATAATCAAATCCCTCTTTAGATTCGATACAACACCTCTAATTTGACGACAGACTAGAGGATCATGAATTGGAGGCCCTTCCCAGTCAAAATCTTGGTAATCTCTTACCAGATGAACAATTGAGAGTGGCCATTTGTTTACTACTAAGATATGACATTTTTCAACCACATAATGGTATTGATTGCAGCACTTTGGTCACCTCTAAGGGGAGATTGAACTTAAATGTTTATATAATCAAGGCTGACACCAACATACCTTAATATATCGAATAATGAGTTGGATCCTAAAAGCAGCTCACATCCCAAATATTCAACCTACCAAGCAGACGGATTGCCGCCTGCAATCTCTTTAGAGTCTGGCAAATCTTATATTGTGACTTCACTTGTGTCTCCTCTTTCCCGTCGTACAAAATACGAATCCTTTACTAACAGCCAAAACAAGGAAAATAAAAAATATTTAAAATTATCAAACTACATGTGTGCTCGTATTATCAAACGGACATTAATCTTTTTAAAATACAAATTTTTAAAACTTTTATGCTCCAAAATCAAGACATTTACTAATAAGTTAAGAGAATTCTGTTTCTAAGGTAAAAAATGCAAATTGATATGCTCAAATATAACTATGACTTTTTTTAGGAATGCAACTAAAAATTAGTCTTCCATGATATTTTATCCGCTTATAATAAGATTTTTATATTATTATATTTTTAATTTTTTAAACTTATATATTTTTTTAAGGTAGATATTCCTTTTTATAATCCAATACAAATTAAGACCCGTTTATAAATAGCACATCTACATCTAGCTCAATTCTATGGATGTCATGTTAATAATCCGAAGGTCTGGGGTTCAAATCTATATTTACTAAAACAAATTCATGTTTTAAAAATCTAATATAAAATTAATGATATTCATGTAACAAGTTAGAGTTACCGGAAATATAATTTTGCAAAATACAACTAGTTACTTTTGATAAAATGCAAATATTAACTAATAGTTGCATTTTTTTAAATATAAAATACAAAAAAAACTCGTTACTTTCCAAGTTACTTTTTAAAATTTGTTAAATATATTTCATTTATTATCTTTTTATGCTGATATTCTCCAAATTAAATAATTTCTCTCTATTATATAGAGCTTCACTTACATCAATCGCTTCAATTTATTTTTAAAGAAAAATAAGTCCACATTTTTGAGTCAAATAAAAATTTATTTCACTTAAATTTAGATATATATAATTTGTTATATATCATTTTTTAGGTGTAGATGCTCTATTGCTCTGGAAAGAGACAAAGACGCTCTACCCTGAATTCCATCCTTAACCTAACTAATATAGGGGAAATTTGCCATAAATAACCTGTGTGAAGACTGGCCACCACCTTTTAACTTTTTATCTATTTGACCAATTTCTCTCATAATTAGTCAAAATGTGTATATATGATATGTACCTTACCTAAGTTCATTTATTGAATAGAGCAATTCAATAAAAAAATATTTCAAATAAACTGTTTTAGTACCTCTTTCTGGAAAAATCACGTTTCACATTTTTTTGTTTGGTGAAAAAATCACTATTTTAGATTACTGATATTTTATATAAATATTATTCTTAGGCATTTAGCATTATTCACACAAAAAATCAGACTTTAAAAGCTTTATTTAATAGACATATAAAGGCGCTTAGTAATAATAAAAAGGTGAGTATTGACTGGACATATATTGATTGGCCACAATTCTCACATTCACATATTCATATTAAAATGAAAAGCTCTTGCAAAAAAACATTTGGTGCAATAAAATGACGTACAAGCTTAAGAATGTCTAGTAAAATGATAATTAAGATATTAATTTATAATATTATTATTAAATAAATGTGGTTATAAATTGAGATTTTAATACTAATTAAATTAGTGTATAATTAATTTTTTATATAACTAAAAAATGTAGAAATATTAATATAGGTCTTTTACAAGTATTTCATATGTATTATTTCATATTTATAATAAAATTCTTAAATAATTTATTATGGCCAGTTATTGACTGGCCAGAAAAACAACTTTCACATAATCTAATTTAGCTCATAAATTATTATACATAGAGCTTTGACATATTTTATTTTAAAGATTAATATTTAGACTACACATTGATATAAAATTTGTTTGGCTAAACAAATTTTTTTAATTTTTTATTTATAATATTCATTCAGATTTAAGAAAAAATATTTTATTTAAATTGAAAGGATAAAAAAGGGGATTATTAATTAATCACAATATTAGGTTTCTGCAGAGTTGTTAAAAGATCGAATCAAAAGATCGACGATCCTGGATTCGATCGCAAATTTGTCAATTTTACGAGATTTATGATTCTGACTTAAATTGAGGATCGAGATCGAGATCATTTTGTTTAAAATTCGATCCCGATCTTTTTAAAAATTAATTTTTTACTTAAAAAGCAATAAATAAAATAAAAATTTTGAAAATTAAATTAAAATATTATTTTAAAAAAAATATCTATCTTCATATTTTATCAACTTCCATTCCACCATTTATTTTATAGATATATTTATTCATTTCCTAAATTTTACGAGATTTAGAGCTCTTACAAATTATTTAATATAAATTTATAATAATATATTAATATTTATTTTAATAGGTAAATGTAAATGTCCATTATAGATTTAGAAGATTCGATTGCTTCTACTATTGATGTAACAGCAGATATAAGTGAGAATGAGAATCTTTTACCATTTTTGAAATTACGTAAGTATTTTACTTTATGTGAAATGGATGAAAGCAACTCTTATAATATGATCAGCACCAAATGCCGTCTCTGTAAGAAGATAATATCATCTTCCAAAATATCATCCTCGAACTTAAAGAGACATTTACAAATAATTCTTTTAAATTTTTTTTATTTGATAATCTTAATGTCAACATGTTTAAATTTAATTTATTACATTCCTGAGTTGAGCAGGTCCTACAGAAATAGAATCTAGATACAGATTCTTTATAAAAAAATATTTTTTTATGCAATTATTTTATATTATCAGATATCTGCAAAATATATTAAAAAATTGCAAAGATCTGGCAAATTTAGTAAAATATTTTTAACAGGCCAGTTCTACTAAACCTCTGATATCTAGTTAAATATTAATGGGCCTTTGAAGACATTAAAAATTTATTAGATTATTTGAATTTTAAGCTAATATTTTGATTAATATTCGTAAATAAATTACAATGTTAATTTCTTTGTATATTAAGTATTAAGTTTACATTTAATCAATATTTATGATATGACCCAAATATAAATAAATACCATACAGATGATGTGCCAGACTTGACTGTAAAATTTAAAAGGGTTAAGTTTTGCAGATACTTGATTTGATTTATATGAATAAAATGAATACTTATTTAATAATAAATTAATTATCATTTCATAATATAGATTTCCTTCACTGTATGAAGACAGTAACATTTTGGCAGCCATGATTCACCCTAAATTTAAACTTAATTGGCCTTATATTAATCTGCCACAAAATATGATGGTAAAAGAAAGATTAGTTGCCCATTTGGAAAATATGCAGGAACAACCATATGCGGATACCTCAAATGAATGTATAGATGACATTGATGCTTTTTTGGGGAAAAATACTGTACAAAATGCTTGTTCCGTTAAAAAATTTTTTTTATTCAAATGATGATTCCATGAATATTTTTAATACTTATATTAATTTTAAAAAAATATTTATTGAATATAATACACCTTTGCCATCAAGCGCTCCTGTGGAGCGCTTGTTTAGTAAAGCTAAACATGTTCTAAGTGAAAGACGCGGATGTTTAAATGATGATAATTTAGAAAAAATTTTATTATTAAAAGCTAATTTTAATTATAAATAAATATATTATAATTGTTATATTTATTATTCAATTACAATAAATTTATACCATATTTAATTTATTTTTATATTAGTTAATTTTGCATCGGTTATATTATATTATTATTCAATTACAATAAATTTATAACATATATTAGTTAATTTTGCATCGGTCAGAAATTTCCTTCAGAAATTTAAATAGAAAAAAAGGTCGATTCTGGATTTCGATCGTTTTAAAAAGATCGGTTAACAAGCCTGGGTTTCTGACAAAACATCGACTTATGATGGTATTCCATCTAGGGGTGGGATCAATACCAATATATTATTGGTTTACAATACTAATACTAATATATATTGGTTTGATATATTGCTTAAATACAATATTAACCAATACTAATATTAAAAATAGATAAATACATATAATTATTTGGTTTATCGTGGATTTTTTTACTTTCTTTAAATTGCATAAACTTATAACATCCGATATTTTTTAGCGCAAATACTAACTTTTCTGTACTGTGATATCAATATTGGTGTTATTTATAATTGTAGTTTATTTTTACTATGGAATCTAATTTAAGACGAAATACAACAAAAATCTGGGAATTTTATACAAGCTGTGAGAAAACAAATAGAAAGCTATTTGTAATAATGCAAAAATATCTCTTCCCAAATTTGGAACTCCAGGGTTATATGAACACATCTTAAATCCATCCACCCAACATTATATAGGAAATGTGAACAAACAAATAATACAATAAAATCATTTTTAGTTAATAATATAAATAATAAAATTAATTTAAATCATTTAATTATAGATTTTTTTATTCAAAATAACTTAGCCTTTTCAAAGGTTAAGGATATCACTTTTAAAAATTTAATAGCATATTGTAACCCTTTACTAACATTAGTTTCTAGAAAAACACTAAAAATAGAAATTATGAATATTATCATGGCTCTTTTAACAATCTAAAATCTGTACTTTCTAACATTACATCTTTTCCTTAACAATGGACATATGGTCCTCTCCAAATAAAACCCTTTAGGGCATAACTATCCATTACATTGATAATGATTTTAAATTAAATAATCATTTATTATATTTAATTCCTTTTCAATCAGCAAAAATTCTATTAATATTTATAATATTTTTAATTCTGTTAAAAGTAAAATTTGAAATTGATTTATTTTGTATGACATTAGACAATGCAAGTAATAATTTCACATTTCTAAAAATTTTAAATCAAAAAAAATAATTTCAATTTAAATAATGTGTGCAAATGCTCTTGCCATATTATACATCAGGCTGTTATGGCCGCCTTGGAACCATTAAATAAAGCTTTAAAAAAATAAGAAAATTTATTAAAATTTCTATATTTAAATTTAGTAAACAAAATATTTCTTGAAAAAATCCAACCTTAAAATTTCCTCATCAAATTTTGAATATACCAACACGTTGGAATTCAACATACCAAATGCTTGAAAGGGCAATATTGCTCAAACCTCATTTGACAACATATACCAATCATTTACAAAATATCAATGAAGAAAAATATATTAGTTCCTTAGCCTGGAATAATATAGAATATACGAGAATTTCTGGAACCATTTAGTTTCGCTACGGGGATGGCCACATGTACAAACACTCCATCAGTATCAACTATCATTCCTTTATAATTTTTGAGAATGTTGAGAGTTACAATAATATTCCTAATACTATTTTAAAGAGGGCTTCTTTAGCTACCTTAGCAAGATAAAACTATAATTTTAATAAACATCTGCATATATTATATCAACAATGATTGACCTACGGTTTAAAATATCAAGTTACCTATTAAAGGATAATAGTATAAACACTCTCATTGGATACCTAACCGAAGAATATAATATTTATAAAATAAATAATTCAATTAAGCTGAACATATAAATGAAACAGAAAATAAACCCAAAAAATTGTACCCTTATTATAAAATATATCAAGTCATACATAGTCATAACAATAATAGCTTAGAAACAAACAAATATATGAATGAAGTCACATTTTCTAATAATAAAAATCCAATAAACTGGTAGAAATTAAATCAAAATTGATATCCAATATTATCGAAAATTGCCAGAGATTATCTTGCAATTTCAGCTAGCTCTGAAAGGGCGTTTTCAGAAGGATGGTATGTTATAACGGACCAACGTTGTTCATTAGATTAACATACTATCCAAGTTTGCCTAAAAAGTTGGATGCGTCTGCAGGATCCTTCTAAAAGACATAAAATTATTTTCCCTTATATTAAATTTATATCAATCTTTTGCACTGTATTTTATATAAATAGAGTTATTTTATATTTTGGTGTACTCATTTTGCTAAAAATTTTTTGCTATATTTTTGCTGCAAAATAAAAGGTTTCAAAATCAATATGTTTATTATTTGATTAGTTGTAGGTTTGTTGATACAAAAAATTTATGATTAAATCAAAATTTTTTATATTCACATCACCGAATAAATTCCTAGTAAAAATTTGGATTCAATAAATTTTTAAGAGTTGGTTCTCAGCCCTGTTTTTATGGTAATGCTTCATAATTTTTTTTCCATGTTTATTTAAAACTAGAAATTACGGGTTTTTTTTTAAAATCACTATCTCTATTCTTTTAATTAGTAATTTGTATTTAAACCAATACCAATAGCATTACCAACACAAGAAATAGAAAATATTATTTAAACCAATACCATTTTAGACCCAATAGCACTATCAATAGAATATTTCGTTTATCTTAGGTTTTTAATATTGGTTCACAGCCCTAATCCCAACTTTACAGAGAAACCTTTATAGTGAATGCAATTATAGAGAAAACAATGAGAGAAAAGTTGTTTGTAGAGAATCTCGTTTGTAGGAGAATTTATTTTATAGAGAAAACAATTATAGAGATCTAATTTACAGAGAATGACTTTACAGTAAATATCGCTAATAGAGTATAGAATTTATTTTATAAGGAAAACAATTATAGAATGCCTTATAGAGAATCTCGATTATAGAAAAATTATTTATATCGAATTAATTTACAGAGAATTATTTTATAGAGAATAATTTAATGTTGAAGGATATTTTAAAGAATGATTTTATAGAAAATGAATTGTGATTAAATATTATTTTAGAAATAAATTATCTGTAATAAATTTTAAGTCTCAAATATGATCATTTACTGTCTAATTCAAATATGAGATTTAAAAACTTCTTATATCCAATTTTTGCCTAGACTAATTTTTTAGATATAAAGAAAATTACTTGCTCATAAACAATGGCATATCCATTATTTTATTTTAGGACCCGTTTGAAAACCAGATTAAATTAAATATAATTAAATATAACTAAAAATATATTAAATAATATATAAAAGCTTAGAAACTAAACTTAATTATGTTTGGTAAAAACATTCCCTTTTATCAGCATATAAATATTTTTATGAATCCTAACCCAGTTCTATCAGGGTTAAATTGACATCCCTGTCATCCAAATAGGACAATCAAGGAACCTTTCTTTTATAATGGATGGTGGCATGTATTGCTAAATTGTTTCTTTTTTTTCCCATTCTTGATCATGGATTACCTTAAAATATATGAGTTATCGATCGCGAAAATTTAGTTGATTGGAATGAAGCTAATTTTTCTTAAATAATAGGTAAAACAACTAAAACAAGATGATCCTAATGTGGTTGGCTAAGCTTAATATTATTTTTTTTTAAATAGAATGGATAAGAAAATAAAATCATGATGTTATATTTTAAAAATAAAATATATTATATGTAATTTTTTCTCAGGAATATATAAATAATTTTATACTTAGGTATTTTTATGAAAGTTTATTGTATTAAATTCAATTTCCTTGATTTTTCTTTAAATTTAAATGGATTTGATTGCAAAATAATATTTTTTATTTTAACAAAATAACGTTTATAGATTAAAACTAAGAAAATCATGTCAGAACCTCGCAAACTCGATTATTTTCAGTGAAGTTTATAATGTAACCACACTAACTATTTTAATAACACGAGGTCGAGACCTTTAATGATGATATAATATTTTTCACTATTAATTTTTATTTAAATAAAGGGTTTCATATTTCACTTAAAAGGCTGTCATTTTAAGACATTGTTTAGCGCATTTAGTATAATATAATAACTAACCCATTATAACTATAATTGAATATGACATATTAGTTTGAAAATTGAGAATTTGCTATCTTTTATTTTGTTATAAATAAGATGATATAAATCTATATAATTGAGTTATCATTTTAAAATGTGGTAATATAAATCAAATCGATAGAACATTTTTAAAATTTTATTTTTTTGCAAATTGAAGGGAATGCCATGACGGGTTTATATTAAATCCACCATTTTAATGTAAATATAAAAAATAAATAAAGGATATAAAACAGCCAAACTTCCTTATTTAATAATTTGTCATTTAATATAGTAAATTAGGTTGTTATCCTTTTTAAGTTTTTTTAAAAATATTTTACAATTTTTTTATGCAATTATATAAATTTATAATTAAAAATACTTAACAACCAATTTATTAATCTAAATTAATTTAGTATCACTAATATGATTATAAAATAATATTATATGCCGAATATTCTCTAATTTGTCATATTCTTATAGGCTAAAGTTTATAAAGTTTAAAAAAAAATTTGAGGTAGGTGGTTTTATTGAGTAGCCATTAAAATAGTCGGTTGGAACCGATTTAAAAAAAAGGCGAACTCAATATTTATCCAGAAAAATATTACGTAAGATTTTGGTCATAGATGAACATAAATCTCGAGGCTTAGTCAATATTTTTCTGGCTATTAGTTAGACGTTTTTAAAAATCGGCTCAAATTGAGCTGTTTAATAACACCACATTTAACTATAAATTAAAAAAAAAATTATTTTAACTTTAAGTTTTTTTAAGAGAAAAAGAGTGGGGAAAATATTTATAATTAAAAATTTTACCGAATAAAATTTTTTAAATCAGGGTCCGAGCCGAGCCTACTGAGGGCTTCAGTCGAATTCAAAAGTTTAAAAAAGAAACAATTTTCAAGACTCGCCAATGATTTCTACTAACTGTCTTAGTTATAATTTAGACTAGACGTCATTTGAGTTGAAATAAATGCTAAAATTATTTTTAAAAATTTGTGCCATTTATGGTTTTCAAAATATAATAATTTTGTTATTTCTTTATTCAATGTATTCTACCAAATTCCCCAGTCTAAAGTCTATGTATATCGACAATTGCTTTCTGCAAAGTTTAAAAAAAAGAAATATAAGTAACATTATTTAGTTTGTAATTTTCCGGTTACTCTATTTCATAAAAATGATATGAAATTAAAATTAAAAAATTAGTCGAATATTAAATATGTATTTTTCTAAAACAATTTTTAATTAGATTTCGCGAGCAGCAAAATTTATGGATATATAAAACGAGTATAAAGTGTTTCATAATTCCTATAAGTTTGTCAAGCACCCTATTACTATTATATAAATTTTAACTTCCGTGATGTAATTTGTATGTTAATTTTACACAAAGCTTTCATATTTTGTAACAAAAAAATAATAGAGAAATTAATTATGATTGACGTCTTCATTTATTTCATTTTATTTTATTTATTTTTATTTCTTTATATTGATTTTGATATGTTAAATATTAGTATTATGTTTTCTTAAAATGGAAGGATATAGCCTAAGCTCCATCGAGAATTACTATAAGGTGTCTACAGAAAATAATAATGAAATTTATTCTTTTAATCAACTCTCTTCGCCTAAAGCCGAAAGATCCGCATTTCTGAACTTGGTCGAAAATTATCATAAAGTTGCACAACAATCATTATCTACTGACCCACCATCATTCACTGGTATAAATTTGATCCGAAATTATTTTTTTTTAATACCGACTTGTTTTTTTATTTTTATATTAATATTTTTTTTATAAAAAAAGGTAACGTTGATTGTATCTCGAAGCAAATACTTAAATTTTGCTCTAGCAGAGTGGCCGACCGGAAAAGGGCGATAGAGAAAGCCATATCTGAGATTAACCCCGTCATTCAAGATATCCTAAAAGAAATAGAGATCCAAGAACCCAGGTTCATATCCTCGCTTAACGCCAATTCTCAAACCGGAAGGTTTGATGGTCTAACAGTAGTGGGTGGTGTGTTACTTAATCAAAATTATTCACACGACATTAATAATAATTTAAATTTCCAAGGATCTAATCATCATAATAATTTAAAAGACCAGACTTTAGCTACTGCAACAAGCGATCTAATTGACAGTTACGAAGGTTCAGGCGGCCTTAGATTTGAGGTGAACCTTTTTCTCAATCAAATGGGGGTATTTAATTTCGTTGACGATGGCAGCAGTCCAGGATGTTCAGTTTTGAAGCTTTCTGATGGGCGAAAACGTTCGATGTCTCTCTGGGTCGAATTTATAACAGCCTC
The DNA here is from genome assembly GCF_954871325.1 of Gordionus sp. m RMFG-2023. Taxonomy (NCBI): domain Eukaryota; kingdom Metazoa; phylum Nematomorpha; class Gordioida; order Chordodea; family Parachordodidae; genus Gordionus; species Gordionus sp. m RMFG-2023. The sequence continues at coordinate 49,354,357 of NC_088776.1, forward strand.
TGGTTATTTATCAGCCCGCAAAATAAGGGCCCGATTTCATTCTCTTTTAGTTGAAGCTTGCGATAAGGTAGAGAGTAAATACAAGAACAAATCCTACCATGATTTTAGCAAGGCCTACGATGGTATGATGGATGAGGGTCAGTTATACTATAATAGCACCTCCAAAGAGAGTCTCAAGTTCTATCAAAGATATATCTCTGATGATAATGGAACTTGGAAGTCAAAGGATAACATCTACGAAGGGTACCGAGGAAATTGGGAAGGTTATCACGATAATAATTATGGTTTTGAATCTTCTAAAAATTATTATCGGGCTAGCAATCATTTTAAGACGTCAGGTGACTCTAAAATGATAAAGATTTTGACAAAATTTGAAGACGATGGCATTAATTTCGTTCAGGAAAAAAATCGTGCCTCTGATACCTATACCGGTTATCCTCTGAATGCTAACAATAAAGCAAAAACACCCAAAGGTTTAGAAGACATACTTGGCAAAAACAAACAGGAGAACAATAATAGGGCTAATGCCGATGTCACGATATCTCTATGGAACAAATATTTAATCACGATCGTGCCGGCTTTCAAATGCCAAGGTATGTGGCCTCGTAGCGCCAATTCATGGCCTGCCACCTCTTCATGCGGAACTAAAAATTGCAACAACTTTTCACATCAAATCCCTCCAAATAGAAATACTAATAATTTTTCACACAATTATAATAAAAATCCGGCCATGGTTTCAAATTTTCGCATGGACGAACAATTGATATGCAAAGAAATTAACAACAGCCGTTGTGTAAATTGTCCATCCCAGACCTGGCCCCATCATAATTTGATAACTCGCGCTAAATCTCAAGGGTTTACACTCGTGTCAAGGGAGCCTTATTTTCCATCACACTTTCAAGTTTCACATACTGAGGATATCGACGAAACTCTTAATGACGACGACATTGATCAAAATATTCAATTTAGTAAAATCCTAAAAAATTCAGACAATTTAAACAATAATGACACATCTGTTTACCTTTCAAAGACTAAACCAGGCACTGGTAAAGTAGCACCATCACCCACTAATCAAGCTAGCGCTTTCAACAATCCTTCGGCCATAGAAGGCGACACTTGGCTCATGGTTTTCACTGAGGCAGAGGACGTTTTATTGAACGGGGGCTGCAGAAGGATTTGTTATCGAATTTTGAAAACCTTGAGGGATAGGCACTTGGATAAGATTCCTGGCAGACCCATCACGGCCTATTTATTGAAAACGCTATTGTTATTCGAATGCGAAAAACATCCTTACGAAGAGGCCTGGACATGGAATGAGGGCCTTTATTTGTCGAATCCAGCTAGCGATGAAATCAAAGCCCCAAATAGTTTAGATTCGAAGGATTATCAGTATTATAATGTAACACCGATACACTGTTGCAGTGATGATAAAAACCGCGCCTTACAATATTCAATTAAATCCAGGCATCCCATAATTATTGATAGGTTTGTAATTCTACATATCATAATAAATAATAATTTTGTGATAGAATAATAGAAAGACATGCGCTTTTATAGGTAGGTTTATTTTTTAAAAAATGTCGATATCTTAAAATTTCCCCTATTTAGCTATTTTTTCCCCTCTTTGGAAATTTCTATAAAAAAAACTATTGGGCAAATTTGAATATTATTATAATTAATATTAAAGTCTATAAATTAGAGATCTTCAAAAGTAGGCCCGGCCCAAAGCCCGTAGTTGGGCTGTGAAAATTTTTTAAAATATATTTAAATTTATCAATTTTATATTGAATCTTTTTAAAATATTTGATTTTATTTATAGAACGACGCAATATAACATATGCCATTTATTTTGAGAAATTATAAATTTCTATAATTAAATAAGTTCGGGCCGGGCTGGTAAATTTTCTTAAAAAAAATTTAGAGTGGGGCCGGGCCGGCAAAATTTTTAAAAATATTCGGGCCGGGAAAAATTACGCCCGATGCAGATCACTACTATAAATTAAAAGTTTTGGAACGAACCAAACACATTGTGTTTTATATATTTAAAAAAAAATGTTGATATTCTAATTCCCCTCTTTGAAAATTTCTTTAAAAAATTTTTTTGTGCATACAATAATTAATATTAAAGTTTATAAATTACAAGTTTTGGAACGAACCAAACACATTGTGTTTTATATATTTTCAAAAAAAATTTAGATAATGATTATTTAGAGAAAGATTATATAATTATCGTGTGACTAACTGCGTGATTACAGAAAATCGTAAATTTTATATAAGGAAGACACGGATAGATTGGGAACTCAGACCAAATTATGTCATACATCATTATCTAGAAAAGATTTGAAAAAATGCATTTAAATATTTACAAGAAAAAAAAAATTATAAGCCTTGCCTGGATTTTTGGAAGTCATATCATTTTTTGGTCCGCCAGTCTGTATGTCTTCAAATATATTTCTCCTATTTTCTTAAATCTGACTACTTTTCAGGATTAAAAAGAAATGTATTTGAATTGCATTTATAAAATTAGAGAGCATGCTCGCGAGGTCCAAGGTAAATTAAGCCACCCCCCCCCCCTCTCTCCACATTTTTTTTAATTTCAAATTTATGCGTCCCTTAGAGAGAGGGATAGAAATCTCCTTATTTCCGATATATTTTATGATAGTAGTAAATAGCAAATATATTTAAGATATATTGGGTAAAAATATAATAATTTAAAAGTAACGTTTTTAAAAAATTTTTTAAAAATAAGTTACATTTCTAAAAAAATATCCATTAACTATTTTAACTATAGCATTCAGATTTTTTATTATTTCTTCATATTTATTTAAAATGATAAAATTTATAGATTTGAACGAAAAGCGGCCTAAGTTCCCCGGTCCTCCCTACAAGTCACTTTACCCAGGGGGAGAGGGGTTTAAATGATCGTTATTAAAATTTAAGAAGGGGTTGTAACGACACTATTTTCACCTGAATAAAATATTAAAGGGGTAGCGCTTTGATTCTCTTTATTTTGCTAATTTTTCCATTTGGAAGGAGGGAGGGATGATAATACAGTCATTTGGGGTTGCAGAATTGTCGGTTACCAACGCGAATCTTATTTGTTACCCAATTTCCATTTAAAATAATATTATAACAAAAATATTAGATTAACAGGTATACTATTGCAATTAATATCCTGCTTACAATGCAAAAAATGTCCTCATTATTTTCTCCCTGCCGTTGACCTGTTAAAAGATCATCATCCATTCAACCTAAATTATGCAGCCAGAGAAACTTGGAAATTGGTAAGAGCTATCATCCTAAACCCCTCAAAATGTTGGGAGGAACTATGAATATATATATATTTAATTCTCTCTCAACGTTTTTTTTATTGATTATAAAATGGAAAATTACTAAAATTTAATTTTTCACTTATTTTGGCAATTTTACATCTATACGTATAGGAGACCAATGAATGCAAAAATGTTAATTATCATCATGTCAATAAAAAAATCATAAATATAGGCATATTTTATACATTATAATTAATTCTCTAAAATTTCATTAAAATAAAAATATAGTTCGCCTAATTTATAAAATTAATTTTCCTGAATTTGGGGAGAGGGAATGAAATTAATATTTAAAAAAAAATAACATACAATTTTAATGCATGATAATAACGACTAAAAGAGTAGCTTTTATCATAAATTTATTTGCAAATTAAATTAATTGATGGCAACTGTATTTGATTGGAAAAATATATATAGATCAATAAATTTTTAATCGTAAAATCACTTTAAAATAAAATAAGAATTAAATGTATAATAATTGAAATGAAAAGTTATAACTTCTTCCTGAAAAGATAAAAAAATAGTTATGGTGAATGCCATCATTAATTTTTATATAACAAAATATATCAGTTCATTCACAATTAACGCGTAACATAATGTGCGCTAAATTCATTATTCGCCGACTATATTATTTTTTTAACTTCAAAACAAGGAAATTTATTTATTTTACATTATTTAATTAAATTTTATATACAAGGGCTAGTTGTTAAGGTTGATTTATCAGTATTGTATTTAGATATCTTAAGGAATGGAACACTCCAGTCCAGACCCGTTTCAAACGGAACTTGGGGATTAATTTTAGGAACGTTCATAAACAAAAATTACTATTACTGGGGCTCCTTATTTATACCAAATTATATTATTTCATTGAATGGAATAATACTTCGTAAATGCCGGGTCTTCATAAATATAATAAATATAATATATGTTATATTATAGACATTAATTAAAATGGTATAATTAGACGGATCAGTTATCCATCTTATCTATTTCAAGTTTCTTTTATCTTTAGTCTGCAAAAACACTAAAAGGGTTAAAAGAAATCAATATATAAAAGAATTTATATATCGGGAAAAAATTTGAAACCTTCGCAGGCGCGCTATTACTCATATGTTAATTTTTTTATCCTTTTAAAACTTGTATTTCTAAAGAAGAATGTCTATTTAAAAAATGTCTTTTTAAAGTAGTTTTTTTAGCTTATAAATTATATTATAATTTGTATCTATTTTAAATAAATAATGTGACATTTAAAGCAAAAATATAGATTTATTATTGAAATTAAACAGAACCGGTCATTTAATTAATTCAAGTTTTAGTTTTAACATTTATACTTATTTTTAATAGTAAAAAAATACAAAGGTAAAAAAAAAATATGAAAAATGTAAAAAAAAATTTTAAACTCCAAATGCGAAAACTCAAAATTTATAGCCATCCGTCCCTATTTTTTTTCCTAGAAAACACTCAACTAGATTGACACTAAACTAAACTAAATTAATATTTATTATGCGATTTATATTATAAATAAGTCCCTCTCTCATGGGCAAGGTGGTGGGGGGGGGTTAAATCTATTATAATCTTAAGCCTCATTATTTATATAAAAAATGCAATTCGCTAAACGATATTACAGAAAACTGTATCATTTCTTTAGTACAGCATTGCGATTCCTATTTCTCGCTATAATGCCGCTTAAATTGCAAACGAGTCCTTACCTTTTATTTGTATTGGGGTAATATTGTGAGAATTTTTAGCCCTTCCCTCACCACCCCCATTTCCCCTGTCAAAAATAACGTTCCTCAAAAATTATTCTTTTTTATTTTATCTTACCGTTTATACCTTTTAATTTACAGCTTTTAAATCTATTAATTTTTTACTAAAAATGGAAGATCTTAGAAGTTGAAATTTTAGCCTCGGCTTGGATTCGAACTTTATTTTAACTTCAAATCCGGCCCGGGATTTTTCAAAATTTTTTTTTCGTCCAGTATTTTTATTTTTACAAATTGCAAAGGGAAATTGACTTATGAACAGTAAATGAATAATAAACATTATATTATTTTCAGAAATTAAAAGATACTTTTTAAAATCTTTATACTGCCACATCGCCTAAATATATTATGGGATATATTTTTATTATAATTATGTAAGGTTTTGCATAATACCCCAAGTTAGGATTCTTTTATTAATATTCAAAAATTGAAGAAGCGAGCTAGAAAAATTGAGTTGATATTTATTATATACAAAATATATAATTCAGAGTTGTTAACGCTCTTGTATCTAGCTCCCGCTACCAAATTTTTTAAAAGGAGCTAGCTCCCGCTTCAAGTAATGGAGTGTCACTCCACAGCTGCTCCTTTGATTTTCATTTTTTTTTAGAAAGTACACGAAACAAAATCATTTTTATTTATCAAAAAAGTTTTATTTAATTAAAAATGATATATTAAAATGTTTATAATCTTTTATTAGCTTGTAAAAATAATAAATTTTCTAAATTTGAATCTAACAATCCACGCCTCTCCACTAAAACCTGTTTAGCAATACTAAATAGGAGCAATAGGAGTAGAGGGAAGCGGGGTATTGCATTTTATAAAAATATTTTTTTAATTCAGTAAATTTATCAAAAATAGTGATTTTGATATCTATTTAAAAAATATTTGTCCAATTATCTTCTTGATGATCAATTTCATGGAATCTAAAAAAATCTTCCAAATCATTACAAGGTTCCCATGAACTAGTCGATATTTTTGCATCAAGAATTTGTTTTCTTGGAAAATTAATTAATTTGTATTTTAGTTCCATATTTTGCATTTTTTTTATCCATTCCCAATTTAATTTGAATGCAGGATGGATAATAGCCGCAATGATATTTTCATCATTATAAATATTTGAAAATCTGCAATAAAGTTATTTAAATAGATAATTTATTTTTTATTATAAACCCTTTATCATACCGCTTATAAGAGGCTCTGGCAAAACTCTAAATCTGCCAAGTCATTTATTTTTGAAGTAAGTTTAGAATCCCCTTCAAGGATTTTATCTCTTTTAAAAGATAAAAATATTTTTTGCATGATGGAATGGGAATTCGATTTCTTCGTCAGGATCCATGATATCAAAAACTATTTTTTATCATATATCTATAAAATGAACATTTATTAATATGATTTCAAGATTTTCCAAGAAATTTTCAATATAAAAAAAAAGAAAAACTTAATGTTTAATATTTGATTAGATGAAAAACCAATACAAAACTCGGCTCAACATTTAATATTGCATAAATTTAAATAAAATAAAATTTCATTTTATCGAATTTAAATTAACAAATAAATAGATTTATTAATATTTAAAAAATAATTTAATACATTAAATTTAAAAGTGGGGTGGAGCAGAGCTCCTCCCCTCCAGCCCTAAAAGGAATAGCTCCCGCTCCTGATTTTTTTTTTAAAAAGCGTAGCAGCTCCTTAGTAACTCTGATATAATTAAATACTAAACAATAAATATCAATAACATATATACAAAATATATTATTAAATTAAATTTTAAATGATAAAATATATATAAACAAAATATTAATAAATAATAATTGTTAGATTTGAATAATAGATTTAACGACACTAAAAAGTCTTTTTACTAGGGCACTTGACCTCAGAGTAGTGTATGAATAACAACTTTATATTGAGATAATATTTTAGTTAAATTCCGAAACTAAGAAAAAAATCATTATTTATCTTTTATGGGGTGTTTAAAAAATATATTAAATTATTTTTTATTTTTTTTTCAGAGGTTCTATGTTTACAATCAGTTGGAAACTTTAATAGTTCATTAACTAAAATTTACCATGTTGTCGAGTTGCGTATAATAAGATTAGTCTGGTTTGTTTTGTAATAAAATAAACTCGAATTTATTATTTAATGATTTGAATTAAAATATTATTTTTTTATAAAACCAAATAAATTCTTATCAAAATGATACCTTTAAAATGTATAGAGATATGATATTTTATTAGATGCAGATGCCACATTTTTGTATCTATATACAAACAACTATTATTTTCTAGCATTTCCTAACCGATTAATAGATAAAAATATTTTAAATCGGACCAACCCGGATTTTTAATTTTTCTAAAATTTTTAAGTCCGCTCCTTTTAAATGAGGATTTTGCTTGGTTTACTGGTCTGGATCTGGGCCGAGGTCTCTGATATAAATACTTATTACTATTTATTCAACTCAGGGTTGTCATATTGTTTTTCATTTTCGAAGGTCAAGTTTCTTTTATAATAGTTTATAGGCCCCCTTATACACCTTTTGGTATACCTTTAGTAGATTTTGCCGTGGCCTTATACTAGGGTATCATATTTAGTGTTTTTAAACATTCCTCTATTGGCAAATAGATGATAAAAAGGTTTGGCCATGAGCTCCCCTCAAAAATACGAAAATTGGTTTATGAATCTTATATGAAAGAAAAATTTATTTTATCGATGAAGGCGGTTATATGGATATTCGTAAGTAAAATAAAAAGGCTATTAAACACGTCCAAGGGATAAAAACAATGAATTATACTATCATTGCTACTCTCAACCGATTGCATATTCAGATTTGAGGTTCTTGATCACCCCTGCAAGGTACACTTTAGCTACTTTGTAAATGAAATACCAAATCTTTGAAGAAATTAATACATGAATATGATTTTTATGATGGATAATGTTTGATTTCATCATAACCATACAATTTAGAATGGATAAAATACAATAAAATATTTACAACTATATAGCCCTTATCATCACATTGAAAATAGAAGATTTTGTCAGAAATCAAATCTTAATAACGAGGAGGAATTAATTTGTTTTATAGAGCATGGAGAAAGAGGAATATCTGGAGAATGCAAAGAAGTATTTTGGAAATATAGATGCTTATGTTTTAAAATGTAGAAATGGGAAAATTATTAAAGAATAATATAAATTTTTGTTTCATACGATATATACATCGTAATTGTAATGAAATAATTTGACATGCCAATAAATATTAATGAGAAAAAATTTGATTGCCAAGGAGAAGTAAAAATTAAATTAAATTATAAAAATAAAAATATATGGAGAAAAAAGTCATAAAAAATCAAAAAATTGTAGGATCAAAAAAAGGAAAAATGTTAAAAATGGCATACAAATAGAGAAGTGAATAAAAATAATAGGGAAAATAAATAAATTATTTTTAAAAAGACAAAAAAGAGTCATCAAAAATGAGAAAAAATAAATAAATTGAGATAAGATAAGATAAGAAGAATAAAGATTAAAAATGAAAGGATCGCAAAAAGTTAGAAATAAAATAAGATAGAAAAATAAAAAAAACTAAAAATGTAAGAATTAAAAAAAATATTTAAAAAAATAATGATTTTCCTTTTTGAATGGGAATTTTCCTCTTTTTAACACTTTCCTTTTTTTTTATTGGACCTTTTGTTTGACACTTTTACATTTTTGATTGAACCTATTCCTATTATGATTGATACTTTTCCTTTTTTGAATGCGAAATTCTGTATTTTTTTAAAATTGATATTTTTGACAAAGCCTTAAATATTTTTGATGATATATAAAAAATCACATATTTAGTAAGCGGTCGGTTTTGAGTTGGAAATCTTTCAAATGATAATATTTTCAAAATATTTCTTTCTAATAATGCTTAACACGTAGATATATGCATATAAAAAAAATGAAGATGTTTCCATTTCCATAGGTAACGCCAGCAATGAAATATTTAGTTATCGTTTCGATTTGAGTCGGCAATCGGTCAAATCACAATATTTTATAAATATTAGGGAATAATGTTTTACATGTAAATATAAGCATTGAAAACAAAAATGAAGAGATTTCGATCAATAACCCCAGAAGTGTATCATTTTTTAAAACTTTTAAGTTTTACTATCTATCTACACCGAAATGTTAAAAAAGCGCTAACCAAATAAACATTCGGATTTCCTAACATTATATTTCAATATTTATGCATTTAACGCCATCTTTTCCAGATATATTTATTAAATTTTCAAATTGGAAAATTATATTTGAGTTATAAGCTAGTAAATATACTTTTTTTACATTAATATTAAACAAAATTAAGATTTATATATTAATAGATATTTAATCTCTAGTTTTTATTTGATAACAAATTGATTAAAATATATTTAAAAAATGTTTCTTAAATTATCAATATAATAAAAAGATTTTTACTGAATTTGTTGAAACCAACGCCAAATAAAGATATATATTCAATAATAAAGGAATATGAATTAATAATTATATTTCCTTAATTTTTAATAATAAATTCTTTCTAAATGTGTTTTTTCAATAATTCTTTAAGGAAAATTACTTTATATATTGGGAAACAATTTAAACGTCAATCTGTTTCATAAAATCACCACAATATTGCTAAGTATTTTTATAATAGAAAAATAATAGTTGGATTTTAAAAAAATTTCCTTTGTTCCCATGATGTATTGTCCTTTTTTTCATATTTTATTATCCCTAATTTGAAATTACATCATATTTAATCTTCAACAGTTAGACAAAAATTTTCATTTAAAATATTTTACGGCACATAGAAACGTAACGCAAAAGCATACTGGTGAACATATTATCTGAGATTGATAGAATGAGGAATTTCATTTAAAAAATTATATTTCCGCTAGAGTTTAAATTATAAAAAGAACAAATATCCCCATCCAATTTTTGATACGGTCTTGCCATATAAAATCCCAATAAAAAATTTGTTTAAATCACTTCACTAAACGTTCTGCTAATTTAATAGCCATAAAATATTTCCATTTTGTAGTTTATATAAAGTTAAAATCATGATAAATATTACTACAAGTTGTTACCATTACAAATATTTCCTTTGGCAATATTGTTGGACTGTATCTTTTTACACCATTCAAATATACGTGCGTAGTATCAAAATTTATAATGCTCGTTTTTTTTACAGATTTTTTGTCACCATGATCGGTGTGGAAGGAACAAACAAAAAATTTGGTTTTTTTAACTTTTAAAATAAAATTTTATTAAATTAATTTAAAAATCAGTTAAAAATTAAAAAATTTTTAAAATTTTATACGTCGTTGTCGCCATAAAAAAATTGGCTACGAGCCCGCAGTGTTATTCATTTTAATCGCAACTTTTCTAGTTTGAGGGCAACCATGGCGTGAGCTGGCGGTGGACAGGTCAAAGTATAAATAACTTAGTTCGATATTAAAATCAAGACATTTCATAAAATCAGTGTTTACTCATCAAAATAAAATAGCTATTATTTTTTTTTAAATACTATTCATATATTGAAGTTTGAAATACCCAAGTTCTTCACAAATGGCTTATATTTTAAGAACTAGCTAACCAAAAATTTATAAAATTTGGACATATAGTTCTAAGGTTTTCCCGAAGATTCAAGATCATAACAAATAACCTTTTTAAAGTAATATTAATTTTAACATGCATAGAAACTATAAAACCTTACAAAAGTACTTAAGGTTAATTAATATTTTAATACTAGACCAGTACCAGTTATCATGGACCAAATATAAATGTCAAAATAAACATATTGCCGTCACCAGTGTGAAAAATATAGGTTCTGATTTCACAAAACCGTTGCGGTTAAATCTTTAGATTCAGGATCCCTTGTCATGTTCCCATATAGTAAGGACCTTTAGATTTTAGATATTTTTGCTTATGAATATTTTTAACTAAATGCGTGATATTTACCTATAATAAGAAATATACAATCATTAATTATTTTTACTTATAAAATTAAATTAATGTTAATATTATAATAGAGTAAACTAGTTAATAAAGTTACCTCACAATAATAACCCATAAGATAGTAATTCATTATAGCGAACAAATTTAAATATCCCGACACCTTTTGATATGATGTAGGTAAACAATTTCTGGAACAGTGATTATTCATTATAATCAGTGTTGTTAAAAAGTTCGCCTACATCTTTCAAAACTCGGGAACGGGAGCTAGTTTCTTTTTGGGATAAGCGGAAAAGTTGATCCTCTACCACTTTTATTGTATAAATTTTTCAAAAAATAATCTTAATTAATATATTTTTTGATAATATACATATATCCTATATATAATCTCCATAATCAAAATATGATCATTTTCGTATCATCTTAACGTTATTAAAATTTAAGGAGACTATATAGTGTAATGTTAATTTTTTACCATCTACCAGTATCGAACCACAAACCTTCCGTTTCAAAAGTACACGCTTGCATGCACCAACTTGAATTATAATTGCATTTAAAATATTAATTATATATATATATTAATACAACTCAATTGCCGTTAGCATAACTGATATTTTTACAATTTTGCCATTTATTTCTCTTGTAATTTAATAATGTCTTAAATTTAATTTTATATTTAGAATAAAATTAAATTTGTGATAGAAATCATTTTGGGAAAAGTTTAAATAGAGATGCTTGAAAATTTTTTAATTTTAAATATGGGCTAGACATTGGCCTTTTTTTTTGGCTGACATGGCCTTGCCTGATCAAAAAACCAAGGCCCATGCAACTTTCAAATTATGACTTTTATGTATATTTTATTTCAGTTTTCAATACCAAAATTATTATGGTCTTTGGTGGGCTTGAGAAAATTTTTCTAATATTATGTGCATGAACATGGCTTGGGAATTTTTTAAATATTAGATATTAGGCATAATATTTAAAACAGAATATTTATATAAGTCTCAGGTAAAAACTAATTTAAATATATTTTTACTCAAAAAATATTCACTCTTAGTCCTAATGGGTTGGCCTTTGTCTGAAGTATAGGATTAAAAAGTATAAAAAATAGATATGGTGTTTAGAGATTTACCTATCTCCAGGCTTGGGTAAAAAATTTCAAAATTATTATGGATTGGCCAGGTTAGAGAAAATTTTTTTAAAATTATTATGGGTCGAGCTGGGCTTGGAAAATATTTTTATAAATTATATTTGCTGGGCTTGAGGAAAATATTTTAAAATTATTATCAGCTTGGACGCTTGGAAATTTTTTTATTATTAACTATGGATCAGATATTGACCCAAAACAAATTTTTTTGCAGTTCTGGGCTCGGCCTGATCAAAAAACCAAGGACGATGAAAATCTGATTTTGATTGTATTTTTAAATTCATTATGATTTTTTAAAAATATTTTATTCCAGTTCTCAATCACCAAAATTATTGATCTTTGGTTGGGCTTGGGAAAATTTTTTCAAAGCCATTATGACCTTGGACCTTGCTTGGGATTTTTTTTAGTATTAAATATTAGGCATAGATGATCAGTAATATTTTAACAAATAATACTGATATGGATATCAAGTACAAGCTTTAAATATATTTTGACTCAAAACATAGCATTTACTTAGTTTTAATGGACTGGAACTGGCCTGAAGGGAGGAGGGATTATAAAGAATAAAATGAATATTATTTTCAAATAACAGGTAACAACTATCATAAAAGTGAGGAGAAAATTCTCATTCCCCGTCATTTTTGACGGGCTCAGCAAGGCTGACTAACAGAAGCTCTGGGACTCTTAGTTATTATATTTTTCATTTTCCCATCTAGGAAGACAGGTCATCCATCATACTCTTCTCCCTTATTCGATGATAGATAAATCAGAAATTTAGAATATCTCATGAAGTGTAATTCACAAATTTACCTCTTCTTCTCCTAAATTTTAATATTTTTATAAAATAATATTAGCTAGTTTATTTATATTTATGAAACTATTTAATTATATAAAATGTGCTCAGTCGTGTTGTCATATGTAATATTTTTATTATACTCGCCATTTTTTAAACTTCGAATTATAAAGCATAGAAAATACCATGGAAAATGATATCGCATTATTAACAAATTCAGAAGTAATTGAATGAATCGAATAAAATCCCTCCTACAATAAATATTTTTTTCTTCTAAAAAAAGGTGGGGTGTTTGAGGATTAAAGTTCTGAAATGTAATAAGATTTCAATGAATATCTATGATATAATTAAGAGAAAAAAATTATGATTATCTACCACAACATTCATGCTGTACCTGCTTCAATATATATCTGATTAGTGGTCACAGTTGATGCGAAGAAATTTTTGGAAAATAGAATATTTAAAAATATATTTGAGCTCATATCAAAGATGTAAGCTTATGGAAAAAATATGTTCTATAATATAATCAAAAAATTGGGGAGATAATTGATATGTGCAAATATCACAATTCAGCGAACCATTAAGATCTTGATAATATATATGATAGCATACTTATTCGCGTTAACCTTCGAACATATACTTTATTAAAGAATATAGTTCAGTAAATACTAATATTATCGTCATTTTTATGTTGATAAAAGGTTAATATATTTATAAAAATTAATTATATATTTTTAAATAATTCATATTTTAAACTATAGGACATAAGGAGAAAAAAGTTATGAACAGGATTCGAATGATGGCCGGAATATCTAGAGGTGGACCAATAACGTGCGAAAAAAAGGCTACATTAAAAGATCGCAGTTTATGCGAATTAAAGCGTGAATATGGGTCGAAAGGCAAGGCGGGAGGAGAAAATTTAAATATATAGAGAACGAGTTGACGATTGTAGACAAAAGGGGATGCGATGGTGGTGTTAATTATGCGGAGCATCAAGACGAATGAAGCAATTGGGGCGAAAATGTGTGGTGGCCTGGGTGAAAAAGAGATTGAAAACATAAGATGAGCTGTTTGATGTGTAATACTTAGGCGGTGGAAGCGTATACACATAGAATATTTTGACTTTTAAAATAAAATATGTATACTTACGGTGGACGCCTATTCAAAGTGGGAGTAGTATGAAGAGGTGGAAGGGTTAACCATCCAAGTGGTTGTATAAATCTTAAAAATCTCCTTAATTAGTGTAAATATAAAATATTTTGAGCTGAATCGGGTTGAGATACATTGGTCAGCCAGAGAGAATTGTGACTGTAGTCGAAAACAGGTCAAAAATTGAAATGGAGAGATTTGGGTGGAAGTCGCGTGCTAATATGTAAAAAAGTTAGGTATCGGTAAAATGAATTATATTATTTTATTTTCCAAAATTTATTATATCTACTTTAGCTGTAAAAAATCTATAGTATATATATAAAATTTAATATATCAAATATGAATACACAAAAAATATAAAATTAGTTTTACCAAAATAAGAAGAAGAGTATAGAGATAAAATAAGAATAAAAAGTTAAACTCAATTATTCAAATACGCAAAAATAAGAAAAGATCAATAAAATAAGAAATGAATAATTATCATTATTCAACATCGCGCGTATTGCAGTAGAAGTCGAAAGGGAGGAGAATAATTAACCTCAAAAAAGTTTTTAGGGTGATGAACACGGTTTTTATTAGGCTTATTCAGTCGCCAAATATAGATATATTCAATAATAAAGGAATATAAATTAATAATCATATTACCATAATTTAATGACTCACCAAAACATTATAGGTTCATTGTAATCTTTTAAATTGCAATATTATTCTATAATTTAAAATATTGTGTTACCTTAAATGGTTTATTATAAAAAATGGTTTATTTAAATTTATATTCTTATTATAATTATATCATTCAAAATCGAAACGATTAAATAAAGTATAAAATAAAGCCATTCGCTGGTAAAGTAAACTACCAAGTTAACATTTAAATACGATTTTATTATTATTTTATCCTGATATATCTAACAATATTATAATAAATTCTTTATATGATTAGAATAGATCTGCAAATTACGGCCCAGCCTGAACGGGCAGAACCGGATCTATTTTATTCGGGTTTAATATTTTATATAAAATTTGGACCAGATCAGATTTAAATGATATCATTACATTTTGTCACATAAATTGATATATTTTTAAATTTTATCAACAAGGTGCTAATATTTTTTATATGTAGAATATAAAAAAAATTAAAATTTTCTATATCTCAATAAACTCGGGTTGAGCGGACAATTAATTTTTATTTTGGGGCGCTTTTCGGGACAAATAAAAATTTCGTTCGGGATAGTGCCAGGCTTGACAATTTTAATAAAAAATTTCAGGCGGAGCCATGCTTAAAAAATTAGGAATTTTAGCATTGTTTAAGTGAAAGTTTTATATTTATAAACTATCCAAACTTATACTCCAGATTTTATAGATTATATGTTCTAGATTTGAGGCTTAAAATAATTTTTCTTAAGATAATTTAATTTAAATAGCATTCATCTTTTAATTAAATTAAAAAAGCAATCATGGAAGAGATAGATGTGATCATAATCTTATTTAATTTAGTATGTATGAGACAAATTAAGGAAAAGGTATTACATCAGCCCTCACACCAAAATTGTGCTAGTTTAAAATTGCTAAACAGGGTTCAGGCGAGAGACATGGTGCTTGCCAGATACATATTTGCTACATTTAAAAGCTGATTATTTTATGCAATATTATAAAAATTAAAGGAGTAAACTTATAGCAAAACTAGCTTTTTTTGAAATTATAGGAGAGAAACTAGCTCCTTTTAACAAAGAACGTTAACTACTCTTGTTATAATTAATGAAAAAAAATCGTCCCCTAGAGAAGTTTTACTGCATATAAAGTAGTATATAATCTAAATTCTTTTTTTTATAAATTCATATTCGTTATTTAAAAAAAATAAGTAAAGGTAAAGTATAAATGTAGACTAAGTATACTAGACATATATAGTTTTAATATATTCAATGAATAAATAAGAATTTAATGGGGTTTAAATATCGAAAAATAAACTGATATTATATTGATAGGGGTTAAATTTATTTATACAAATATATAGTATAAACTATCAACATAATATGATTACAAAATATGATAGACATTTTCATAAGATAGAAAAATTATTTTTAGTGTATATTAAGGAGACGGTATGATATAATCAAAAAAATTTATTTAAAACCATTTAGAATTAATATACATTAAACGCGCCAATATATTTGTACTTTCAATCTAAAAAAGGCAAAAGATGCCAAAAGTAATATATAAAAATACACGAACAAATATACAATTGGATTAGATCGGAATCGTTACTTATAATAAATTATATATGATTCTGCCTAATAGCTCACTCTTACAATAAGCATTTAAATTAAAATGCAGAAAATATTAACTTATTATTTTTGTTTTTAAAAAAAGGCAACTTCAATAGGTGAATCTTTGAAATACTCTTCAAAAAAGTAAAAACAAATTTTTTTTTAAATACAACACTCAATTTAATTGAGCTGTATAAAAAAAATTGTGATAGATAAATATCTGATGCGCAATTATATTTTTTAAGAAATGATATAAAATTAGCTTTGAGTCATTGTGACTCAAAGCAATAATACGTTATTTAAACATATGAGAGGAAAGTTTAAGATGGTAAAACAAAATTATGCTAAGAATAATTATATAAATTCTTTAAATGTCTGTAAAATATTTAATGATAAAAGCTCTATATCTTTCATTTATATGATACAATATTGTTTTATAAAATAATTTATAAAAAAATGTTCTTTATACAAGAATTTGACAAGTTCGACATCATATAAATAATATATTTATAAAGTTGTAAGAGTATGTGTTAATATGTACAATAATATTATATCGGCGTTTTATATTTAGCGTTGTGGTTTTTACAATTTTTTGAGTAATGTATAATTATTTTTGTTCCATCATCGATAAACAATAAATAACGAAAGAGTCAACATCTTCGCTTTGACAATTGGCTTCCAGATTGATTCCCTTAAATAAATAAAATAATATAAATCTTTAAAAGATAAGTTTTGATATAAGTGGAGAATGGGTATTTGGGTGGGGCAAATAGCAATTCCGGACAAACATGGATTACTGTCATTATTATATATATATATTTTTTTTAAGTATTACCGGACTAGTAAGCCGTAGTAATGTAGAAACATTCCTTCTCAATTGAATAAGGGTTGCTTTGGTATGCTCCAATTCCTTATTATCGTTTTCTAAGGGGTTAAAATTATCGGAGACCTTTTTGGATTCTTTTGATATTAACTAAAAAGATTAATAGAAAAATACATATAATCCCTATAAAATATGACATCAAAAAAAAATTATTGGTTCACATTGGTAATTTTTGACAATTTTTAAAATCAAAGTATATCATCCTTAATAATTTAGAGTAACTAGTTAGATTTTTTTGAATGTAAATATAAAAGTATTTAGTTACTTTTAAAATATGTTCAATAACCATAAATGAACAATTCGCAAATTTAAAATATACCAAGCGCTCGGTAGAAACTTTGTTTAGTCTAAAGAAACTAATTTATGGAGAGAAAAACTAGCAAAACTTTTAGACATCAACCTTGAAATAGTTTATTGTTAATACAATCATATAAAAATTTATTAAGCCCCGGTTTTTACACTTAGTTATATTAATAAGCTACAATCTCATATACATAAAAAAAGAAATTACAACAGATCCATAAATTTTATGTCGTGTAATATTATTTATAAATTAACTTTTTTTAATTCGTCCTCGTAATGAGCTTTTAATTTGGGTATATCGAGCGATAGCAGTTTATCACAGTCGAATTGGGCCACATCTTGGGCATTGAATGTGTAGTTCGGCGGAACAAAAAACTTTAAAACTGTCCTATATTTTACATAAAAAATTTTGTAATCGAGGTTATTGCCTTAATTTATGGGAGTTTGAGCGACTTTAAATCATTGGAAATAGTGTGCAATGGATGGGTAGTCAACCTGCCCCCTAGTTGTCTTAAATTTTCAATTCGCCCGCCTGCCCACCCATGATCTATTAGAAATTCCCTCTCCCACCCATTTACCTAAAAAAAATTTGTGTGCTATTCCGCCTGGTGTTTAAAAATTGTTTTAATGGTTGGTTTAACTTTATTTATTTTAATTAAACTTATAAAATATGCAATATTATGAAATAAAAATGATTTTTTATAATAGTCTTGTTCTGGTCATTTCACCTAACAAAATATTTCAAATTACCCCGCCCATGTTTTAAAAATATTTTTTAACCCACCCAACACCCGCACAATGTTCAAAATATTTTACGAAAACCCACCCAGGCCTGCCCAGACCTCTAATGGGAAATGTGTGAATAAGGAAAAACACGAATTCGAATTTTGTTAGAAGTCATTTATGATGATTAAATTTATAATAAATATATTTGTAAATTAACCATTTTCTGGAGCACAAAAAATATTTCCACTTAATTAATTTGCAAAATGAGTGAATTATACATATATATTTTTTTATAAATTACATAATTTTGGGTTTTTACATTTAAAACTCAGTGTCTAATAAAGCATTGATATAGCATAATATTTAAAAAAAAATTTTAATTTAATTCTAAGATCTTTCATCACTAAACTTTTTTTATAGATTCATATAAAAAAGTATTACTAACCAGTCTTGAAATATCTCATGTTAGGTGGAAATTTTTTATATTACGATTATACCTTTAAGTAATAAAGTGGGAAAAAAATAACGCGAATTATTGAGTGAGGTATAGCTCACCCCCATTAAAACGGTTACATCTCACTCAAATTTCTAAGCGTTGATATTTTTAGATATTAGTTAACCTTAAATAAATTAAAATATAAAAATTTTGAAGATTTAATAATAAATAAAAATATCAGGAGAATTTTGTAAAGCATCGAAAAATATAGCAAAATTGCCTTAAATATTATATTTCATATTTACACTACAAAAATCTATTTATAAAATGCAATCATTAAATTTTTAGCGGATTTTTAAGCTCGGTCCGTAATTGTTTTACCAGACACCAGCGGATTGGACTGCGCCAACTTCTAATTAAAATATTAGTATAAACTTGTTTTCAAATTGCAATATATTTTTGCTTAAAAAGTTAATATGCACGTATTTTCCTCAAAAAATATTTATATCTTAAAATTTTTAAATAAAAATGCATAATACTTTGCAGAAATATAGTAACATAGTACGATAACTTAAAATCAGTTTGTGTGTAACGTTGAAAGATTACTGGGGGCGCAGCTTTGCTCTAGTATACCATTCAGGAGTTAAAGGCCATTGAAAATCATAATTAAATATTTCAAATTAAACCATATTAAATTTTTATATTCATTCCTTTAAAATGCTGTTAGGAGTTTGAACAAAATAATTAAAATTTTTTCCTCTAAATCTATTGTAAGCTTACCTAAAAAAGGTAAAGATCTTCACAGTGTTTGTGTTGGTTTTGGAAAAGGGGGCATTATGACATATTAAAATGATAGTTATTATTCAAGAGATATCATCTCCCCTTGGTGGGGTTCGCTAAATCTTTTGAGGATTGTTCTTTTTAGGTTCTCTTCCCGCATCCAGGCATTAGGTAATGGAAACATATTATCACATAATGCCCTCCTTTACAAAACCAATAAAAAAAGATGTGGAGATGAGCATGGCTATATAATGGCTTTGAGGGAGATGAGCTTTATAAGTTCTATAGTTGTGCTGTGCCTTAATTTTTAAAATATTTACAATATATTAAAAATATGCCAGGGTACCTTGATATAAGTATAACTGATATATACATAAAAGTAAGTTTCTGGACCCGACAAAATATTTGCTAGATAATATTGAAAGAGTCCCGAATAAAATAAATCGGTACAATTAATTGTGACATAAAAGAATTTTTGTAATGGCTATTTTTCCCAGTAGGATGCAGAACTTCGCCCAGAATTTAGATGTTTACAGCACTAATTAACATTTTGGAGTATTTGACTAGTCAAAAAATATTCTTTCAGTCAATTGCCTTATTTTACCAGCTTGTCAACCCTGATATTATATATTTGCTTATGTCCTTTAGCTAATCGCTGGGTTGATAAATATTTAATTTTATTATTATTAAATTAATATCAATCGTTCGGTCAACTTCACTAGGAGTTTATCGTAAAATCATTATTAACAAAATAAATTATATCTTAAAAAAATAAAAATCTAACTAATTATTTTCAGAAAATATGACTATAAAATATAGCAAAAAAGTGATTAATAAAATGATTTATTGTCAAATTGTGCATAGGGATTAGAAGTCTGCACCGGGTTGCTTTGGCCCGTTAAGAATTATGAAAATTCAAGCCTGGCTGGTTAAAGTTCTATGAAAGGTCCACTCCAATCCATTAGATTTTTTGTACGAATTTTACCGCCATCGCATTTTTATTATCTATATCTAATTTTTCCCAATGTTAATTTAGGCTTTTATATATTTCCTCTATAGCTGTCTATTTCTACATCAACCGATTTATAACTCAATCAATCGTGTTTGTATCTCTATTTTACGCCATATCGTAAATTTGTTTAATTTTGTAGATTTACTATATTATTTATAGAGAGCTCTTATAAAATAAATAAGCAAATTTGTTATAATTTTTATATACCAAAATATTAGCTTGAAATTTAAAAAATATATTACAATTTTAATGCCGGGCTGACCTATTAAAATTTTAAGAAAAATCAGATTGGCGAGACCCTGCCTAATGTTTTATGTTTAAATGCCCAGCTCAGGCCGGAAACTTTTGTGCATGAACGGGTCGGGCTTTGTAGATTTCTAAGATATAAGACCAGTAAAAAAATAATAAAGTTCCTGACTTCTCTTGGGGCAAACATCTTCTGCACCCTTTAATTTTGTTAATTAAAAGATAATTAATAAGGATGTTAAATCAATTTTATAATATAAACAATATGAATATAACATGATAAAATTTCAGAGAATCTGAGATTTATATTGTCATCAAATTATATAGCTACCTTCTGCTTGATTAAAAAAAACACAAGCCATGTATTTATTGATAATGACATTTAAAAAGAATTATGATCTTAAAAACCTTTCAATTGAAAAAGAAACCCCAGAGATTAGATATCAGCGAAACCCTGCTCAATGGCAAAAAGATTTTCAAGCTTGCTGGACAACTTGAGCAAAATATTTTTATGGACATTTAGTAAATTTTTTTCAAGTTAAACAAGGCTAAACCAGATGTGTATATATAAAACATAGATTACAAACCTAAGCTGTTCAGCTAATTTGTCAACTTTGTCTTCCATTCGTTTGGTCGAGGGTGCAGATATGACCGATTTGGAAGCCGTAAAGGCTGGGTCATCATCGCGTTTGCGTTTTGGTTTCGATGACTTCAATTTTAATATGCATATAAAAATTCGTTATATTTGATAACGTATTTATAAGAAATATTTGGTTATTTTCTTATAAAGTTTGTTTAATTTGATATGTTGTGGCTCTTCAAAAAACCTTTACTCTGTTATATTTATTATAACGTTATAAAAAATACCTACCGCTACACAATTCATTGATTTAATTAGCATGTATATATATAAAAGTAAATGTATTTGTGTTTTACATTATATGAGGGTGGTTTAGAAGATTTTTTGAGATTATTATTCTGACTTTGAATGCCAACATCGCCATTATTTAAGATGGAAGATGGTGAGTGGTGGCTAGCGTTATTGTTAATGACTTGGGGACCATATTCGACCTGCGATATATAATATATTTTAATCGCGTGTCGTTGTGACTTTGAAAAGTAATAAAATAGTAAAAACTTTGACGGAATGAACGCTGGGTGATAAATCGGGAGGCCTCCTGAGTGAGGCTATAGATTGATTTAACGCGTGAGCCAGGGTCGAGTTGGAGTCATTGAATCCCGATTCTAAGGGAGTTTTAGTGCTCGATTCGAAACCAGTTTTAGTGCTACTATTCTGATGAGATCTTGTGCTGATGGTTTGGGAAGTAGATGTGGAGTAGGAGTTGGAAATCTTGGTGATATTTTGTTTTAAGAGATAAAGAAAATATATATTTATCTATATAAATCATTAATATGCTTAATGAATATATATTTCTTAAGTAGACTTTGATATCCACTTTGTAGGGATTACGGATCAGAATTCGATTATATCATAAGAAATTTATTTGGCTAAACGATAAATAGGTTGAAAGAAAATAAATGTCTTTATAATAATTTACTATTTTTTATATAACAAGAAAATATTATCTATATGTATATAAAACCGCAAGCCATCATTAAATCATCATATTATATAAAATAATATAATAAAACACATATTAACAAATTAAAGATAATATACTATAATAAATAAAAGTAATCTAAATATAAACACGTAGATGATAAATAATTTTATTTTATTCCAAATAATGAATCAACATTGATAATTACAATTATGAATCTCGAAATCACTTCAATTTCCCCCATGTAACATACATTTTTTTGCGTTTTTTATATATTTTAAACGATGCATGTAGCATAGTTGTTTTCTAAAATTTTTTATTTAAATTACTTTTATTTATAATAGTATATTAAGTTTAAATGTTTAAATTGTTAATATGAGTTTTTATATATTATTTAAAATGGTTTACAGCTTTTTATATATAGATAATTGATTTTCTTGTTATATAAAACAAACAATAAATTATTATATGAAATATATTATTTTCATTCCATTTATCGAATACCCAAATAAAAATCGTGGTCTAATCGAATTCTGATCTTAAATCCCTTCATGGTAGAGGAAAGGAGCACCAGTTTAGTGCAAGCTGGTGTGAAAGGAGCCTGCCCTGCATATTCCTGCATTTGCATAGTGTGCTACTAAAAACGATGATCTATTGATTGTAAACATTTGTATTACACATTATTTTACATTCAAAAATTCGTGCTTTGTTTTTTTGTCAAACAGTAAAATTAATAAAATACAGTGATGACCAGATTTGATGGAAAGTATTTCTATATTTGTTAATTTATCTGAAAATATAATTATTTGACTTGTAAAAAATTGTTAAAATAACATATTTATATATTCTTATCAATTTTTACAAATTAAATAATTCTATTTACAAAGGAATTAAAAAATATGAAAATGTTTTAAATAAAATCTGCACAACACTGTATTATAGTTATGATTTATTCAGAAAAAGATTATCTTTTCTTTTATTAATTCCTACATTAAATATAATAATTTTTAGTATATAATCATATTATGATTTAAAATATATTTATTATTTTTTTTAAAGAATTATTTGTGTATAATCCATCAAATCAAATATCCCTACCATTTTTACGCCAATAAAGTCAATTTGTAAATTCTCCTCCTTTAGAGGGAGACTCGTCGTATCAAAACTTTCATTATCAAATCGAAGAAGCGCTGACCATCATTCGTGCCACTAATAGTGCTAAGATAACCTTAAGATTTCCCTATTTGGCAGCCGTAGAAAAATTTCAGGAAGTTTGAATTCTTTTTATATCACCACACCCTAAAGATCCCGACGAAATTTTTTTTTTGTTCCCCCTTTTTTTTCTATTATTCTTTTATTCGCCAAACCTCCACACGTCTCCACACCCTTATAATTTTCCCGACGAAGTTCAATCCGATTATTAATTAATTTTTCATTTTATTTACCAAACCTCCTCTTATCCCTACACCCTAAAAAAAAATTTCCTGGCGAAGTTAAATTATATTGATGTTCTAATGATCCATTTTATTGGCTAAACCTTCTCACTCCACACCCTAAAAATTTTCCTGACGAATTTAAATTCTATTTATGATCTAATAATCCATTTGGCTAAACCCTATCACTCCACAACTTAAAAATTTTCCCGACGAATTTAAATTCTATTTATAATCTAATAATCCATTTTATTGGCTACTCACTCCACACCTAAAAAAAATTAATTTTCCAGACGAAGTTAAATTCTATTGATGATCTAATGATCCATTTTATTGACTAAACCTTCTCACTCCACACCCTAAAAATTCTCCCGGCGATGTTAATTCTTCATTACGATTATTCCTTATATTCCAAACTCCCCTCCTATAACACCACACCCTGAAAATTTTCCCGATGAAAAACTTTTCTACGATCATTTTTGAATGCCTCATTTTATTTGCCAAATCTCCCAACTACATCTTAATATTTCCCGAAGAATTTTTTTTTGTTTAAGTCCATTGATTATTTCTCTTGTCTGCTTGTTCTTAATAATACTCCTTATACTTTATGTATCTAATTTTATTTTATTGTTTTTTTTAATTTTCCAACCCCTTAAATTTCGATTGTTCTTTTTTTTTCTTTCTTCCCTCATTTCTCTTGTCAATACCCTTTTTTCTTCTTAATATAATACTTCTTATCCTTTATGTATCTAATTCTATTTTATTTTTCTTTAAATTTACCAACCCCCCCCCCCCCCCCAATTTCGATTGTTTATAATAATATGTCTGATAGCTCAAATATATTTCTTCTCTTTTTTTTTTAATTTTGATTTTTTCCCCATTTCCCTTGTTAATATCTTTTGGTTTTTTCTTTCTCCTGTTTAAATTTATATCTGTTAATATTTTTTTTTGTGTTCTCCCTTTCAAAGCCATCCCATAATAAACTCTTGTTGCCAAGTATGCTTAAAAATAATTTCGCTGAATTTAAATGGTGTATTTAGGAAACATGGTTCGCCCGCTTGCCCCAATTCTGGAAAATTCCCCCTCTCCCGCCCAGATCTTTTTATTAGAGCTCCTCACTCGTATGACCCCATTCCGGTTTGTTGTTTCTCAAGCTCTGTTGATTTATTTCTTAATTCGCATAAGCCCCCAGTTCTTTCTAGGATCCCCATAGCTGCCCGAGAGTCGATCTCAAGGTTCCTCACGTCCCTTATAAATAATTTGAATTCAGATTTCTCTTCAATACCCTTATGGTTTGACCTAATCAGTTTTTGTTTTCGAGTCCTAGTTAAACCCAAAAATAAAATAAATAACTTATCTGTCTCAATTAAGGAAAAGGTGTCCAATTTTGGTAGTACTTTTATTGATGAATTTATCCCATCTAACTCTTTAAATCCTAACTCTTTCCGCTGTAAATTGATATCTGAAAAATTAGATCTTGGAGATATAAACGGAGCTGCCCGATATTGACTTCTGATGATACGATTTCTCCTATCAACGTTACTATCTTTCAACAACTTTTCGAGAAACATCCATTGGCCACCCCTTTTAACATTCACCCGCATGCCTCTTACCCTATTCACTTAAGTGCTTGAAGTCCTTCAAAAAGGGACGACAGGTGGGTTGGACGGTTTCAGACCCGGTTTTTTTGTTGATTTAATTCAGTGCCCTGATAATGGTTTTATTGACCCTTTGCTGAAATCATTAACTGAACTTTGCAAAAATATCCTCTTATGCTAAGTTCCTCTTTGTATTCGTCCTATCCTTTTTGGCGCACGTTTCTTTAACCAAGCCGGATGGTGGCATTAGACCTATAGCAATAGGGTCATTTTTTCGTCGATTAGTCGCCAAGGCTATTGTAAATAGGATCCGGCCTAAGGCAAGTTCCCTCCTATTTCCCTCACAGTTAGGATTTGGAGTGAGGGATGGGTGTGAAGTGGCCTCACATGTTGCACGTATTTTTAGGCGGATCAGGTTTTCTGCAAGCTAGACTTCAGAAATGCCTTCAATAGCATCCATAGGAGAGCGTTCTTACCCTCATTTCTTCATCATTTCCTAAAATACTAGAATTTCCTTAATTCCTGTTATGGATTCCCTTCATTACTCAAATTCGGGGAATTTGCCATATCCTCTGAAGAGGGGATTCAGCGAGGTGATCCACTAGGTCCTTTGCTCTTTACCATAGAAATTCAGGATGTGATTAAAAATTTAAAGTCTGATTTCAAATTAGATCTAAATTTATGGTATCTCGACGATGGCTCTTTTGGCGGCTCTTTATCTAATGTTTTGTCGGCCATAGAGTACGTTGTGATGGAAGCTTCCAAGATTGGTCTTTCCCTAAATAGAAAGAAGTGCGAAATATCCGCCCTTAACAACAAGGATTTCATCCCTCCCCCAGATTTTATAATTGTTCCACACGAGGAACATTGTCTTTTAGGTTCCCCTATAGACTTTTCAACTTCTTTTTGTTAAAATTTTTTTGACGATTTGATTCAGTCCCTCTTCAATTCACTCAAGAATCTTCCTCAACTTCCCAAGCATCAGTTCTTTTTCCTCACTAAAAAATGTCTTTTCCTACCTAAATTCTTACACATTTTTAAATCTTCCCCGGTTTTCCAGTATAACACCTTCCTTAAGGCCTTCGAATTAAAATTTATACATTTTATCGAATCCCTTTTAGTCTTGAATTTTTCTGATTTTAATTGGTCTTTCGCCTCTATGCCCACTTACCGGGATGGTCTTGGATTTTCACCCCCCCCTTCCTAATGGCAATTGCGTGCTTTCTTTCATCTCGAATATCCTTTAACGATTCTATTTCCTCGTTTACCGAGTTAGACGATCCTCTCTTATCTTCAGCTAAACAAGAGTGGCTTACCCTAGCTATCCAATGATCCAAGCAGCCAGTTTCCGCGATTAGAAAAAGTTACTCACAGACGATGAGTTTCAAACTGCCATTGGTCATGGGCTTGGTTGCCTTATCCCTTCTGTGGACACCTGTGCTGCCTGTCGCAAACAGGTTGATTTTTTCTCGAGACATTGTTTTTTTTGTCTCAAAGTCAGTGGCCGTTTTCTGAGGCACGACAACCTAAATAGGTTAATCGGCTTTGATTTCGGCCGGATTCCCCAATAGTTTGGAGCCATTAGGTCTCCTAAATGCGGATGGTAAGTGTCCCGACGGCATGTCTTTGACGTCTTGGCACGGCGGCAAAAGACTTGTCTGGAATGTCTCGTGTGTTACCTCCTTTCCGGCTAACGGAAATACCGACCCCTTGGAACTTCAAGAAGTCAATAAGCTTAATAAATATAGATTCCTCCCTAATTCTTTTATATATATTCCCCTAATTTTTAGCGTTCTGGGAAACCCTGGTCCCCAATCCCTAAAGTTTTTAAATCAATTGGGTAGAAGAATTGCATTAAGGACAGGGGTCAAAAACGAGTCCCTATCTCTTAAACAAAAAATCCAATTCGAAATCCTAAAGGGGAACTACAAATGTTTCTTCGAAACACTCCCTTTTCCCTCCTAGTTCAGCACCACTAATTTGCAAAATATTTTTTTTAGCTGTTTAAATATTGATATTATTTTGTAAATCACATATATTTACTTTAAAAAAAAAGAAGTTTTTCATTCGTATATACCATAATATTTATTAATCTATATTGTATATTTTTAAAAAAAAATCTTAAGGTTACATAATTTAACAATGGAGAGCTATATTTACCCCGCCCCTTTTTTATGAATTGTTAGTATATAAATTATTGTTATAACATAATGTCATCTTTATATCTTAATATTTCACCCCTGTTTTCTCACCATCAAATTTTCCCCATGTAGCATACATACATTTTTTAAAATTTTTTAACCGATGCATGCAGCATATTATTCCTTTTATTTATAGTTAATATGAGTTTTATATATAATTTTATATTAATATGATCTATTTATTTAATAATGGTTTAAAACTTTATATACATATAGATAATTGATTTTCTTGTTATATAAAAACAAAAGGTAAATTATTATATAGACATATTATTTTTCATTCTATTTACTTATCATTTAACCAAATAAAATTCTTGTAATATAATCGAATTCTGATCTTAATTTCCCTCACCTTTTTATTCACATTATGCTTATTATCTTTAGCTCTTTTATACTTACTCGTTTCTGGATAAGAGATTTAAATAGTCCAGTGGTCCTAACAGAGTCAGTAATCAAAAAATACTATTTTTATAAAAAATGAATATAAAATCTATTATTGTATAACATTCAAAAAAGGAAGATTCCTATAATAGTTTTTCCTATCAGAAACAAGTTCAGTTTTCATGACAAATAAGATTTGCTCCCAAAAGGTGGTTTTAATAATTTAAAAATGATCAAAGTATTAGAAGTGTTTAATTTCAATCTTTTAAAAACTTTTAGCATTATGAAATTTACTATTTTATCGGACTTTAGGAACAGGAAGTTGTGCCTGAATTTACAAATTAGGGGGTTAAAAAAGAGAAGATGATGTCCCATATTTTTTTGTTAAAAGAGAAACCATATACTGACATTAATGATCATGTAATTATATAGGCAAATGCTCACTTTATCCGTAATACGATTTCTCGACTCCCTAACGTACTCTTGTTCATCTTCGCTATCCTCCCTATCCGACACAATGAAAGTGTCCACGCGAGAGTTATTCATATGGGAGCTGTGATTTTGTTTGGGAAGCACCTTTCGCAAACGTGCAAGAGGTATATCTAACTTGAGTTCTGGTGCATCACACCTTGCAATAAAGTTAAATGTAAGGAAGAAATTTGAATGAAATTTCATAATTATAAAACATAAAAATAAACAAATTGTTATAGGGGGAATATGGAGTCTATTTATTTTTTGAGCTCCATGAATAAATTTAATGAATTTATTCAAAATAGGTAGGAAATATTTGATAACATTCTTTAAATTGTATTTTACTAAAATCAATTTTTAAAACTAATTTAATTATGATGTGAACATGAACAGGTATTGTGAGTAGCACGCTAAAAAATATTGTTGTGCCGTTATTAAAATGACCAGTTTATAAATGTGCATATCTTAGAATTGGTATTAAATTGGCAGCTAATTTATTATGCATAAACATCTTGGAATATAGGTATAACATTAAAACATTTTATAAGGAGGCGATTTAATTGTCCAATTAAGTATTCTGGATTGGATTGACAAAAATTTGTTAAAACCGATCCACAATATAAGCTCATTTTTGTCGATGCTGATTTTTCCTTGTTTGATAAATTATTATAAAGTTTTAACACTCCAAGATGTTAGGCATTAAAAATTCTTGTGGAAATTCAGAGATATGCACATTTATATGTAACCATATAATTTTAATATTGGCATAGCCCTACTAAATATTAGTCACTAGTCCTTGTATTACACTTAGTGTTGTTAATTGATTGGTTACGTAAAACCCAGACCCGGGGGTTCATATGAATAATGTTATTCCAAATAAATAATATTTACCAAAAATATATAAAAAGCAAAATGCAATGGCATTTTCTGAGATTAGATAGTAAAGCCCTGCAGGCAACTCAGCTTAGGGTTAAAAAATTTTTTTAATCGGGACCACCTAGGGCTTAGAAATACCAAAAAATAGGATTAAAATAAGTTATTATGTTGGTTAGCCGAAGCTTTCCAGCTATACCATCCTAGTTCAGAATTAGATACGAACTTTCTGGCCGGATTTGTTTAATCATCGCTATTTTTTAACGTATTTTTTTTTCTAATTTTAGAAATGTATTTTAGACGATAACAAGCCAGAGTGATACTTTCAGCTAAAACACTTGGTTTAGCTGATTTTTTAGCAGGCTAAAAATATATTTAGTTTGAAGTAGTTTAAAAATTAAAAAATTTTTTTTAAAAAATATTATTTTTCTTAACATTTTCTTTAAGTTTTTTTTAAAGTAAAGTAAGTGTTATTTGAATTATTCTTGTAAACAGAATATTTTTATCTGAGGGGGTTTTATTTTTAATTTAATCGTCATTATGATTTAAATCATCACAGAAAAATATAATTAATAAACTTAACTTCAAAAATATAAAAAAAACGGAAATTTTATTTTTAATAATATAGTGAAAGTTAAATTTAATAAAAAAAATTTTTTTTTAAAATTTTCAGCAAAAATATGATTTGTTGTAACACATTTCCATAATGTGAAAAAACATTCTTAAATAGTCAAATAACTCCATAATTATTGTAAAAACTTGTTGAGATTTTTTAAAGAAAAAAATTAATATTTTTAAAAACTTTCGGTAATTTAACTTAAATTAAAACTTTTGCGACAATTTTAATTTTAAACTTCTAATAAATTTTCATAAGTTATAATTTTTTTTCCGAAAAACTATATTTCTATTTTTTTTAATTGTCAAATTTTACTATTGCTAGTATTTTGAATCTATCAGTTTCAGGTTTGTTAATATAATATTCGATTATTTACTAACTTTATATATATGATTTTAGATACACCTTATCTGAAATAGAGCAAGGATAATTAGTGAAAATTATCCAAATATCATATTTTTACCACCCCATTTCGCCAAAATTAAATTTGATCGAAAATTTTTTCGGAATTATTAAAAATTAATACATATCAAATTCTCCTAAACCCATTAACCGAATAGAAGTTATTGCAATTGTTAAGAGTATTTTAAGCAGTTATTTAACATACAATTTTTCGAATTTATATTCTCACACCACAAAGTTCAATGAAGATGGAATTCGATGCATTCAAATAAAAGATTGAATTTATAATTGATTTATGTGTAATATTTTATAATGTTTTTTTTTATTTTCGTGTCTCGAATTGATCATAAAAAAATCTAAACAAATAAGAATTATCTGAAAACCCTAAATTCCAATTTTCACTCATGTTTATTAAAAAATTATTCAAATTTCTTATCCTGATTTCCATTCTTTAGATAACTAAATAAAAGTAAAATTAATATATTGTAATAATATTTTAAATTTTAAAAAATTTATGTATTTTTAAAAATAAGTTATTGTAAAAATCTAAGAATTTTTTTTTAAAATTCTCATTTTCCCACTTAAACTTGTGTCCAAAACATAAAAAAACTATATTAGATTCATAACTTTGACGTTAGCCTTCATTAAAGTTTAAAAAATTTTATTATTAAAAAATATTTTTTAAAATTTATATCAAAAATATTTTTTAAAAAATTTATATCAAAAATATATTTTTTAAAATTTATATTAATAATATTTTTTTAAAAATTTATATCAAAAATATTTTTTAAAAAATTTTATCAAAATGTTTTTTGCAATAATTATGGAAAGTTATTTAACTATATAAGAAAGTTTTTTTCACATTATGGGAAAAAGTATTACAACAAATCATATTATTACTGATAAATATAACTAAAAAAATAATAAAAAATGCATGTTGATTGTTGAGGATTATTATGGCAAAAAGTAACATGCGTTTTTTTATATTTTTAATGTTTATTAATTATTAATTTTTTAGTTATTTATATAGAAATTTTTTTTAAAATAACTATTTTTTCATTAAATTTAACTTTCACAATATTATTAAAAATAAAATTTCCATTTTTTTTTATATTTTTGAAGTTAAGTTTATTATTTTTCAGTGTTGTGAATGTGATGATTTAAATCATGTTGACAATTAAATTAAAAATAAAACGACAAAAATAATTAAAATAAATATTTAATTTTAAAAACTTGAAAGAAAATGTTGAGAAAAACATTATTTTTTACAAAATTTATTTTAATTTTAAACTACTTCGAATCAAATATAATTTTAGCCAAAAAAAGGGCTAGGCCAAGTGTTTTAGCCTAAAACTATCACTCTGGATTTTGGAGTTATTCTTCAAAAGATAGTGGCTCAAATTTGGAAGAATTTAATATAAATTAAAACGCCTCAATATTAAGGGATTTTCTTTGGCAAGCGCCTGAAGATTGAGCCAAGTTAGCTTGTATTTAGTCATTAGCCAAAATTTATAAAAAGTGTATATTGAAGATTTTATATATTTTGACTTCAGGCAGGACAAAAATATGCTGGTTTGTAACCCCCTAAATAAAAACGATCCAAAAGTATTCTAAATATCCCATTCAAACTCAATCTTTCCGAATTTAGGAACTAATGTTATCAAATGTACTTATCTAAGATACATTTCTAAAATTAGAAAAAAAAATCAATATGTGTTTAAAAAATAACAATGAAATTAAACAAATCCGACCAGAGAAGTTCAAATCTAAAACCAACATAATAACTCATATTAATCCTATTTTTTTAATCTCTAAGCCCTAGGTGGTTCCGATTGAAAATTTTTTAACCCTAAGCTGAGTTGCTTGCAAGGGCTTTATTATCTAACCTCAGAAAACCCCATTGTTTGCTATTTCTATATTTTTTATTTGAACTATTTGGAATAACATTATTGATCTGAACCCCGGGTTCGTGCTCAGAGCAGGCCTGAGCACAAAATTGGGTTGTTTATTTTACGACCAAGTAAATTAATAACACTAATTAAACTCTATAAAAATAGAATATATGAGGAAAAACCTATTGCATTTTTTGTCTTGATTTTGTGAACATTCCCATAATTCTTCTATTTTTTCGTCGTCACGTTGAGTATAATCGCTAAGTTGGAAAGGTGTTTTTCTGTATTTCGAACATCGAACTTTTTTTTCAGTTAATTAAGCGAATTATTAATTGTTTTTCTTTAGGAAAGTAAAAAATTTCACGAATTTGTCATACTGCAGATAAAACGTTGTGAGGGTGCATGAGTAAAAGTCATTGAATAAAATATTTTCAATTAATCTATTAAAAGTTTTCCTGAATATGCCTTAGTAAAAAAAGAAGAGACTTTCCAGAACCCATAAATGAAAAGAACTAAGAAGTCACTAAATATCGCGTTCAGGAATCGTGCATTCCTAATAACATATAGGAATAACCATAACCTGCAAAATTCATCGTCTAACTTGTAAAAAAGAAACTAAGATTTAATCAAAAATACCTCAAAACTCTGTAGAGAACAACATGAAAAATGACACTATCTGTCTTTTAAAAAAGAATTTAAGACTTAATCAAAGATAGTCCCAAAGCCCTTTGCATAAAAATAAAATTAATATTTAAGAAGTAATAAAACTAAAATAGTGTATATAAAAATGTACCTATATTAACCTCTAACTTTATTTTTCGATTCTATTTCGTTCCTAAAAATCTAGTATGAATAATTTTATAAATTTTTTACTCTTCAAAAAAACTAATCCAGAGATATCTATATTTTGAATTTTTCCCTCTTATTTATTTATTTACCACATTGTTTGTATTTCGGAATAACCATAGCCCTTCTCGTCAAGTACAATGTTTCATTTGAAGGTTTACTTTCCTCTGCTTCATAACCATAATACTTCCTTAATGGATTTAAAAAAATATATTTATACCTCTTGTTATTTTTGTATTCAGAGTTAAAAATGTTCCGACTTTCCCCAAACATTTCAGATTAAAATGTATATAAAGATAATATTTTAAGCAAGGAAATGCTATATTTGAACTAATATACTGTATAATATCTATTTACAGTTAATTCTATAAAAATGTTAAATATATTTTAAGAAAGCCTGCCTTCAGGACCTCCCCAACAGACTGAAGGTAAGATTTATTAAAATATATCTAATATAATCAAGAGTTAAAAGACATATTTGGTTAATATAATATATAATATTGTTGTTACCAAAATTCTTTCCAATTTTTGAATTCCGTATCTATTTTTTAATTTTGAAATATTAAAAAAATATATAATAAACAATTTAAAAGTAAAATTGTTCACAACAAAATTCAAAGATTTAATGAAGGGAATAATCTTTTGTATAAAATATACTTGGTACTGCATAATATTAATCTTAGGGTAAGAAATCTTATAATTCAACATTTTAGGCCTTATTGCAACTTGTATATACTATGCAACAAAAATATTAGTATAATCAAATGTCAATTGAAATCTATTATTGTCGCGATATTTCTATTTATATCATACTATCATTTGTCTTTATGTAGCCAACTCATTTGCATAAATTGACTTATTCAAAAAACAATAACTCATCATTAATAATTCGAATACAATTGATTTTATCAAAATATTGTTATAAAACTATTTTTTTTTAGCTAATTATAAATTATAGTGTATGGCATCATCTTATATTTTACATGGGAGATTTGAGATAAAAGCCCGTAAAAACTTAGAAGTCTGACAAACGAGAAAAAAATTCTGGCGTTTACATAGTTATAAAAATTAAGTAAAATTAACGATAAATTATTCAAATTGCGTGCAGTAAAAGGTGAGATTTATCACGGATATTTCCTTTTATTTTTCGTACTTTCTGCCTTTTCTTTCTTTATTTATTCGTTCCCTTTTCTTCCTCTTTAGAGAACATAAAAATTTGCGGTAATAAAAAGCATGCCAAAAAATATAACTTTTATCCAAAACATCAAAAACGTAATCATTGTAATGGCTGTTGATGACGGTTTTAAGAAATTTCCATTCCTTTTCATCGGCGAAATCTTGTTTGTTGTGGGTTGGTTCCAGTATTTCGTAAGGGATATCTATCAGGCAAACTACGCCATTGTTTTTGACTAAATATTTTTTAAAAGTGCTTTCTAAATATTATATTTACATTAAATCTATTAGCTGAAACAGAAAAAAATTGGATTCACGATAGAAGGGAGGAACTTATAGTTATACATTTAAATGAATAAGATTCTATTAGAAGGTCTAGTTCAAAGGATATATTATATTTAAGCAGGCCAAAAATTGTCGCAAGTATCTAGAGTCAATTATCCCGAACTATTATAAGACTTAAGAATATACAAATATTTCATGAAACCTAGTCGCGATGACATAGCCATCAAATTAAAATGAAAGTTTTCGTTCTGTTACTTGGATATTTTTTTGTCATACCTTTCAAACAAGTCCATATAGAAACACATTATAAGCAGGAAAGAAATTTTAAAAGGCGCTTACTAATTTTATTTTTAAAGAAAGAACAAATTAAAGTGATAGCAGAGTCCGGAAGGCGTATACTCGAAATTCCTGCACAAACCTGTTCGAATCGGATAATTAAATCAAAGTTGATCAGACGTCGATAAAATTTAACTACCGGACTTTAGGAGCAGGGCTTATACCTTTAAAGAATCGCAAAAGATCTGATTGCAGGCCTCTAATATCATTAAATAATAGGGAAATTGTTATATCTGTTGATTTGACATATATAGACGTTTTTAAAATTATTTCGAATAAGAGTTAGATAACAATTATTATTCATTGTTATTGATCTATGATTCTTTTTATATTGATTTTGGAAATAAAGGAATTTGGGAAATTATCATTATATTTAGAAAAGTATTAGCAATATATAATCATATATTTATTTTAGATTTTATGATGCTTATTTAATTTAATGTTGCGATTATACATATTTATAATTATGGTGCCTGTGTTTTTTAAGATAAGATACCCGGGATGTATAACAACACATTGGAAAACCACTATACGTAGCCACAATAATGAAGTAAAAATTTTATTTTTATGAAAAGTATAAAATTAAAAATAAGATAGAGAAAAATTGGAATAGATGAAAGGGAAAAAGAGAAGAGAGGAAAAAAGAGAAATTTAAATGTAATATGTTTTAAAAAGAATTTGGATATAAATAATTTATTTTAATTTAAATAAAAAATATCAATAGAATTAAATTATATGAAATAAAAATTAGATATTTAGTAATCAGAGTTGGGCAGTACCGCGAATACTTGTATCTAAGATACAAGATCCTTTTGTATCTTGTAATCAGTATCTTATTGACATTTTAATAAGATACTAGTATCTGTATCTAAGATACTTTATTTTGAAAAGAATCTTGTATCTTTTTCATTTTCTTTAAAAAGATACAGATACAGATTCTTTTTAATATTCATATTAAAAACATTTACATATCATATCACTCAATCTAACTTTATTTTCTTCGTGAAATCTTGTATTATTTTCTTTATTTTTTCCTGCTATATTTTAAATATATTAATAACCAAAATTAGTTGGAAATTTTAAAGATCACAAAGATAGATAGATTAAAAATAACAACACCAAAACTAAATAAGTAAAGGTTATATTTTATATGTAATATTTTTTAATTTGTAGAATGTTTAACATTTATAGTAGTGAAGATGAAATTATGGAGATAGGTTCTCCTGAATCAAATCCGAATCTTAAAATTCTAGATGGAAAATTTTATAAAGTAATTCATGCGAAAAAGGACAAGGTACAAGCCGAATGTCAAAATTGCACAAGTAAAAAAGTTATTAAAGGTTGAACAAACTCCTCTACAAACTTTGTTAAACATATTAAAGTATATTATAAATTTTTATTATTATAATTATTAACATAATAATACCTATACTTAAGTCCCTCTTAGATAATTGTTATTAAAATTTTTTATAGAAGATGGTTGATTAATTAAAATCATTTTGGATATATAATTTTTAGAGGTGTCCCGATACCACTTTTTGGAGGTCGATCCGATCCGATATTCAATTGATATCGGCCGTACCGATCCGATAATTCTGTAAAGATACCAATGGTTTTAATTTTTAATATACTTTTTATTAGTATAACATCTATAATTTAACTATACCATACTTATGTCATTTAAATATATTATAATGATCAGTTATAGTTTATATTCAATTCAATTGCAATTCTAAAAGTATATAAAATATTTTTATTGTTAAATCACTTTTATATAGCAAGTAATAACATTAATCTATATACATATTAATTAATGAATAATTATATTATGAAATTTGAAATAAATATTTAAAATAATATTTAACATTAATATAGCGAAGATTTCTTTTTAGAAATACCAATATTTCCGATTTATCAGAGGTCAGCTTGCGGCGATAGTAACTGTCAATATCACCAGCTTCACTAAAAACAGATTCTGAAGATATTATCGAACACTTTTATAAATAGAATGCGCAAAAAAATAACAATAAGGTAGAATGTTTATTAAATATTATTTATAACATTTTATTTTTGTTAAAGAAGCCATTTTTATATCGGATCAAATTTAATAATATTGACCGATAATTGATATTTTAAAATGGGTGAAATATCGGTTCGATAAAAAATATCGGCACATCCCTAATATATTTTATATTTAATTATTTTAGCAAGTTCTTATTAGAGGAAAGATTTAAGCTACAATTGATATATAATATTAGATAATTTTAAAAGGCTCAATAAAATAATTATAATAAGGTAGAATTTAACTTTATTAGTTACTTTTATTTATTTATGATATTAGTAAAATTATATTACAGTATTTATCTACAAAATTTAATCAATTTAAAATGCATTAAAGAAAATTGTTATATATTTAATAATTAAATAATATAATGTTGTACATTATTTTCATATTTTTTATATATAATTAATGATTTTGCAAGAAATATATTAAAATTTGAAAAGAGATTTAAATGATATTTATATATATATGATATCACAAATGCAAGAATTAATAAGTCATACTAGAAAATAAAACTAATTTAAAAAATACATAAATATCACAAACTAGTAATGATAAATACTTATTAAAGATAATGAATAAAATAAAAATTATTATTTTTTTTAGAGATGCCATTTAGCCATAAACTCCGAATATAAGCTATATTTAAAACAACACAAAAAATAACCTGCAAATTCTAATAAATCATTTGATTTAATTTTTTTTTCTTATTTGCACATTTTCAACTCCCATTAAATATACTACTCTCCCTTCCCTGTTTAAGCTATTAATGGACAAAAATTAATATTAAAATCCCTGGTATAATAATTAATTCATCAATAAATATTTTATTAATTATTGCAAATATGCATTATTATATGTGTAATACTATGTTCTTCACAAATAAATAATAAAAATTGTATTTTATAAACTATTCTGATTTAATTGGTAATGATAATTTAAAAGTATCTTGTATTTAAGATACTCTAATTTAGTAAAAGATACAAGTATCTTTTATCTTTTTGATATTTTGAACAAGATACTAGTATATAAAGAATCTATATCTGTATCTAGATTCTATTTCCGGAGGACCTGCCCAACTCTGAGTAATTGATATGGTATATATATGTATGTGTATTTTGGAATAATTCTTGTACCATTGGATATGGTAAGAGTAAATAATTTTTGTTTTATATATTTTGATTTTAGTTTTTTTAAGCCTAATGTTTTGATAATAAGTCTTATTTGACATTATTTGGTAAACCTGATTCATTGAATGGTGTTATAGGTATTCCGATATAGGAAATTAAGACCTCACGATATGCAGGACATAAAAAATTGCTAAATATTTAAATTTTGGGATTACATTTAAGCATGAATAAATTTTTAATGAAATATAATGTGAAGAAAAAAAGGATTGTGTTAATATGGATATTTTTTTTAAAAAAAATGAAAAGAAAATTATGGATATGAAATGTTTGAGTAATGTTGTATATAAAAAAAGAATAATAAATTAAATAGAAGCAAAAATATGCAAATTTCAGATATAAAAGTTTTATATTAAACATGTGTTAAAGATGAATTGATAATCAAGAATGGGTCATAAATAGTTCATTATTTTAAGTTGAAAAATAATGTGTAAAAGTATACTGATAAAAATATTTTTGATTTTATATGTATAAATGTGGATTTATATATATATAAAGCAAAGACCTGCAGAGGTACCATTTGTACAGCCCAGCCCGGATTTATAAAAAAAAAAATTTTACGGATTGGCCCGGATTTTTTTAAAATATATTTTATTTATTTTTGATTTTTATAGCTAATAATGGTTATTTCAAATATTTGGTTTTAAAATATACGGCCCGGCATAGCCCCGATATATTTTTAAAAAAATTTCAGGCCCAGCCCACGGGTTAAAAAAATTAAAATAGGGCCAGGCCTCTGATGTAAAGGATAATAATGGAGGGAGCCATTAAATAATATTAGAACATTTTTATGTGTAAAATTTTGAAAGTTATATAAAATAAGGAAAATTGGCTATTTGATATTTTAGATCCAAGGAAAGGAGGAAAGTAGTGTAGTTCATCATATAATAAAATTTTGTTAATTGGGATCACAAATTTTGTGTTTAATATTTTAATTTAGGATTATGATTGATAAGGAAGAAGTGTATATGAATAATGTGTAAAGAAAAACATTAAAGATTTAATGATAATCAACAGCGCAATGATAACTATTACATATGGTCAAGAAAAAATGGGTAGCAACAGCTTAATGAAAATTATGTATGGTCAAGAAAATATATGCAACTTCCTGAAACAAAGAAGAAAATTTAATGAAAGTAAATAATAATAAATTATATATTTTTTTTGATCATTTACTAGAATTTATGTAGACATTTACTTTGATTATATGTATATGCGTAAATTTTTTTTTTTACCTCAGTTTGATTTCTAAAGAAAGGGAGGCGTGTTATATTTATTGATATGTAATTGACATATATAGACGTTTTTAAAATGATTTCGAATAAGAGATCGATAACAATTATTATTCTATGTTATTGATCATATGATTTTTTTTATATTTTATTTTAAAAATAAAGGAATTTGGGAAATTATCATTATATTTAGAAAAGTATTAGCAATATAGAATCATATATTTATTTTTAGGTTTATGATGCTTATTTAATTAATGTTGCGATTATACACTTTTATAGTAGAATTAGATTTTTTGTTAGTTAGTAGTGTTTGGGTTAGCCGTTTTTGAAAAATCGAGCCGTTTAACAACACTAGTTATCAGCAGTATGGAAAGAAGAAAGGCTACTTCCTTTTTTTCTTTTAATTTTATATATCATGATTTATTTATAGCAAATTTTAAAAAATAACTAGATGAAACGGAGTTATTGTTGAACGGTTGGTACATTTTGATGAGCCGACTTTGGTTGTAAACAAAGGCACCTGTCTGTGTTCGATCTTCCAGATTTATTCCGAATATCAGATCTATGGATTTAGGATCTTTCATGGTTCTTTTTTTTTAAAAAAGGTATATATATTTTAAAATCATGAAATCACTAGTATTAGACCAAAAAAATCATTATTCATAAAAAAATATTTTTAAAACTTCATTTTTTTCTCTGAGTTCTGTTTCAAAAGGTTGGCCTTTTGTCTCAGGGAATGAGCTTGTTCGTGACACTTCCTAATTTCCATCTGTAATTATATTAATATGATAACTAATTTATTAGCGAAGTAATAATTATAATGCTAAGGTTTTTAAGCAATAAAAAATGCTTATAAAGAGGAATTCGATTTTTATTTTTTTTAGTTAAGCAAATTTTATAATTTTTGTCAATAAAATCCTAAAAATTAAATGTAAAGGGGTAATAACTTAGCAAAAACATTTAAAACAGCGTTCTAAAATTAAAGCCTAAAGTATAAATAAGATCATAATTATATAGCAGTTTGGGAACATAAGGATATGCTTTATTTGTTTAAAGGAAACTTATGAAAATTTGGTTTGGGCCTTGCTGAGTCTGCCTGTCTTAGAAAACAGCTAAAAATATGTGTTTAAAGTTGCTCGAAATTTATATATTATTATATATGGTAAATGACAAATCAACATATTCAACCTGACCCTTTCATATTTTTCTAAAATTTTTACGAGAGTTTGCAGAAATTATAATTAAGGAAAAAAAAATTACCCTCCAACTCCTAACAGATTCTGAGATATGAGCCTCTAAAGGTCAAAAAAATAGAGAATTTTGGGCAAAATGTTCTCCTTTAATTATAAATATCTTTAGATATAATTGAGGTAGTAGAGTCATTTAAATTTATTCATATATCTTAATGGTAGATCTTTAAAATAAAATGTTAAATATTGTTTAAAAAATTTTAATGTCAAAAACCGGAAATGGTCTCAAATAAGTTTTTTTCCACTTAAATTTTTTTATATATAGATAGATGATTAATGAATAAATATGCAAATTTTTAAGTTGGGCCGAGTTTAGGTTTAGGATATATGGCATTTTAATTATTAGTCAATTGTAAAAATTTGTATTAAATATTTGACAAGTGATATATTTAAGCTAAATTTTTTACATATTTCATGTATTTAAATGAGAGACCTGCAGAGGTACCATTTGCAGTCCGGCCTCGATTTTTTAATATACAAAATATTTATTTCTAATTTTTTAGATAATAATAACGATTTAAAATATTCGGCCTGGTACGGGTATTTCTAAAAAAAATTTAAAGGCCTGGCCCGACCTGGGTTAAAAATATTTTTACTCCTGGCCTGGGTTTATTTAAAAAAAATTAAAGTCCGGCACGGTTAACAAGCTTAGGGCCGGGTCTGCAGGTCTGATTAAAATAAAAGATTTTAAAGGTGGCGGGGGGGGCTATTGTATTTTTATGTACCTCTTTTATAAAATTCGCACAATTTGGCCTAAGAAATGTACTTCCTTGGATGAACTAGAGTAAATCATTAACGATAACATTTGCATTATCTGACACAAATTAAGAAATATGTTTTGAAAATTTTTTCAGAAAATAATTTTAATATTAACGATGAATGTGAAATAATTTTACAATTGAGAAATAAATTTGAAACAACCAAGAAGAATTTTCTACAACTTATCATGACAAGGATAGCAAAAAAATTGATCAAGGGAAAGGGAGTTTTATCCAATACAAATATTATAATGGCTGGAAGTGTTTTTCCACTATATAATTATTATTTGAAAAATTTCATATTTCCGATTAAAAGAGTAGTATGATTCCTTTTAATAACCATTTTATATCAATAAAGGTTATAAGGAGAACCAATTGAAGAATAAACCAATTTTATGTTATCATAAGAAATTATATTCTAATTTTAAATAAACTTATATTTAAAAATAAAAGTGAGTTAAATAAATTTGCAGATTTAAGACCAATTCTTTTTTTTTCTAGACTAGAATAATTGGTTTTTTAAAATCAAAATTTATCAAAAAATGTTATTTTTCTGATGAATTCATAATCTAATCCACCTTGAACTTGAATTTGGAATCAAAGCAGAATGAAATTTTTCATAATAGCCCATGGTAAACATTAACAAAAGGTAAGCAGAAAGAGCTACAAGCGTACGGTAAGCGGAAAATAATTCCCCGGAAAAAAAATCCCCGGAAATTAATTCCCTGGAAAAAAAATCCCCGGAAATTAATTCCCCGGAAAAAAATACCCGGAAAATAATTCCCCGGAAAAAA
Organism: Gordionus sp. m RMFG-2023; assembly: GCF_954871325.1. NCBI lineage: Eukaryota > Metazoa > Nematomorpha > Gordioida > Chordodea > Parachordodidae > Gordionus > Gordionus sp. m RMFG-2023. Next base: position 49,396,501 of record NC_088776.1, read on the forward strand.
ATTCCCAGAAAATAATTCCCAGGTAAATAATTTTCCGGAAAAAAAATCCCCGGAATAAAATTCCCCTGGAAAATAATTCCCCGGAAAAAATTTCCCCACTATACATTGAATTGCTAAACTGCATTGCTAAAAGGCAATCAATCATTATCAATTATAAATCAATCAAAAATTTATTACGTATATTTTTTTAATGATAATTTTTTAAACTTTTTTTAAAATATATTTAAATCATTTTTTTATTATAAATGAAGAATACTGATTAAATGATATAGTATATAATTTTATTTTTATTTAATATTATTAATAAGAAATTTATTTTTCTAGCTTATTAAAACAAATATACATTTTATTTAATTTTAAAAATTAACAAATATATATCCGTAAGAGGGCGTTATATGTTTGAATATGTATCATTTTAGGAAACCGGAATGATGATTGGATAGCACTTTTTTTATATTTGGGTATATATATATACATATGAAAAACCTAAAAATTAAAAATTTTTTTTAGGTTTCTTTGATGTTTAATGAGTAGGTTTAGAATAGTAAAACAATGGAAATTTTTTAAAGTAAATATTGCTGGCGTTATTTATCATAATCTCTTCATTTTTGTTTTATACGTGTATATTTACGTGCTAAGCATTATTCTAAAAAATATTTTGAAAATAATTTGATTTGACCGATTGCCGAGTTCAAAACCGACCACTTATTAAATATTTGATTGATCAAATTTGCTATTAAGATAAATTGAAAAATGTTGATTTTTGTTTTATGTATCTATAAATACGTATAAAACATAATTCCAAAAAATATTTTAAAAATATCGTGATTTGACCCGAAAACCGACCGAATGACCAAATACTGCATTGCTGGCGTTATCCATGGAAAAATCTTCATTTTTGTATTATACGCGTATATATATACGTGCTAAGCATTATCCTAAAAAATATTTTGAAAATAATTTGATTTGACTGATTGCCGAGCTCAAAACCCCACTTACTAAATATTCGATTGATAAAATTTACTAGTAATATGATTCGAAAAATGTTCATTTTTTGTTTTATATATCTATAATTACGAGTAAAACATATACGAGTCGGTTATCCGCCAAACCACGATATTTTTAAAATATTTTTTGGGATTATGTTTTATATGTATTTATAGATATATAAAACAAAAATGAACAATTTTCAAATTATATTACTAGTAAATTTGAATCTAGGAAAATAATTCCCCGGAAAAAAAATCCCGTGACCCGGATCTGCTCTGCAGTATTTAATTAAATAGAAATGTTTTTTAAAGTCAAATTTCTTCGAGGATTTGAGATTTTAAATAATAAAACGAAAGTTAAATAAATCTAGTTCACCTTTACACACTTTCATCAACTTTTAGGTATTTATTGAAAAATTATTTTTACACAAATTTTAATCATTTTTTTAGAAATATGATAAAAGGCTTTTCACAGTTTACTGACTCTTAAATAGCGTCCCTTTTTGTTTTTACAAGGATAAGCTATTAAATAATATAATTTTATAAATTTTGTGGCTAAATAGGAAATTAGCAATTCAATCTGATACCCTCTATTTGATAAATATTATTTTACTGAAGTATTTACCTACTTTAAGAATTTAACTGACTGAATACAAAATCACTATAAAACTTGCAAAATTATATTTTTTACTGCCCAATTTTAATTAAATACTGCCAAAAGTAATGAAAAATGCTGACCACTTTAATCAAAATACATCCAGAGGTGATTATCAGCAGTGAGTATTATATTTTTCTAATCTAACAATTATTATTTTGCTTATGAATTTTTTTCAAAAGTTACAGAAAAGAAATAATTATAATTTTATTAAATGATATATAGAATAATAAATTATATTATTCAAAAGAAACAATTCTAGAACGTATATGTTCTCCAATTGAAGAGAGAAAATTGGGCAAGTCCCTTCTCTCTTCTAAATAATCAATGCATAAATTTTTTAAAATAGTTTGTTTCGTTGCATAAATACGATTTTTTTTGGGAGTGTATGTCCCAATATTCTATTGGCCGATTTTTCCCATATCAACCGCTATTTCCATCCTTATTTTTTCGAGTAGTTCCCATATCTTCGGTTTTTTGTTGCCTACAATATGCTTAAATCGGTTATTCCATCCTTCACATACATTGTTTGTTCGATTTTTCCCAGCAATCGTAACATTGAACACATTCCATGTTTCTGGTGGGAACAATGGCTCTACTTGCCTTTGAGAGTTTTTCCCATGTCTCAATTCTCCATTCACATAATTTTTATCAAAATAAAACAATAATTCTTTGTTTTCATCCGATACAATGGTTTTTAAATACTCCATACCTCGTTTGACATCGTGTATAGGTAAGAATGCTAATCCATCGATCATAGCTGCAAATAAGCATAACATTGGATCATTCCGATATGATGATTCTAACCCCAATTCCTGAATCTTTCTATGAGTTGATTGAGTTAGATGATAAAAACATCCTTGGATGTTGATATCTCTACCTAAAAGTTGAAAAAATATAGATTAAAATTATTGTATAGGTTTTATTTAATATTTATGTCTTTATCAATTTTTATTAATTGTACTGTGTGGCAAGAAAAATGGGAGAAAAAATAAATAAAAACAAGTTTTGGTGCAGAATTTGACATTGAGTTCGAATTCGTTTTCTAAGTTTTCCCTTCACGTCAAGTTTTAAAAATATTATCGTATAAAGGCAACTTTTCGAAATCTCAAAAATGGTAATACGGATATATTTTAAAAAGTATCAAATGAAAATCCCTGAAAATTGGTGATAGTGTTAGATTTATATTTCCTTATAAATTTATTAATTTTTTATCGATTGCTTTTTGAGAAAAATGGTAAAGAATTTCGTTTTGGGGGGTCTTAAGTTTTCAATTTAAATTCCCGGCAAGAATCGTATAAATATGTTGGCGGACTACTGCTGGAGTATCTTTTTTGAAAATAAATCATCAACTTCATATTCGCGGAAATATATTTAGATTTACCATTAAATGTTTTTAAATTCGATAAATTTTATGTTATTGTTTAATTTGTTTTAAATTCAATAAATTTATTGTATATTACAAGTTAAATCCTATATAATAATGAAGGAGGGGGTGAGACAACGGACCGATAAAAGGTTTATTAAAAGTAAAATATGAGATAGGTTAGCTTAGCATAATATATTTATTTAAATATGAGAAATGTAACTATTTCATTTAAAATAAATTGTTTGGGAATCGTACCTTGTGCAGTGTAGCGAAGAGAACGAAAGCTACAATAAATATATTAAATGTAAGCTATATTAAAAAAGAATCTAGAAAAATAATTCCCCGGAAAAAAAATCTCCGTTTTTAAGATAATTAAAATTACAAAATTAGGAGAAAAAATTCCCTATAAATAAATCAACGAAATAATAATTCTCAAATAAAATATTTAAAAATTTTGATAAAATTAATTCTGAAGAATTATTAGGATTATGTTTTATACGTATTTATAGATATATAAAACGAAAATCAACATTTTTCAAATTATATTCCTAATAAATTTGGTCAATCGAATATTTAGTGAGTGATCGGTTTTGAGCTCGGCAATCGGTCAAATCAAATTATTTCAAAATATTTTTTAGAATAATGCTTAGCACGTAAATATACACGTATAAAACAAAAATGAAGAGATTTTGATAAATAACGCCAGCAATATTTACTTTAAAAAATTTCCATTGTTTTACTTTCTAAACCTACTCATTAAACATCAAAGAAACCTAAAAAAAATTTTTAATTTTTAGGTTTTTCATATGTATATATATACCCAAATATAAAAAAAATGCTATCCAATCATCATTCCGGTTTCCTAAAATGATACATATTCAAACATATAACGCCCTCTTACGGATATATATTTGTTAATTTTTAAAATTAAATAAAATGTATATTTGTTTTAATAAGCTAGAAAAATAAATTTCTTATTAATAATATTAAATAAAAATAAAATTATATACTATATCATTTAATCAGTATTCTTCATTTATAATAAAAAAATGATTTAAATATATTTTAAAAAAAGTTTAAAAAATTATCATTAAAAAAATATACGTAATAAATTTTTGATTGATTTATAATTGATAATGATTGATTGCCTTTTAGCAATGCAGTTTAGCAATGCATTAGCAATTCAATGTATAGTGGGGAAATTTTTTCCGGGGAATTATTTTCCAGGGGAATTTTATTCCGGGGATTTTTTTTCCGGAGAATTATTTTCTGGGAATTTTTTTCCGGGGAATTATTTTCCTGGGGATTTTTTTCCGGGGATTTATTTTCCTGGGGATTTTTTTCCGGGGATTTATTTTCCGGGAATTTTTTTCCGAGGAATTATTTTCCGGGATTCCAAGCGTACATATGAGAATCAAATAATTTTTATAAAGCAAATATCACGGAATAAATTATGCATTTGTAAAAGATAAATATGAAAACTTGTTCAAACCTATTCCCTTCCCGGCATAAAAAGTTTCATGCTTTTATGCCACTTAAGGTAAATTAAGGTTAAATTATTTTCATATTATATAAAAAAATGGATTTGTATTTTTTAGTTATTTTGATGAGGATAATTCATTTCATCAAATAAATTAATCAAAGTACCCCCCCCCCCCAATAAAAAATTACCCAGATCATAAATAACAATTCTTTTAAATATTTAACGCAAAAATATTTGATAGCTTTTGAATTATTTTAGAATAAATAATTAATATCAAATATTAAGAATATTCGCAATAGACTAATGACTAAAACGCTATTTCTCCAAACTTAAGCTCGGCCCAACTTGAAAATTTGCATATTTATTCATTAATCCTATATCTAAAATATTTAACATTATAATAACTTAAAGGCCTACTATTAGGCTCCCAAAATGCCCATTTTTTCGACCTTTAAAGGCCCATATCTCAGCCGCTGTTTGGAGTTGGGGGCTAAAATTTTATTTTTTCTTAGTTAAAAAATATATAAATTCTTGTAAAAATTTTAAAAAAATCTGAAGGGGTCATGTTGAAAATAGTGTATTTTTTTATTGATCTGTCATGGAATTCACCATATATATAATAATCGTAGGTTATTATGTGTTCAAGAACAGCAAATTGTTTTTTAATCATGATATGTAAAAAATTTACCCGTTTATGTTTTTCCAATGGAGTATGACCGTATCGATTACTTAAATCTCTGCAGAAAGAATATTAAAAATAGTTTTGTTATAAAAATTTAATCAGAAGAATTAATAAAACATATGAATCTTTATATGGAAATTAATTTATATATTTTCAAATTTATCATTTAAACTTTTTATACATTTATAATGAAACTTTAGGGCGATTAATTTGTATATTTTCAAATAATTTAAAAAAAAGAGAGGTCATATTTTTAGGTCAGCTTATATATTTTTTTAAAAAAAAATAATGATTAAATAATAAAAAATTTATCTAAATCTTTCAAGATCAATATTGTATAAATAATAAAGCAAAATATTAATGCTAAAAAAAATACTGAATTTTAATTATAGTAAGCTAACTAATATAAAATTTTAAAATATCTTTTTAAAAAATTTCATAATATTGTGTGATTTCAAACTGGCGACTTTGTGCTCAGGCTATTTGATTACTTATAATAATAATAAACGAACACCTTGATTTGCAAAAAAGGCTTAAAGTTAGACAACTTTTATTATCATATTTACAGATTTCAAAACGTATATATATATATAAATTAATCCATACCTAGCTTTGCTTTCTGCTTCTCTAGCAATTTCTTCGGCTAAAAAATATTTTATTTTTAAATTTCATTTTAAATAATTTTCTAATAACATCAATTGATATATGCTTGATTATTTAGTTAAGGGTTCCTATTCTTAGCTACCTTTGTTCCCTATTTATTTGGCGTCATATTTTATAATTCGGAAATCTTTTCTACGTACCGATATTTTTAATCGGATCGGGTCGATATTTTAACTTTTTTAAAATATTGATTATCGACTAATATTATAAAATTTCTTGATAATGGCGTCTTAATTTAAAAAATTTTATTTCAAATTCATAATATATTTGTTTTTACTTATGCAAATAGATTAATTTTATTACATATACAAAATCGGATATGATATCGGATCGGTAATCGGCCGTTAATATAATATCGAATAGGCCTCCAAAAAGCAGTACCGGCCCCTACTCTCTATCTTTATATATAGCATTTTTATCCTTTTAAACCTTATTTTACATATTCTAGGCCGGCACATCCCATCCAAATTGGTTAGTGGTTAAGTCCGAGCCCAGCACAAAGTTTTTAAAATTTTAGGCCTTAACACGGCTTTGTCAAGCCGACCAGGGTTTTAGAACTTTGCTAACCTTCTGGGATTTCAGGCCGGGCCTACTTCTATTTTACATATATAAAACGACATTTGGTAAGTTATAATACTCTACAGGTTTGAAATGACACTTTGAGATGATAATTTAGGAGGTAAAAAATGTATGTTGAAATTTTCTTTGAGCTACTTTCTAATAGCGCTAACTATTTTTCCAAATAGTTTTAGCCGTGGTGTAGGCTAGAGATCTGCAAATCACGGCCTGGGACAGGCAGGGTCTATTTTTTTTTCAAAAAATAATTTCGGTTGTGATATGGGTCGGGTTTATTATTTTTTTTAAAAATTTCGGACCAGGTCCGGCTTAGATTTTTAAATATGATATTACATTTTATCCAATAAAATGGCATATTTTTAAATTCCTCCAAGAAACAAGGCGCTAATATTTTTTATTTGTAGAATATTTACTTTACAATCAAAAAAATTACTAAATTTTTATAATAAATTTGGGCCAGGCTGGGCGGGCGGCCCGATGCAGATTACTAGCATACGCTACTTTTAAAAGCAACACTGAAAAATATTTTTTTATTACAGGATTCTGTATAGTTTAACTAATCAAAAACTATTTTACTCAAGTGATAATTAAAGATATTCAATTTAAAAAATCTTCTGTTTTTTTAAAAAAAATTACAAATGAAGCCCGGCTCGGCCCGAAAAGATTTATAAAAATATTTTGCCGGCCCGGCTCAAGCCCGAATTTTTTTAAAAAAAATTTTGCCGGCCTGGCCTGACCCGAATTTATTTAAATATAGAAATTAATTTTTATATTTACTCAGAATAAATGATATATGTTATAGGGTGTCTCTAGTTATAAATAAAATCAAATATATTTATTTTGCGAATTTCCTAGGCCCAACCCGACCCGATCTGAATTTTTTTTAAAATTATTAGGCCCGAACCCGATTTTTTCTATAAAAAAAAGTAGACCCGGACATTCAAGCTATAATAATGAAGTGTAAAAAGATAGTTTTCGAGGCTTGCCAATTGTACTTAAGATGAGAACTAAATTTATATTAAGTGAAGAAAGTTGATAAAAAAAATGACCATTACCATTTTTTTTAAAATAAATTAATTGATAAAATAATATCATATTTGCTCTATATGGGCTGATAAAGCAAAAAAAATCAAGTTTTGTTTTTATATTTTGAAATATTTTTTGTTTATCTCTAGCTACAATAGGCATTTTTAGAACAATGATGCCAAATATATTTAGTTGGTGATGTTTTTTCAGGATAAAATTTCATATATATATGGTATTACATTTGTTACAATCAACATTTTGTTGAAATTTTGAAATTGAAGATTTTAATTTTAAAAAATTTATAATTATTTATAGTTTAAACTATGGAGATAAAACTTAAAACAGCCTTTTTCTTACTCTTAATGGCATAAAATGGACTATAACTTTTTTAAAATTATTCTTGCATTTTTAATAAATTAATTTGTCATTCATAGTGTATGTTTAAAATTTTTTTATAGTTTTGGCCAGAGAGCATTCTGTTTTAAAAATTGATCTGAATGGAGTTAGAACCCTATAATAATGAAGCAGATAAATAAAATACTGCGCAATCTTATCTTATTGACATGATAAAAATAGAACTATAATAAAATGACATTATTTGGGGGTATAAAAAATTTTAAATCTAATCTATCCATAAAATAAACATTTCAAATTCAAACAAATCATCACTATATTTATGATCTCCAAGTCTAAATCGGGAATCAGAAAGTACAAATTTTGTTTTATTAAATAATTGTAGCACTTGAGGGCAAAGTGGTATTTAATTTATATAAGAAGATTTATCAAAAATGTTCATTTGATTATTTTAGTTAAAAATGAGCAATTAATGTATCTTCGTTGGATATTAAATTAATCAAGGTTACCAATAACCTTAGCTGCTCTTTCCAATTAAGTCAATAAATATCAGAACATAAATTAAATACTTTCCCTAATGAATCTGGTGTTGTGAAATCTAATATTAAAGACTATTTTATTTCTTAAAAATTATCAACAATTCTTACCATTCATGTATGTGAGCAGTATCTTAGTACAAAATGAATGTAATCAGATTGATTATAAAGGATTATCGAATAAGAAAAATGGCTAAATGTATCAATTATATAATTATTTTGATTTAATCAGCTAATTTTTAAAACCTGGTTCTGATGTTGTAGGATTAATCAATTCAGTTTGGATCAAATTTGATTTATTGGATGTAGCTGTACACCAATATTATAGAGGTATTTTTCAATTACTGAAATTTTAGATGTGTAAATTCTAAATTTAAAACAGTAGATAATAATTTTACTAAAATTATGAATAATTATCTTTATTTTTCTTTAAAAAAGAAGACTAAGCTACGCTACCAAAAAAACTAGCGTAGTTACTTTAATATCTTAGATATTTTTACAAGGAAAAACACTTAATATTATTTAATGAGGTGTAAAGGGGCGATATAACTATAGTTGGGTAATGGCTAAATGTCGTCATATCGGCTTAGTCTTCAGGTACTGGAAATCTGAAGTTAATGCGTTTTAATTTATATAAGTTTCTTTCAAATTTGATCTGCTATATTTTTAAGAAAAACTTTGGGGACAAATGATAGCTTTCAGCTAAAACTAGGTTTACCATGTTTTTCATCTGGCTAAAAATTGGCTTAAATGATTAAAAATATAGTAAATACCCAACTATAGATACAACTACTAGGATATTTCGGCTCTAACTCAACTTTGGCCGAAAGTGGAGATATGATTCTATAACAATCCAGCAGAGAAACATAAAAGTAGGATAAGAAAGTTAAATTTAATAGTTTCATTTAAATTATACCTTATATTTGATAAAATTAAGCAGGAAATGATGAAAAGAAATAAAATGTAAAATCATGTCTAAACATTTATTAAAATCAATATGGGCAATCAAAGGTGATTAGCAAAACAAAAATCGGGATTAAAGAGTAAATAAGCTCTTTTCTTAGAAATTTTTTAAAATTTACTGTTATTTTATTCTTTATACAATTTAGAGAAGAATGAATAAAGGTAACGCGTTATTTTAGGCAAAATAATGAAAAACAGCCTTTTTTTAAAAAAAATTTCCTGGACCGGTAGTTGTTACCTCATAAAAAAATGCAAGATTATATAAATTTTAATAGAAAATAACGAAGCGCCTAATAAATTCGGGCAAAAGTTATATTAAGCTTTCTATCAAAATCATCATGGACAAATTTTTTTTAAAAATACCGATTTTGGCAGTTGCCGCAGCCCGATCCGCGTCGGTCATTGCTCTGGCTCTAAATTTGGCGCTGGAATAAACGTAGCGGGATACGGCGAATAGCCTCCTAGTCCACACGACGCGTTCGACTCTTTTGTTCCTCAGCCAGATCTCGCTATTCGGCGATGAGCGAGAGACGGAATGTGTATTTTCGTGGGAGCCAGGATGATTGGAGGAAGCATTAAGGTTGTACAAAAGAGAGAGGTATGCCGAAAAAGAGGTCCTCTCCTTCAAACTATCATCTGAATTGGGTAAGGAAACAGAGATGGGCAAAGTGAAATCCAAGGGATTCATAGTGAAATCTATTTCGGGTTTTCCATTGGCGTCCAGCTTGAGCGAATATACGCATACAAGCGTGCCGGATGGGGAAGATATACGGTCGAAAATTTTATGAAGCGATGAGAGTGATTTGAAAGGCGAGTAGCGAGAGATTATACCTAGTTCAATTTCAGCCTTTGCATATTAATATTAAATTTATTTAGTGATTTATCCTCTAATTAGTTTAGTTTCATATATTATATAATTTAAATCATTTTAACTATGTCTGGTTTCTTATATAAAAAGTGTTTTAATCTTTACCCTATTAAGATTTCAAAGGAAACAAAAAAAAATTCAAATGAAAAATATTAATAATTAAGTTCTTTATTAGCATAATAGTTATATTTTTGGTGCTATGAGAAGGCGGTAACAAGCAAATATTAGTCAATTTAGTTTCAATGATTATATATTTAGTATATTTTTTTTAAAAAATGATACTAAATGATATAAATAGGATGGTGATGGAAGAAAGGTTAATTTGGCTAAAAACTCGGCGGAGAAGCTATATACAGCACTGTAGAGAACCTATTAATCCACGCCATATAAGATTATATAAAATTCAGTTTTTTTTCTATTATTTTTAGACAATAAAGAATATTGAGAAGGAAAAGTGATTGATAAGTTTTATATAGGTGAAAAATAGGGGGTCCTGTTTGATTTTGGTTTTATATAAAAGTGTCGAACCCGGTTTTGGAAGTTCGAACCAAACAAATATTTTTAATTTTTACGAACCAAATAGGAACCTTGAACCGTTATTTCTATAAAGCAATAAATTATATTGAATCTTTAAAATATCGACCCTATCCAATATTCCTTAAAAAGGGAAAATATTGGCAACGATTTGATTCTACATTCAATATAGATATAGCCCTAAAAATAATCATTGCCGATGAATCTCCCACCTCGGAGAGCTATTTTTCATAAAACAACATATCCAAAATTCGCTATGCCTTAAGATCCATTTCTAACTTCAGATTTACCAATGAACACTTAAAATATACGAGTTAAAAACAAAAGAAATGAGAGAAAAAATTATAAATCTTCGCCTCCTTGGTTTTGCGCGACACTACCGACTTAAAGGAATAGGAAATTGGTCTTAGATCACATTATTTATTTGCGAGATTCATCTTATCTAGGATGGTGATCACTGCTATTCTCACTGCTTATTCCACTTTATTTTAAAAAAGTTTTTTAGGGTTTCTTTTTACAGTGATTTCTGTTTAGACTTTAGGGTTTTCGGTTTTATAGTTTTTCCCGCTTTATGAAATTTATTTATTCTGAATTTTCACCTTCTCTATTTTTTTGGAAATTAATTTACTAAAGAAATAATTTAGTCCTTCTTTAAAAAGAAATTCGGCTAATGACCTTATTTGTTTTTCTTCAATATATATGATATCTCAATAAATAAAAAAATAGAAAATTCTACGTTGTTATCTTTTTATTTTAAAAGTTTTTAATTATAATTTTTATAAAAAAAATTTTTGACAAAAAAATGTTGACTTGTCATAAATAATTCAAAAAATATTACAAAAATATAAATAACAATGAATGCACAAAATTTATTTCTTAAAAAAAGATATATATATATATTACACACTTCTCCAGATTATTTGCTAGATTAGACTATCTCTTTACAATGCAACATTGCATCCAATACTCATCTTCCACTTCAACCAATTAAAAATATTGAAGTGCATCCATGTTTGAATAATTAATTATCTTTTTATATGTCGATCATTCTGCCTTGCCATCTTGAACGAGAGTTCAGAATATTAATTTTTTGATACAATCTATGATGAGAAATTTAGTTTTATTGTGGCTATAGGCTAGAGTGACAAAAATTAGCATACAAACAGGCCGATTTTGGTAAACATTACCTACAATGCATCAGATCCAGTGGGAGTTATCTTTATAAAACTCGTTGATAAAGTTACTTTAAGCTCCTCCGGGATCAACTAAAAAAAATTGGAATTTTTCACCCTATTTATAAAATATAAGTAGGATTTTCTTCCATACTTTAGATTTTCCATTTGTATTCTAAGTGGTCTCAAATTCTTAAGTTCTAAACTTTTCAGAAATTATTTTTAAATTTGGATACTTATATAAACAAATTTATAAATATAAAAATCGAAGGCTATTTAATTGGATAGATCTTAGATAAAACAAAAATTATCAAATGAAAATAAGATAGAATAAAATATATATTTAATTCAACCTGATAGAATTATGATGTATATAATCAATTGTTAAGCTGAAATGGAAATTAGGCAAATAATTAAGTGAAATGTGTTATGAAGAATGGCATGTGATTCTGATTGTTATATAAATAATTATTAATGTCATTTCTAATATTTAATTTTCTGACTTAGGGTCAGTGTGCCTCTTTTAGCCCAACTAGAGCCCAAAAAAAGTCTTCAAAGTCCAAGCCCAACAGGAGCAAGTTGAGCTTCAGACAGATCATGCAGAGCTCGTTTACATTGAGCAAGAATTAATAAAAACAAAATGAATAAGAAGTGCTTATTTTCCTTAATTTTTTTAATATTTCATTATATTAATTTTGTTGTAAAATTAACGTATGAAAAATAAAATAAAAATAAGTAATTAAATAAATTACAAATTGGAAGATATTTTTATGGAAGTTACAAATATGTTGATAAATTATATATCTTTGTTTTTTCCCCAATAATATAATTTATTTGGTACTAAACGATACTTTTTTGGTATCAGCTTTAAAAAAGTGGCATCTGTAACGATAAATTAAATAAACCTTAAAAAGATACTCTGGTAGCTTTATTGTCAAGATATATTATTAAATTTTTTATTTAGTAAATTAAATCTAAAATAAGAAACAATTGTATCTTTTGAATTCTATATTTAAATAACTCGTGTTAAGGCCTTTCATCCACTCCCCCCAATTTATTTTAAATAAAAGTATTAATAAAACCTTTTCTTTGGTATCCTCATCTTCATAATACAATTCTTTGGTGTCAGGGTGAAAGGAAGGTGAAGGAACAATAACCTAAATAGTGTGAAAAAAAAATCATATGAATATCTAATATTGTTGATTAATTTAATTGATTGAAATGCTATATTTAATACAAGTGCACCTCAAATCTAATCCCAACATTAGAATAGGAAGGATTCAGACCAAAAAAGAATTTTCCTGGCTGTATAATTTTAACTTTAAGGTATCAGTTTTTAAATGGTTTGTTTATATTCAAGAAATAATTCTAATACTCCATATTCATTTTATAAAAAAAATATGACATATGTAGACATTATTAATATGTGACTGTTATATTTTAGGTTATGAGAGATAGTGATCTGCATCGGGCCTAATTTTTCAAACTTGGCCCAAAATTTTTTTAAAATTTTGCCAGCGAGGGCCCAAACAGAAATATTTTTAAAAAAAATTTACCAGCCTGGCCCAAATTTATTTAAATATAGAAATTAATTTTTTTAATTACTCAAAATGCATCTAGTTTCAATAAATAAAATCAAATATTTTTATTTAACAAATTCAACATAAAATTAATAAATTTACATATATTAAAAAAAATTCCAAAGGTTGACCCAAAAATTTGTTTAAAAAAATATTAGGCACAACCCAGTCCAAACCCAATTTCTTTATAAAAATAGGCCTGGCCCACTACTTTTGCAGATCTTTAATGAGAATTCTATAAGAGCAAAATAAAAATATTTTCCAACCTCGTCAATCTTTTCTTCTTCGTGAAATGTTCTAGAAAGGAGCAAACAAGTCATGGGTTGATTGTGACATTTGGTAAATAGGATAAAATCATTACCAATTCTCATAGAGCCACTTTAGTTAATTAAATATAAAAATTATAAAGTAATAAAAAAATGATATATTTGATAAAGGCTTTATAACAGCAAGTAAAGGTTGACTAGGCCATAGGGGCCTTTCAAAATTGTTGACAATATTTTTGGGGTTGCCAGCCTAGCCCATAAATAAAATTTTATACATGTCTATCACTTTAAAAAAATTTCCAGCCCAACCCATAAAAATATTTTAGACTGTTGTCTATCCCAGCCTAAAAAATTTTTTCCAGCATGTCAAGATTTGATTAACCTTAAATATCCATGACATATATTATTTTGATAAGCTTTAAAAAATATATTTTGATAAACTTAAAATAAAATATTATGGGAAAATTTTATGTGAAATAAGATATTTAATAATAACTTACGATTTCAATCCATTCCCATATTGGCCAATCATTTTTCTTTCATCTCCTATCGTATCATCCTTTTTAAAAGATCTACCAAATGTCATTATATCCCTCGCCTCACCTAAAAAAATTTTATATTTTATATCTAGGTTTAATTTTAACTGGGGCTCATCCCACATCCATCATCCAAAAAGCAAATCATATAACCTCCTCTTAGCTCTGAGTTGGCTTCTAAAAAATAATAGAAATATTCAAAATTAAATTAGGAATTTTATTTACCCTCATATATATGAATATTTTTGGCATTTGCATCTCTAAAAATATATTATAAAAATTGGTAAAATTTAATATACCTAGAATTATCAATCATTTCCGCTAATGCTCCAAATAAAAATTCATGAGTTGTACTATTTTATATAATATATAAGTATATATCATCGATTAATAGAAAAAACCTGTTTGAATGTAAATAATTTATAGAGAGTTGAGCACGATTTAAATATTTATAATTTACAGCCATCTTTCACTAGATGAATAGGTGTAAAGTTCACATATGGTTAGAAGTTAGTGGTTAGATGAAATAAGAAAAAATTATAATAAAGATATAAACTTTAATTAATTAAAAAATATTTGGTAATAAGTAGATGAGTCATTTTTTATATATTGAGAGGAAAAACGGACAAGGACGTGTTTAAAATGTAGTATTATTTATTCTGAGAGGCAAATAATATTCCATACAGTAGGCAAATTCTGTTTTAAATCTTCAAACATAGGCATAGCCAGGGGGAGGGGGCAAGGGGAAATTTCCTCCCGCTCTTCAGAATTTATCACTTTTTTGAATATCATTTTAAGCTAATAAAAAATATTCCTCCTAGCCCTCCCCCCACTCCCTGACTCCGAAAAAATGTAATCATATATCTTAAACAATAATTTGAAAGAAAGAATGTAAAAGTTAATAATTTTTTATAAAAATATTCATCATAATTTATACATTATTAGAAAAAGCATTTATATATAAAAAAAGTGAACCAAAAATGTTTTTTAAGAAATGGAATATAAGCCAAAGATAAGTCTTAAGAAAAAAGTGAAATGTATTATAATTATTAATAATTGATCCATAAATTAATAAATAATATAATATACCAAAATATAATTTTTTATAAAATGAGTAATTTTAATAAATATAATTATAAAACTATTGATAAAATGAAATCATAAATTAAAGAAAAAAAATTAAAGCACAATAAATACAGTGGAATATTATGTCGTAGATTTACAGTATATCCAATTTTATCAATTATCATATAACAATCAGTTATTTTTACCAATATTGCGAATTATATATATTACAGAAAACTATAAAATATTGATAAGGACATCAGAAAATATCTTTTAAAAACATTGTGGGATAAATAATATGAAGAGAAATTTTTAATATCATTTTCTTAAATAAATAGATGGCGTTTAATAATTGAATGCAAATTGTTGCTATATTTATTATCAAGAACCTTTATTTGTAAAATTTGTTAAAATAATAACTTTTATATATTATTTACTGTCAAATATTATGCCTGTAAAAGTAGAATTTTACCTAGTATTATGCAACCAATCTTATATAATAGAGGAATATCAACTATATGTTTAATTACTTTTTATAAATAAATAAATTAATATCATGCTTAATATTGATGTATATACAATTAATTTTTTATATTTTATATAAACTAATATAAATATATTTCATATTTGTTCCAGGCTTAATCCTCTCTACGCCTATGTCCTAAAATGATAATATAAAAAATTATCAACTTAATTTGAATATATAGCTAAACAAAGGCAACCACCTTTATCAAAATACGGAACTTAATTTGGCTTTATAGAAGAAATATTTGTTACAAATTAATATTTAGGTTTCATGGATAGATGTAAAAAGATTTATTAACCTGTCATTCATTTATTTCAAATAATTTTTTGGTCTATATATAATGGAGTGCGTATTGGGCATGTGTTTTAAAGACTTTGTTCTCTTGGCATCAGATGCTACTGAAACTCATAGCATTATGGTTATAAAGCATGGTAATTATTTATTTAATATATGAAATATATATTTTTTTATAGATAGCCTTAAAATGTACAGTGTTAATCAAAATGTAATGATAGGTGTTGTAGGTGAAAAGGGCGATAGCCACGAATTTGCTGAGTATGTATCAAAAAATATGCAACTATATAAGTTTAGAAACGGTATTTTTTTTAAATATTTATTAACTTTGTAAATTCATATTTAGGATATGATGTAGATCCATTCAAAGTTGCACATTTTGCAAGGAGAACCTTAGCTGATGCCCTTAGATCAGTATTAATTTTATATTATAATTTAATATTTAACAATACTCTAGTCAAGCCCTTATTATGTAAATTCAATAATTGCTGGGTTTGATCCACAGACAAATCAGAGTTGCTTATTCTTTTTGGATTATTTAGCATCATTGATCCCTATTCCATTTGGAGCTCAAGGATATGGAGCATTTTTTGCTAACTCTATACTGGATAGGCATTTTAATAAAGGTAATTTTAATTTATTTAATTTTGAAATTTCAATTATATTTAGATCTAAATGAAGATGATGCATATTTACTTTTAACAAAAGCTATTGATGAGGTTAGACATAGCACAGTTTATTAATCCTTTATATTTAATCTAGATACAAAAAAGACTTTTAGTAAATTTACCAGCTTTTAAAGTAAAAATTATAGATAAAAATGGACAGCGAAATTTAAAAGACATATATTTGAAGACATCTTTTGTTATTGATAAACAATCAACTTAATTTATTTTTAATATATTTACTAACATTATAATTTTAATAAACATGCATTGAGAATATAATAATATTTCAATAAAATTATTTTTATTCTTATTTAAGGACCTGTGCAAATTAAATATTAGATTAGATAAATAACCACACAGTTATATATTCAAAATTAATATAATCTTTGATATGAACTTAATTTGTAAATCTATATTAAGTTTTATATTACTTTGAAACTTAATTGTTAAAAATTGTCATCTGAGCCAAATCCTTGTGAATCTTATATTAGAGATGTACAAAATCTAGGCTGGATCTATTTTTTAAAAGATAAATTGGGTTGGGCTAGGTCATGCCTAATATTTTTTAAAAAAAAATCAGTCTGACAGGGCTTTAATATTTACATTGAATATCATGCAATTTTGTGAAATAATTTGATATATATTAATTTTTGTAGGAAATAAGGCACCAATATTTTTTTATGTATATTATTTTTAAATATAAAACTATTTTGAAAAAATTTGGGCCAAGCAAGCAAATAATATAGGAGGGGTCAGGTTAAATAAATAAAAATTGTTCAAGATTGGGCTTGACGTTTTTTTTTGAAATAATTTTTGGCATGGAATAGTTGAAAAATTAGGCCCAATGCAGATCACCAACTTATATAATATCCTTATTGTTTAAAAGATGATTATATTTAATATATTATTAATTATGCCATCTATACAAGTTAGAATATAGGAATGATGTAAACTATAAAATTTATCATTTATAGATTTGACTAAAGAGAATCTTAAAATATATTAATTATATAGAGGCATTAAATAGTGCTATAAACATTACTTCAAAAAAGAAATGTGTTACTATTATGCATTAAAAAGGAACACATTATCATTACTCATTTGACTTAAAATGAACATATTACTCCTATTGAAAAAAAAGTAATGTGTTACTACTTAAAAATTTCTAAATATATATTTTAAAAAATCAATTTTCAAAATTTTGATCAGATAAACAAGAGCACTTATGCTCAATAGATCTGCTAATGTTCAACTGGCACAGAATGGGGGTTATATTATATTTAATAATTAAAAATTTTAATTGGGGGAATTTATTAAAAATATTTAAAGAATGAACTTTATTTACAAGAAAATTTATTAGATCATCTTCACAAAAATCTATATTAAGATCTTCATCAAATCTTTTATTTTTGTCAGAATTTAATCTGAATTTACCTTCATATTTTTTTAGATTTGAGTTGCTGGGCATCCGGTTGAAATATTTTAATGAGGGCAAAATCTACACTTACAAAATGTAGACTTTGTCCATAATTTTCTTTATTTCTATAAAAAAATATTTCATATAGGGGCCAGGGCAGAGTTAAATCATCTGAAGAAATAAGTATATCAACATATATTCTTTATAAAATAAATTATAATAGAGAATATAAATTGACGTTAGTTTTATTGGAGTGAGCCACTTCTAAAATTGTTAAAACTGAGAAAGATTATTAGATTAATATAAGTAAAAAATTGAAGTATAATTTATTACTATTTCCAAATAATAGCCTAAAAAATTTTGGTTGTGAGAATTTTATTTGATAAAACAAAATGCAAATATGAATGATTTTTTCTTCAATATGCTCCGTTTCAATTTTATTTATGAGAATTTATTGAAAGCATAATAAACATAAATAACCAGTACAAATCATCAAATTATATGACATAGAAACAATCTTTTTAATTTAGTTATAGAAATAATTAGCTGAATAAAAAATTATGCCAATATTTAACTTATAACTATTTCCATACATATTTTATAGTAAATTTTTTACAAAATTTAAAAAAGGTTCACCACGGATGTTTATAAAATCAGATGATATCATATACAGTGTGCATTTAGTATAATTATGAAAATACTACAAAATTGACAATGCTCTATTGTAGCCATTAATATTTTATTTTTAAGTTTTTATTTATTTTAGTGAAAATTAATAAATTAAAATTCACTCCCTAAATGGTGGGTCTATTTATTGCTTAGTTAACCACATAAAAAATTATATATTATTTACGCAAATTATTTATTACTAAATATCGTTTGGCTGTAAGTACTTGAATATTCTTGTTTTATATTTCCTATCATATTTCAGTGGGTTTTAACCTTATATTAATTAAGAAAAAATTAGTTTTTATAATTTAAATAAATATTTGGACAAGTATAAAAAATTATTTTTTAGATATTTTAGTTACAATACCTTTATAAAATAAAATTTATTCATCTTTTTATTTTTAAAAGTAAAAAAAATAATATTCTATCAGCTAGATAGTATCTTTTTCAATACACTCAATCAGAGTTGTTAAAAGATACTTTATAAATGGATCTATATACATATATATCGTCTAAAAAGTTATCTAGATACATATACAATTTGAAAAATGTATCTAGATTAGAGGTCTGAATTGGGCGGTTTTAACTGCCCGCCCACCCGATGTTTTAAAAAATTTAACCCGCTCACCCATTAGTCTAAATTTTTTACCCCCCCCCCTCTAAAATTTTTTACCAGCTCACCCTTTATAAAAAATCTTAACCCAAGCCCGCTATTATAAAAAATTTTTATGGCAATTTTTTCAAATTGATCAAATAAAATAGAAAAAAAGATAAATATAAAATTGATATTATATGTAATTATAATGACAAAATAATTATTTACAATCAATTAATTCTGGATTCAAACACCAACTTCTTTGTTCTAAAAATATATCCAGCAATACTAATAATCCTCTTTCAGAATTGCAGGAATTGTGAATATTTTTCTTGCTAATCTTGATAGCTTTGACAAATCTTTTGCTAAATAGTTTTAAATATAAAAAAAAGTTTATATATTTTAAGAAAAAATTTGTTATGATACTAAAAAAGGACATTGATATCCAAAAAAGTTCATAGAGCAATTTTTTTTATTAATATTTTTTAAAATGATTTTAAATTTTTTTAACCCGCTCGCCCATTGTTTAAATTTCATAACCCACCCATAGTTTAAAATTTTTTTAACACGCCTGCCCGTTCTTAAAAATTTTTTGCTTGCCCCCCCCCTCGCTTACTTAGATGAAAACCCCGCCCAATGCAGACCTTTAATCTAGACACAGATACAATTTTTATTATGCTCTTATAAGAGTTTTGCATTAATCTAAATTTGGATTCTATTCTTAAAATTAATGAATTGAGTTAAATTAATGAATTGAGTTAAAAAATTTATTGACTTGATAATCAAATTATAATTAAAATAATGATTTTAGATTTTAATATAATATATGAAAATATATGATTAAATAATTATAAATAATTATTAGATTTTAGTAATAAAATATTTTCAAAATTTTGGTCAAGAGATCCTCGTTTACCTGAAAAGACATTTTTAGCTACACTAAAAAGTCTTTGTACTGGAACGCTTGATGGGATTGTGGTGTTATATTTTATGAATAACAATTTTATACAGGATATTCTTTAAAAATACTCTATCTCTACATTCATTTTTGAAAAATTATTTAAAACTTGTTGAGTATCAAAATTGAAATCATTATTAACAATCATATCTGCTGCTGGGGGATACTGAAAAAAATCGGATATTAAATTATTTTTATTTTTTTTCACAGGTTATTTGTATTCAACTAATCTATGTATTAATTGTTTTTTTCATGAACAGTGTTTGATGTTTTCTCTTAAAATTTAAAATTATAATTGTAAACATTTATTTAGTAGTATTTTTTGAAAAACATAACAAACATTTTACTATTATAAGAGATTTGTTTTCTTTAATTTGAGATATAATTTTAAAATGTGCTCTATAAATTGGCCATGGAAAAACAATGTCTGAACTTATTGATGCTTCATTGATTATTATTTCTCCTCTTCATCACAATTAATATTAATCTATAATAAATCTTTAAAATTAGTATAATAAAATTAAATTAACCAATTCCATTGAAAATAAAAATGGCAGATTCCTTGATATCAGCGTCTACATGACAGAATTTTCACTGGATGCAAACTCCTTTACTTATTGATCTATATACTACTAGATTGACGATTCATTAATTAAAAATGTCCATACATGGGAGTCAGCTGTAGAGCCATTTTATGGGTTGCACTTCGATTTATTGTTTTTATTTAATTATTATATGAATGCCATTTAATGTCATTTAATTGACGTGCAAACCACAAAATGGCGCCATAGCTGACTTTTTATGGCCACTTTATATTATTTGGGGCACTAAAATATTTAGGTGTTTTTTTCAGGGACTAGAACCTTTATTTTTAATGGTTCAGTTTTGTTACGGTTTAGTATATAAAAAATCATAATTTTTATGGTTCTTAAGTAAAAATTTATAAAAGTTTGGTTCGGTTCAGCTAATTTAAAGGTATAAAGGTTCATTGTATTGTAGTTATAAAACAAATTAAATTATTTTTATTGAAGCAATTCCATCGCATATAATTTTAATTATGAATATTATTTATTAAAATTTTTGCCATCATAGATGAAACTAATATATTATAATTATAAGTATTTAAGAATAATATAAAAAAATAAAAAATTTATAAGAATTATTTTTTTTTTTTTTTTTTCTCTTTAGCTTTCACCTTTTCTGGTGGTAAGCTCCTTCAACATCTCTCTCCACTTTATGTTATTCGTACAATCTCTTTTATCTATTTTATACTTCTTTATATTGGCTCTAACTTTATGGCCCCATTGAAGTTTTGGCCTTCCTCTTTTACGTTTGCCCATCACTTCCAATCTTTCAACTTTATTTCCTATGTAGTTCATAGGCCTTCTCATTGTGTGCCCATACCACCTAAGTCTGTTTACCATTAACTTAGTCTTAATGGGCACTACCTTTAAACTATTTAGTATTCTTGTACTGCGCACCTTATCCTTTCTTGTTACCCCAGCAATCATCCTCAGCATTCTCATCTCCATAGTTTGTAGACTTCTCTCGTCTGATTCTTTGGTTGGCCATGTTTCCGAACTATATAGAATAGTTGGTTGTACTATGGAACTGTAAATTTTTCCCTTTAATTTGTGTGGGATTCTTTTGTCAAATAGCACTCCAGATAAAGATCTCCACTTTAACCACCCTTGATTAATCTTATTCTTTATCTCTTTTTCTATTGTGCCGTTTGTTTGTATAGTGGAGCCCAAATATTTGCAGCTTTCAATTGCGGATATCTGCCAATCATTTATATTAATACTCTCCGTTTCATCTCCTCCTATCACCATATACTCCGTCTTTTCTCTATTTACTTTTAATCCGTGCGTTTCTAGGATATTTATCCAATTCACTAACCTTTCTTTCATTTCATCCTTGGATTCGGCAAGTATCACAATATCATCTGCAAATATCATATTCCACGGGACTGTTTGAGGTATAGACTGTGCTAATACATCTATTACTGTAATGAAGAGAAGTGGGCTGAGAGCCGACCCTTGATGAACTCCTTCGGCTATTGTAAAGCCTGCTGAAGTACCTGTTGTGCAACGGACCATTGTTGTATGTCCCATATACATATCCTCTATTATTCTTATATATTTTTCTGGAACTTTTTTGTGGCGTAGCGCCCACCAGATAAGTTTTCTTGGGATTCTATCAAAGGCCTTTTCTAGATCGAGAAAGACCATGTGTAGCTTTTTGTTCTTTTCCCTGTATTTTTCACTCATTTGCCTAATTGCATGGATAGCATCGGTTGTTGATCTTCCAGGCATAAAGCCAAACTGTGTCTCTCCTATTTCGATTATATCTCTTAATCTTTTTTCTATTATTTTTTCGTATAGTTTTAGACAGTGTGACATTAGTTTTATGCCCCTGTAATTTTGACAATTGTGTGGATCCCCTTTATTTTTGAAGATAGGAACTAGATAGCTCTGCCTCCATTTTTGGGGGACCTCTTCATTTCCAAGTATTTTATTGTACAGATTTGTGAGGAGATGTATTCCATCATCTCCTAGTGCTTTAAGGCTTTCTATTGGAATATCGTCTGGACCCCTAGCTTTGTTGTTTTTCATATGCTTGAGGCATGTGATTATTTCTTGTTCTGTTATAGGTTGTACAAGGTTCTGACAAGGGGAGTGTTCGTCGAGATGCAATATGTGGGAATTAAAGTTGAGAAGCTCCTGAAAATATTCTTTCCATCTATTCATTATTTCTTTTTCCTTTATTATCAATTTCCCATCTTTATTTTTGATTACTTTCGGAGCTCCGTTTATATCCCTAGAGTTCTTTTCTCGCTGTTTGGCTAATCTGTATATTTTATTTTGCCCTTCTTTGGTATGTAGATCTTCGTACATGTCATCGTATGCCATAGATTTGGCCCTAGCCACCGCCTTTGTAGCTAATCTCTTGGATTTTTTGTATCTTGACTTGTCATCTGCATTTTTGGATTTGTACCATATTTTATAAAGGGCTTTTTTCTCCTGTATAGTGGTTTGTACCTCTTGATTCCACCACCATAGTTCTTTGTGTGATTTGTTGCCTCCTCTTGTCAAGCCTAGCGTCAATTTTGCAGTGTCTATTAATCTGGATGAAAGGTCTGTCCATATTTTTTCACTGACTTGTGAGCAATTTATTGTTTCAATGTTTGCATTGATTGCAAAGGCATCTGTCATTGTTTTTAATTTGCCCCATTTGATGCATGGTTCCAGTTTTATCTTATTTTGAGTGGATTTATTTGAGATTTGTAAATCCATGATTAGTAGCTTGTGTTGCGCGGCGATATCTTCTCCTGGGATGACTTTGCAGTCTATTACATCTTTTAATCTTCTGCGAGAGATTAGCATGTAATCTATCTGTGTTTTCCTAGTACCACTTTCATATGTTATTAAATGACTATCTTTTTTCCTATAGTAGGTGTTGGTTAAGGCAAGGTCGAAGGCTTGCGCAAATTTCAGTACGTGCTCTCCTTCATCATTTCTTTCTCCGTATCCAAAACCACCATGATGCCTTTTGTAGCTATCTCTTGCTTTCCCCACATGCGCATTTAAGTCACCACCAATTATGACTAGGTCATCCTTAGGGATTTCCATTACGGCTTCATCAAGGATAGCTCTAAAGTCATCTTTCTCTTCTTCCTTGCAACCCGTTTGAGGAGCATATACTGATAGGATGTGTAGTATTGATTGACCAATGCAGAGTTTTATCTTCATTAGTCTATCAGAGATCCTGTTGACTTCTACAACTGAGGAGGTTAGATCTTGACTGAGGATGATGCCGACACCGTTCCTATTGCTAACAAGTCCATTATAGTACAATTTATACCCATCTCCAATCATCAAAGTCTTCTGTCCTTTCCATTTCGTCTCTTGTATGCACGCTATATCAACTTTTCTCCTGTTCAACATTGATGCCAATTCTCTCGTCTTACCTTTAAGCGTCCCAATATTCAAACTTGCCAGTCTTGTCTTCTTTGCTTTGACCTTTACTTTATTTTTCACAGGATGGAGGTCTACACTCTGCGCGTCGCATGGAGGGAACGCCCTAGCTTTCATATTCATATTTTCATTTGTGTCCTTCATTTTGTTTATTGGACAGGTATCCTTAGCACCCGGCTGTCCAGGCCTGTCGGTGACCGGGGTGTCATCTCTAAGCTCCGAAATTCATCATACCATATGTCTTTACACATCAGTCATCGAAGAAAAACTTGAAAGTTTTTATGGTTCTTACCAGGATTGAACCCGCGTCCTTGTTCATGCTCGTGTTTCCAAGCCTACATCTTACCCATTAGGCCACCCCGGCGATAAAAAATTTATAAGAATTATAACTCTTAACAATTATTATTGGTTATTATCCTTCTCAACACTGATCATAAAATTTAATGACTGTTCAATATAAATATGGCTAGATATCGATTTGATGGCAAAATAGATTTGGAAAGCTTTAATTTTTTTATAGTTAGGGATTCATGTTCTTTAGAATGATGCCTTTCCAAATTAGCTCCAAGGTTACCTTTTAGTATTATTTTGGACTTATTTATATTATAGGCTGATATATTAAAGAAGATATTATTAGTAAATAAGGACGGATTGAGTTAACTAGTGCCAACCAATTAAATTTTTTCTAAAGGAAAATAAAATAAATTTTTATCAACATAAATACAAAAAAAATATGAGGTCAGAGCAAACTAATATTGTAAAATTATGATATTGATATGTTAGAATTCAACATAAATTAGTAAAGCCACATCATATGGATATTAGGTTTAGGATCGGTAGGAATCCCTGGTTTTTAGCCTTTAAAAAATACTTTAAATTATTTTACATTTTATTAAATCGCCATTCTGAAAACCAGATTAAGTCAAAAGTTCTTATTAGGTGCAGTCTGGTTACAGAATAATGTACAAAAATACCAAAAGGCGTAACAAAAAATTATTTGTATATTGTGAAATAACATTATATATCTTTATAGTGATTGTATGACGCGAGATAAGCGACTAAAAGAAAATTTAATTTTTAATGCAAATTAAATATGAAATTATCTATGTAAATATATGTAAATTTATAAAAAAACATTATAAAGTATTTAAAATTTTCTATATTTCCTTTTATGATTTAAACTAAAAAGACGTGTATTCTTCATACGATACTTATGCGAAAATTATGTATATATTTCTCCTAATATCTACCATTAAATTTTTACTATAAAAATATTTTCTTTTAGAATTGAGCAAGCTATTTGCCACTTTTACTTTGAATAATTATACTTCTATAATATAACATTAACAAATATATTTGTATATATGTTTGCGTCAATGTGCCACTTTTTTAACTTTATATAATTTTTTTCCCGATTTTTTAAAATGTTGAGAATATAATTTTGCTGGAAATATATTTCAGCATGTGTAGAAAACCTACTCTATAAACTTTTTATAAGTATATTAGCTTCTGCATAAATTTTTTATATAAGTTTAAAATCACTTAAAAGCTAACGGCAAAATTGCCTGAGGCAGATATTTAAACATGAAGGCAATTAGGGTAAATTAAAATTTTAAAAACCCCATTCAAAAAAGAATCTAAAGTTGATAAAATAATACCTTCAGGACCTATCCAATATCCAAGCTCTTCATATATTAACTATCCTATAGAGTTATTGCATTCAACTCCTTTACGCATATCTCATCACATTACTCTTGATGGTAATGCTAACACGAAATATCTAAAGGCTTATTTAATGGAACATGCTTGATTTGTCAAAGAATTACATGAATGTTTTAGATGCTGAGATTATCACAGGGTCTAACAAAGGCTATTGAGTTTTCATACCTATTTTTTTCTTTTTTACCATACAATTCTTTATTTAAATGATAGTATAATAAAGGACGGACATATACTAATTTGTTTTAAATATAAAATTAATAGAGGTGATAAATGTAAAACTATGATTGAGGAGAAAATAAATAAATGCAAGAAAAGAAGATATAAAGAAATTAGCAAATAAATTTAGGGAAGAGAAGAAAGTAATGAGAGGAATTGGAGATCATTCGATGGAAGGGATAAAGTTTAAGTAATTAGAACGAATAATAAATATAGCAAGTCTTTTCCAAAAAAAGGAAGATTCCTTGGGTTGATCGGTCTTTTCTCGGATCCTTCTCCCTAATTTAAATTTTTTTTAACTTTGCTGCCGAAAGAGATTAGAATAGAGCCGACAATGGGTGTGAATGCTTAAAAAGGATTGATGAAGCTATATTCAGCCATTTTCCGAGAGAGTGCAAAGGCTACGGCATTTTAGTTGTATGGGGCATTTGGATCAATGCAGAGGAAGTTCCAAACCAAGAGCGGCCTTTTTATCATGGAGCTGAGGACACTAAGGTTGTGCGTTTCCTATCGCTAAATATGACGGTTGGTTCGAATCTAAACGCCCACCAAATTAACTGCTCGCACGTGGCTGATTTCACAGTTTTTGCATTGGTAAGGTAGAATGTCTGCGGAAAGGAGCAAATTAACATTATTTGTTTCATCATATGTTACCCCTTTGTTTTTATCAAAGCAACACTTTTACATATTATTATTTTATTTTATAATAACGCAATTTTTTTCATATAGAAAATGACTTATAAAAGAATCACGTTACTTTTTTTGTTATCTTGTAAATAAAGTAAATCACTACAGTTTGCGAAAAGGGGAACGCGTTACTCATTATTCAATAAGAAATGGCACTTTACTTGTTTTTAAAAATCACAAATTTATAATTTATTTTTTCCCCGAAAAATAAAATTATATAACATTGCCTTTATTTTTTTTAGAATAAAACAAATAATTAAGCATTCATAAAAATTTTTTGCTATTTTTATTAAAAATTTATTAAAGTAATATGAATACAAAATAATATATACAAAATAATACTATAATATAATACGACGATTTTTATTTTTAAATTTTAACGTAAATGAATTAAAGGATAAATTTTGTGTTATTTTTTTCATAAGCCATCAATACTAAATTTTGCTTATACAATTCTTTAAATGATTGATGATATTTTTTTTAATATATAATATTTAAGATATTATATATTATGTATTTCTTTAACCTCTGCAGCTAATAATTCTTTAACTATTTTCATTTCATGATGTAACCTTTCCATATTTAAGTTTAATAATGATTATAATCGGCCATTTTATCTTAAATAATCGGGGTCAAAGGGGGGCAATGTATTAAAACATGATAGAAGATTATAGTCATCTTGTGTAAATCTATCTAAAAAACGATTAACACAAAGTAATCAATAATTTGTTTTTAAAGAACTCCAATTGGAGTTTTTTTCACATAAATCGTAATTTGGTCTCGACTAAAAAATCTTGAAAATTTATAGGCGTTTTACGCACCCTTGATGAATTGTGGGGAGTGAGATTAAATTTTGCTAAAGGTTTTTCAGCCTTAATTCTAATCAAATCAAAAGAATTATCGCTTCTTTTATTTTTTAATATATTGATAGTGGAATCAATACAATTTTTAGCATCTACTAGTACCTACTGACTGTAGATACTTTTAATGGATCTGTTTATCTCATAAATTATAATGATTAATATAACGTAATTTATATAACGCATTGAGATAAAAGATCAGAGGCTTCGACTGAAGCATAGGTGGAAATCTCTGAATTATGAGTTCTATTAGAAAAGTAAAATAATACTTCACTAATAGTCTCAAAATTCTAATGAATGATGCGAGGCTTCTAAATGACCAGTCCACCTCAGGTCTAAAAGTCTCTTAAGAGTATGGTCTTCATATTTACAGGATACGTTAAAGCGCCTAAAAAAATATACAACGCATTGGATAAATAAAAATTTGAAATGATAACAATATTATTATGCCAATTTTGAACCACAAGATGCAACATGTGGTTGTAGCAATGTATAAAAGGAACATTTTTATTAATTTTTTTTGAAGTAGGGTTTGCACTCCTTCATTTCGGACAGAAATAGTGTTTGCCCCATCATATGCCTGGCTTATTATATTCGTTGAATTAATATTTAACTCATTAAGTTGCTATAAAATGCAATTAGTAATGCTTTTGAGCAGAAAGACACTGTAAATTAATAATTCTTATTAAATTTTCTGGACTTATTCAGAAAAAATATAGCAAATAATTATGCCAGGTTCTCACAACCTTATGCATCTTTTGCCTCATCAGCCTCAAGACAAATAAAAGGCATCTCACTTTTGTTATATTTATCTGAAATATATTTAAGCACTATGTCTGCCATAATAGATACTACTTCGTTTTGAATATAGGGTGATGTATATTGAACATTTTTGGGTATAAATTTCATAATTTTGTTTAATTCAGGATCTTTTTGGGTGGTGTATGAAAACATTGCTATAAATAGTCCAGAAGAATAAATTATGTTTTCATCAGTTGCAGCATTCATAATTTTTGATGAACCAATCTCACGAAAAGATATCTCCTGTATGCTATGAAATAGTATTAAATAGATTTAAGGTAGTAAAGATTATAATATCACTTTTATTTTTAAAAAACTTCAGTGCACAGTTATAGAAATAAAACAAAACAATGATGAAAATACTATTTAGAAGAATATTAAAATTATAATTGACATGCTATATCTATATTCTATATAAAAATATATAATTAAAAAAAGAGAAATTAAAAAAATAATTTAAAATAATATATTTAGATATGGTCAGCGAAGCTTAATGACCCACGTGGATATGCAGTTGGATCCACAAATTTCAAATGATATTCTTTGCCGAAGGTAAAAGCCTACTTTTGGATCACCTGTGTGATTAAACATTACCTTATTACGGTTATTTTGGCTTACCAAAATTGTTGCTATCTCAGTATTTTCTTCATAATTCGAAAATATTCACCTCTGTTTTAAATAACTGGTTATATTATAATAATAATATTGTGATTGACCATAATAAATAAAATAATTATCATGAAATAAGTACAAATTAAACGTGATTAAGCGCCTATATAATGTCATACACAAACACTCATGAAAATGATAAAATATGAATGAATGATGATTTATTATTGGATAAAAATAAAACAGTAAAAAGAAATTTACAAACTAGACAATAAAAATAATAAATTTTTTTTAAATTTGGAGGCCGGAAAAATATATGGGGGCCATTTTTAGAGGCCAAAGATTTTTTCTGGGAGCTAAAATTTTTTTGGGAGGACCACCCCCCCCCCTCCCTTGGTTACAGCCCTGATTAAGATCCTCATCGAATTTTTTTATATTTATCAGAGTTTAATCTCAAGCAATAAGTAACGTTTTGCGTTTCAAGTAACACTGTTTCTTTCATCGATGTTACTTTGCATAACTACTTATAAATATGAAATTTATTTTATTGTTTTATATTTAATATAAAATAAATACTTTGTTTTTAATAATTAAAAATAAAATTTAACATTATTTTTTTAACTACCATTGTGATTTTGATTTGTGATTATTTTTACTCATTGTCAATTACGATTCATCATCTGTCCATGTCCACAACCATTTGTGATTCATTGTCATTTATGATTCACTGCCATTTATGATTCACTATTGTGCTTTATAGTCATTTGTGATTAACGGCCATTATTTATTATCCATTATTTGGGATTCACCGCCATTTGTGATTCACAACTATTTGTGATTTCGGCAATTTTACGACGGCTAGTAAAAGTAATTTGTAATCCACATTGCTCGAAAAAATGCATTTACTTCTAATTGGTATTTAAACAAAATTTTTAGTAATTTCAAAAATGTAATTATAATAAAATACAATTTTTTCTGAGGAATTGTAATTGGTAAATTAATTCCTTTTAAATTGTAATTATGATCAACCATGTTTACCTATTATTGAAATTTTTTTATTGTTTATATTTACTCATTTTATTTATTTCCAGATGAGCAGAGGGGAATGTATGGGTCTCCATTGTTATTTTCTTACATAAAATTAATAAAATTGCTAATTTCATTAATGGCAAAATTATAATAAATTTATTGGTTGATCAACATGAATTTTTAATATTAGATATTCCATTCATAGATTATAATTATTAACTATCATTTCATTTTATAATGATATTCCCTATGATCTTAAACATGATTGTATATAAATTAAATCCATATATCATTAGACACTTTAAATGTTAAAATTTAAATTTATTAGTCGATCATATCCATGCAGGTTTAACTTTTCCTTTAAATTTCCTATCATTCAACCATCTCTTTAATTCAGTATTGTAAGGCCTTTATTTGAAATGGTTATATAATATTTTTAAATGTATAAACTTGTAATATTGGTTCAAAAAATCCCTAGTAGAATGGTCTAATGGTGGATAATTTCTTCCTTTACTCTTTGGCATGCATTTAACCTTTGTACCAAGTTTTAGACAATAAAACATTTTGGTAGTATCAAACCTAAAGTATCAATTTTAATAATTTGAAATGATTATAAAATATATTATAATATGAGACTTGTATTATATATTTTAACGAGCGCAGACCTTAAATTTTTTTTGTAATTTATTTTCGTATCTAAATTCAAATTATTCTGAAGCGATGTCATTTCGGCCGGAGCGTCTATCTTCAATTTTTCGCCATCTACCAAAACAATCTTTATAAAATTAATAATATATTATATTTACGTAAATTATGTTTAAGAAGATTAGTGAACATTACAAATCAATATATAAGATTATAGGGCTAAGTCACCAATTAACTTTCGAGTCATTTAGTAGCATAGAGAGCAAAGAAATTAAAGGGCCGGGCAAAAGAAATTATTGGATTGGATTATTAGATATTTAATAGAAGTGATAATCCATGAAGTTTAGTATTTTTAATTTAACCACTCCTCATTATTATAAATATTTGTTTATTTTGCAACAACATATATTATTTTGGGTAGGCCTTGCATTTGAAAAATTAGACCGGCTCGGACAAAAGCTAAATCCCAGAAAGTCCACGTCTGAAATTTTTACCATTTGCAGACCCTTACTGACTAGGTGTATATGCCTGAAAAAAATAAATATATTCAATATTCAGTTTTGTAAATCAAATTAGTGTATTATTTCGTTTTCGTACAAATCGAATAATTATATTAAAGGAAGATTCTGCCCAAAATAATGAAAATTTTTTTTTTATGTAGGGCAAATTGTGCAAAATATTTTTACAGTCGTTTTCTCATAAAAAATCATTTACAGGCTGGGTAAAAATACAGATAGAATCGTGCCGACTCCGACCACTGGATAGTATTATTCGTAAAAATAAATAATATATTATTCGTAATGCGAATAATAAATAATCAGATTTTTTTTTAAACTAAATTTTTGGGCAGATATTTTTAAGCAGAATTAAATTAGATCATAATTTACGAAATATATCATCAAAAATATATTTCAAATCCTTATAAAACACCTTCTATTTTTTTTAATAATTTTAACACATTTCTGCTTGTCTGAAAATATAGTTGAAAAGATTTTTTATTGTGCATTGTAAAGGCAATTTTTAATAGAAGATATATAATTCGATATCAAAAAATAAACAAATATGTTCAAAATAATTTGTCCATAGTCGAAAGTATATATGGGTTCGGCCTGTAAAATATTAAGTCCGGCCTAGAAAAAATATGTATAAATTTCTCGGAAAACATGAAATATCTAAAATATTTTATCAAGATCAAGACAAGTTTTTGAATTTCTCATCAAGTTGGGTATCGATAACACTCGTCATCGGACTAAATTTAGAACCTTAAATTATTCTATTAAAAATATACACCCATCAGACCCCATCTGCCATGTAAATAGATTTTTTTTTTGTATAATAATATTTCATAGAAATGTTTTTTATTTATAAAAAATCTAAAAACATTGTTTGTCAGAGGTGCATTATTATTACTCGATTAAACTAAGAGCATATTTTTAATTATATTAATTTATAGATAAATCATAGTACAATTTTCTTATTTAAATTTTACGAAAATCAAAGTAAAAAGTTATTCAATATTAATTCATATAACAATAAATCTACAACCTAATATTTAAAAAAATACTAGCTTTTTACCTTAGTCTAATCTTCAACCTGGGGTTAGGGAGGGGGCCTTCAGAGTAGGGAGGGACTCGGACTACTGTATCGCGAAATTTTGATAGCTCTATCATAATTCGCGATGAATCACATAAAATAACCATTTTCGAAACTATGTTTTGTTTTAAATAGTATATATTTTAAAAAAATAATAATTAAAATAACGCTAATATTTCATAATTGTATTACTTTAAAAAAATAACGCCCTTTACCTTAAACAGTTTCGCTTATTGAATCTGTTTCCAATTCATTTTTGTAAAAAAAATGAAATTAATAAATGAAAATATGACGGGTTTCTTAACTTCGATTAAAATCTACCCTTTCACCGTCGTCCCACACAGAGAATTAGGAGTGCAGACGAATCCTTTTTATATGGAGATAAAATTGTCTTTTCGTGTTAACATTATAAGAATTCAATTAGTTTAATTTAAAAAAATTTAAACTATTGTTTACAATTTGATCTACATGAAGCATCGTTTTAAGAAAATTTTGGACATTCATTTTTAAATGTAAGTTTTTAATTCAGGGTTTAAATCCCAAAGGTGTAAAGGTAATGTTATTAAGCTCTGGTTTATCATTTATCAAATATATAATATCAAAATATTCTATCAATGTCTATATATATTTGTTTGTGTATCAGTGTAACAGTTAAATAATGTATTAGACTAATTAAAATGATAAATCTACCTGCTCAGGGGGAAAATATTGCAGCCAACGATATAGATGAATAACGTATTTTCCTGGATTGAGGCACCTATTTTGTAATTTTAGAATCTTGATACTTAAATTGGAAACGAGTCCAGAACTATTAACACTGAAATTTACGATCGAATTAAAACTAAAATCCTTTGCTATTGAGTCGTTATTGGCTTTCATATGCTAATTTATAAAATCAAATTTACAATTTTGACTTAATATAAATTTTTTTATTGTGGTATATATAAATCATTTGATGTGTAATATAAAATCATGTTTATTAGATTGTTAATATTTTAATAATATTAATTTATATACTTTTTATAAAAATAATTTGGGGTTTAAAAAATTCTTATCCTATGCAATTTTTTATTAGCTCAAAATATAAAATTAAAATTTTGATTAAAAAATGGTTTTTGATAATTTGAACTTTACTTGATACCAGGAATATGCGCGCTCTACAGGATTGGTTAAAATAACGATGATTGTGGAGTTGGGCAATAAGTTAGAAACTCTTTCAGGAGCATATGAATGATCAAAATAAGTTGCAGATTTTTCCATATGTTGAATATTCGATTTTGTACAATTAGAAGAACAGTTGGTATCATCCATAAAGAGGTCTAAATACCTATGAATTTTATTAAAAATAAGTTAAGCAATGGACCAATTCTATTTTATGCTGAAATAAACTAGTATATATAGGACCAAAAAACACATGAGTAGGAAACTATTTAAATTTAAGGTTTAAAATGTTATCCCATAATCAATAAGTCAACTCATTAAAATTTTATGTTTATAAATATGTTTTATGAATTTATAAAAAATTGATGTTCCGTTTATTTCGTCTGGAATTTTTTATATAAGATCAAACACCATAAATAATATATGAATCTTCTTTCATCTGTATGAGTTATATTAAGAATTAATTTATTTAATGACAAAGAAGTAGGATGTTGGCATTTCAGACCGAGGTAGATAGAACAGTTATGCCAATTAAATTGACATTTGTAATTTGACATTTAATTGAATTAATATTGTCTATTAAATATAACTATGTTTCAAAAATATATTCAATAAAAAATTATTTAAAATTTTATTTATAAAGTATGTAACATTAATTGTATGAAGAAAATATTTGCTGGAGTTACATTCATTATAAAGTTCTCTAAATTGGACCAGGAATATATAAGTTATTTACATTAATTTATAAGATAAAAATTGTTTTAATAATATAAAACTGAGGCGGACTTGCCAATAAGACTAGTGGAGAAAAGTCCAAGGGGCCTTGTTGTGATGTCCTAATTGATCGCTATCTATTAACTAAAAGATTGATTTTTTTATTCTTTATATTAAATTTATTTTTTAAAATTTTTTACGGCCCGGCCCGGATTTAAAAATTTCAGGCCCGGCTCGGAATTTTTTAAAATTATATTCGACCTGGTAAATACAAAAATTCACCTATGAGGTATTTTACCATTTTTTTTAGCGAGTATTATCGCTTATTATTTAAAAAATACATGTAAAAAGCTAATATTTTGAGAATATTATATTGAATTTATAAAAATTATAAAACTGTTATTTATAAAAATTGATATTTTGAGCATATACTATATTTTATATTGCATTTATAAAAATAAAACTAACATTCATAAAAATGATAATAATATTTTGAGCATATACTATATTTTATATTGCATTTAAAAAAAATAAAACTAATATTTAATTTATAAAAATGGAAAATATTTTGAGAATATAATATATTGTATTTAATTTAATATTTAATTTATAAAATAAAAATAAATCGCTATTTAAAAAAATGCATGTATAATAAATAGTATTTTGAAAATATAATCTAATTGCACAATATTAATATAATTTATTTTATAATATAAATTTTTAACAAAAGAAGATAATTGTATTATATAATATTGTAAAAAAAAATAATGAAAAATGTTGGATTAAAAACTTTCATGACTCAAGGTAAATATAATAAATGCAATAAATATTTGACAGTTTGCAAAGTAAAAA
This sequence comes from Gordionus sp. m RMFG-2023, assembly GCF_954871325.1. Taxonomy (NCBI): domain Eukaryota; kingdom Metazoa; phylum Nematomorpha; class Gordioida; order Chordodea; family Parachordodidae; genus Gordionus; species Gordionus sp. m RMFG-2023. The sequence continues at coordinate 49,431,811 of NC_088776.1, forward strand.
AACCATTAGAAATTCACAAATTATCATGAAGAAAGAGAAGCATATCTACCTTTTCAGGTTGAAGATTACTTCTTCTTTCTTCTAGAATTCTCCCAGTAGTAAAAAAATTCCGCTCACAGCTTGCACTTGAAGCAGGAATTGCCAATTTTGCTAAAATTGGAAATTCGCTTTGATGAGCCGCCCACCACTCTAACAAATTATCCACCTTAAATGTTTCATCTATTTTTTTATTTATGTAATTATAATATTCATCATCGGGTATTGACATATTACCAGAATTACCATCACCCCATTTGTCATAAAACGATTCAGTTTGTTTAACAACAGTCGTAATTTGACTGGTCGATGATATTTCATTTACTTCCTGAGCCTCTTGTAATTTAATATAATCTTTTATATAGTTTTCCGTCATCTTGCGATCTGTCCCTGACTACATACGTAATTGCTTAAATTTGGGACAGAGAAAAAGAGAAATAAAATGATACTTGTGTAAAACAAATTTTTCAATTAAAAAATGCTTTATATTAGGTAAAATCAATTTTATTTCTCCTTTTTCGCTTTGAAAGGTATTACAAACTTCAAGAAGTGATATTCCTTTATTTGATTGTTTTGGTAAAATATATTCTAAAAATTTAGATATGAATTATAAAAAAATATATTAATAATACTTGAATATTGGGGCTTATTTAAAATATTCCTTTATTTGGTTGTTTTGGTAAAATATGTTGTAAAAATTTAGATATGAATTATAAAAAAATATATTAATACTTTAAATAAATTTGCATGAAATTAATAATTAGATCGATCTGTGGGTGGTAGTGTTAACCATCACCCAATATTATATTAATCATAACTATAATATAATATAATCTTATAACCATTAACTCATAATGTAAAAATTTTTATAAAAAATATTAAGGCCCGGCCCGGGTTTAACAATCTTAGGCCCGGCCCGGATATATTCAAAAAAAATTTTTTTAGGCCCGGCCCGGATATGTTTAAAAAAAAATTTTTTAGGGCCGGGCTTGCAGGTCTCTGATATTTATAATATAATAAAATTAAAATAAAACACGACCAATTATTTATTTCATTCCAAATATTTAATATTCTGCTTCAATTATTCTTATCAAATTCGTTATTCGTTAAATTAATTCTATTTCGATTATACGACGATTCTTATTTTATTACGACGTTATTCAATAATACCTGCATTCTAAAATCATTCAAAATCTTCGCATATATATTTAATAACAAACAATGATAATAATTAACAGAGGGATGACAAAGTTAAATCATATGACAACTAAACCGTTTATCAAAGATTTGGAGGGAGTAAGACAAGATGAGAAAGTTTACGAACGAAAACCAACTAATACTAGATATGACAATACCCAGATGATGCCATTTGATAACAACAGACTTTATGATAATAATTACAAACATCAGTTTAGACAACCATGGCAGATTTGACCATATTATGGCAACCAAAGATTTAACAACCAAAATAACTATCATTTTCCAAGACGAAACTATGACAGATTTCAGGAAAACTCCTTGAACACGAAAGATTTACCTCTGAAGAGAACCTAGGCGGGGTCCCTTTAGAGGGCGGAATGTTGTGATGTCCTAATTGATCGCTATCTATTAACTAAAAGATTGATTTTTTTTATTCTTTATATTAAATTTACTTTAACCTCGCGGACTCGTTTTATAAAATTAACTCAATAATTCGATATAAATTACTTGATAGATTTTGTAAACTATATAAGCGTAGAAATTTATTGTACTTCACAGTTAAATATTTTTAAAATATATTTATTAAATAAAAGTTATAAAAACACTTTCTTAATTTTGTTCTTCTCCCTGCTATCCTTAACAGGCCTCGAAGTTTTAAAAATTTGGGGGCCCTTAAGAAAGAATTTGGGACCTTAGGGAAAAATAGATACTATTTTTTAAAAATGGTGTAAAGTCTAAATATGTATTTATACAAAATAAATTTTAAAAATTATAAATTAAAATATTTATTAAATATTAATTTAATTTTCTGGTGGAATTATAAGCACTATAAGCGCTATAAAAAAATCTTTAAAAAATTAGATTTAAATGTTTAGCTTAGCATTTAATAGTCGAAAAATAAAACCATTTTCCTATTTTTATTAGTTCCTAAAATGGAATCCAATAGAAATTAAATAGAGAAAGTATTAATATTAAAATAAATAGCTGCAAGTAAATATTTAATTAATTTGTATAAATATATATACAATATTTATAGTTTATATATAGAAAATAGAATATTAATATATGTATATAGATAATTAACAGGAAATTTGATGTATATAAGAAGATCTTTTAATATAAAAAAAATGAAATTTCTTTCATATTCATTTTAATTTTGCCATAAAATATTTTTTTAAATTTTGTAAAGCATCTATCTTAAGTTCAAATAAAAATTACATGGTCTATCCCATAACCCTCCTGATTTAATATACTGACTGGTTTGATTATTTTTGCATGTGCACTAAGTATTAAAAATTTTTTATAAGCATCTCCCCTGAACTATAGTTGTTTCATATAACATAACCCAGTGTAAATGTTTAAGGATTTTCCTGGGCTAGAGTAGATTGGTAACTCAAATATATTGATTGATTATTAATGATTTTTCATTCAAATGTTACATCTATATTTTATCAGGGAAAAATATATAGACATCCTTAATGGCTAACGTCACAAATTTTTTTGGAAATTTTTGAAATAATTGGGCCTCTATATATTTACAAATAAGAAACGTAGACATTTTAACTGCCTGGAAAAGATTCTAAATTTTCTTTAAATTTTATAAATTTTCAATCTATATGAAAGCTAAAATATGTCATTATATTTCAAGAAAAAGTTGGCCAATTTGATGATACCAGATGATATATGCATGGAGGCTGAATGCAGCGTAAAATTAGTCGTAAAAAGAAGATCTGCTTTGAGGAATGTACAGATGAGCATCTAAATAACCCTTCAAATTTACAGAGTTGAAGTATTTTGGGATATCATTGATCAGATAGTAACTTATTTTGTAGAGAAATTTTCGAAAAATCAACATCTGATAACTGATGCACAGTATTTCCATCCTAGAAGTTTTGGTGAAATTAATAGTGAATGTATAACTAAAGAAGCCTTGAAAAGAATCTCTTCGTTAGCTAAGGTAGATAGTGATAAGCTGCGGGCGGAACTTATTTCATTTTCTAGAATTACATATTGACTTGAGTCAGTGACCCCTACAACGGGGGGGGGATCCGAAGCAACTGCTTCTATAAATTTCTATGGGGGTACTTTTTTTTTTTAAATTTTTTTTTTTTTATTTTAAAATTTTAAAAAAAATTTTTTAATTTTTTATTTTAAAAATTTTTATGGTCGATGTTTAGCAAATTAGTTTGTTATCCGATATTTCTTATCATAAAATTATTTTTCCACTTTCAAGATTTGGCGCAAAATTAAAATTTTATCAAAGGGAATAGTAAAAATTTAAATATTAAATCTTATATATAATCATTTATAATTTTTAGATCATTGTCAAAATATGCCCAAAAATATTAACCAAAAAAAATATAAATGCTTGATTAAAAATTGTACATATCATAATATAAGAGATGATAAATGGACAGATCATATTAGAAAAAGACATGGTGGGCTTAATTTTCACGATATAAAGAAAAGCTTTGAAATAGTGGCTTTTAAGAATGTTTCTCAAAATTGGACAAATAGCAAAATAATTTTTTTTATTAAATAAGAAGTGAGAAAAAAATTAAGGGATTAAAATCTAAATTATAATCAAATCTGTTATCATATAATAACATAAATATTCTTATTGAAACCATGAAAAATATGGTTATAAAAAAATTCAAAAGGAGATTGAATTCAACAGGTGCTATTCAATTATAGTTGATGGCACATATGATGTATCGAAATCAGAAGCAATAGCTTTGATAGTGAGATATGTTGAAAATAGCGAGACACCTAAGCCCGTTGAAAGGCTGATAGACATTTATTGTACGGGAAATACAACGGGCCTCGATATTAAAGAGAATATAATATCCAAGCCTGGCTCCATGAATCTACCCCTCGAATTCCTAGTGGGGCAAAGCTATGATGGCGCCTCAAACATGAGTGGAAGAATTAATGGAGTGCAGGCTTTGATTAGAGCGGAGGCGCCAAAGGCAGCTTTTATTTGGTGCTATTGTCATCGATTAAATTTAATAGTTGTTCAATTATGCCAATCAGTAAAAGAGCTGCCAAATGTCTTGGGAATATTAGACGAAATTTACGTATATTTTAATGGTGTTAAAAGATATGAAGTGCTCAAAACAGGTCAGAGTGATTTACTGACAAAATCACATAGATTTTTACGCATCAAGAATACCACTCGGTAATATTATCTTAATTGTTTCGATATATAATGTTTATTTTATATTTATAGAAGCTGGCTAACATCATATAAGGCGATTGTAAATTTTTTCCTACTTTATGATGCTTTGAGGGCAGCTTTGGCAAATTTAAAAGATTCTGAAGATCCTGCCACTTCCACTATGGCTAGTGCTATAGTCTATAGAATAGAAAAATTTTATTTTATTTTATCACTATGTGTTTTGGATAAAATATTGTTGATAACTAGCTTGGCTTGTACAAAATTGCAAACCATTTCGAAGGATATAGGGTTTGCAATAAATCAAATTCAATTGGCAAATGATTGCCTGATTAATATGAGAAGTATAATTTAAATTATTATCTTTTATTATTTTATAATCCTAAAATAGATAATAACACTGAATTTTTGGATGTCTTTTCAAAGGCCCAAGATTTTATGAAGAAGAGAAATTTATTTTTTGATTTTGAAAGTTCAAGACTTCAAACATTACAATCCAAAAAGGAGAGGTATATATATACTTTCATCATTAAATATAATATTTTATTTTAGCTTTAAAATCAGTGTGTTTTATGCTGCACTTGATTTAATTATTATGCAGTTTAGTTAAAGATTTAACGATGAATCGATAAAATTTTTGAGTCAAACATCATTTTTTACCCCAAAGGGAATGGCGGAAAGGCAATTGTTAAAGATGATATCAAGGATATCTGTGAATTTTATCAATTAAATACAAGTCAAGTTTTTGAGGAAATGTTGATGTTTAGAAATATTTATAAAATGGCTAAAACGGGGGACGTAATTATTACTCGTGACCTAGAGGTTAAAGAAGATTTGTCAGATTCTGAGAATTGTAAATTTATTTAATTAAAATATTTTTACTAATACATTATTTAGCTTCTTCTGATGATGATAATAATTTTGAGATGAATGATTAAGACTAGAGAAACTATTCATTTATTTTACCTTATCGTCTGCTTATAAATTTTTCTGCTTTCCCAAATTTAACAATTTTATATAAATATTTATTAACTATTCTTACTACATCATGTACTGCCGAAAGGGTCATGAGTAAAATTAAACTAATTAAAACAAGACTTCGTAGTGTCATGAAAGATCCATTTCTTAATAATTTAACCATTTTATCAATGGAAAATAATTTATTTAAACAATTAAATATTGATGAAATTATAAATTCTTTTGCTTTCTCTTCCCCTAATTTATCTAAATTATTAATTTAAAAATAATATTTTTAAAGCATATATTTTTTACATTATATTTATATTATAATAAATATTGATGCAATAAAAATTATTTTTGAAATTTATTGGTGTCAAAAAATAATTTACAATGGGGGGGGGGTACTTTAGGGGGTATTCTGCTTCTATCCCTCAAAAAGTGTAGGGGTCACTGACTTGAGTGAGAGTACAGATGATTGAATTCATCATAGTGATTACTATTAGAACGAATTCATTCAAGATTCTATGAAAGAAAGAATGGTGGGGAACCTTTAGCTAAATGCAATACAAAATAAAATGTATGATATGTGTATATAATACGTTATGCCGATATAATATGCATATATCTGCATACCAATGTATATAGTAAGAATATCTTCTCTCGTTATCTTTTCACAAATAGGGGAGACTGGGGTTAGGTAAATCCCGGGGCTTGGTAAACCACTTAATCCATTTTAAAATTAAATACACCAGAAGGTTAAAATTTTATCCTAATATAGTTTTCATTACTATACAACTATGACAAAATATATTTTAAAATAATTAATTACTAAAAATTTTATTTAAGAAATAAAATTTTAATGAAATTTTCATAAGATTTTTACATGGCAGAATTTTAATTTTTATTAAAATATATAATCATTTATATGTAAATTTAATTTTATTACAAAGTTTAAACATTCTTCTATAATTTGGGTAAGTTTTATGAGTATCAAATTTAGATATTATTTCAATCATGATTTGTCAATTTAGAGCTAGCGGGGTTTGCTAAACCATACACGCCAATTATGGTAATTAATAATGAAAAAAATTTCAAAATCTTGAAAAGGCAATTTCATGGCTGTTTATGATTGGTATAATCTCTCCTTAAAATTCATATTTTTTTATGTCCAAAATGTTTATTAAATTAGCCAAAATTAAGTTTCAATTTTTATATATAATTAGCTTCAATTTATAAGTATTATGATATTTTGAATAATAAAACAATAAAATTATTCTATACATATCATTATTAATAAATAAAAATACATTTCAATTTATTATGGCCTAAAAAACCAATGGTTTAGGAAGCCCCTTGAAGTGTTTTGCATAACCCCGCTATTGGGGCTTGTTGAACAAAATTTTCACTTTTACAAAAAATAAAATTTTTAAAAAATTATTATATTCTTAAGATTTTTTATAAGGAATCTTTATAGAGTTATAGTTTTAGGTATCCAATCATATATTATTTTTTATATTATCTATAAAACAAGAGCTATAGCCAATTTTGTAAAAATTGGTTCGACTAACGCCAGTCTCCCCTAAGTTGCTAATGAACTTTTAGCAAATTAAAAATTGATTGCGAAATTGGGTAGGATTATCTAGAAGCCTTAATGATATCAGTAGAAAGAAAATTAATGGAAGAAATTAAATTAACTGAGATTCTTGATTATTTTTGCAAATTTTCACCATCAATACGAAAATTGTTAAGCCAACTTTGGAGGAAATTAAACTGTAGGCAACGCAGAACTACATAAAATTCCTTTCTTTCCAAGTGTTTAAAACAAATTTAGAAATAAACTTTTAAGTTTCTTATAGTATTAATTTTTTATCATTTAGTAATTTTAAAATATTAAGATCTATGACTGACTGATATATGAAATAGGGCATACATACAGTTATAAAGCATATTCATTCTAACTCTGCTTCTTTTATTTTATATGTTGGGCTACAAAATGCTAGGATGTTAAAACCCGTAACAGAAGTAAATTTTTAATACATACCAATATTCACATTTTTCAATATTAAAGCAATATAAAAAGAAAAATTAATTCTCACTCCTATGCTCCAATTTTATGAGGCCAAACCTTTTGTGGAAGATATGTAATCAAATGGTATCGGTTTCGAGTCCTGCTCAACTATATATTATTAATGGATCAAGCTCACTATTAGCACACCATTGAATAAAAATCTATTTATAATTATTTTACTTTTTAAAAAAAATATTATATTATATTTTAATATTATCATATTTCGCTTTTTATTTTAATATTATAAAAAATATAGCAGAGCTTTTATTTTCTTTTTTTATTAAATCTTGTTAATTTTTTTCTCTTCTGATCATCTTTAGAGATATTCAAATTCAATCTCTGATCTGATTCCCTGCCATATATTTTACAGTTATTTGTGACAAGCTTTCATTAACATATAAATATAAAATAAATAAAATATATTCAAAACAGAAAAGATTAAATAAATATATTACATGAAGAAACAAGAATTATAATATAAAATTATTCCTCCTAATATATGTAAAAAATATGGATAATTTATTAAAGGCGAATTGGCTTAACCATTAAATAAATGAGTGAAATAATATGTATAATAATTATGAACATAAAAGTTTATAAATTAACTTGTAGAATAATATATTCATACTCAAAGAATGAGTAATTTTTTTAAATAGATCATAGATAAAAATTAAAAAGAGAAGAATTTTCTATTTTAATATAGTGGAGAAGGTTTCAAATAAAATTATATCTTTCGCAGGCTAGGTAAAAGCGAGCCATAGGCCCGCATAGAAGGGTTGGGGGGGGGAGAAGCCACCAACTATGGGGCCTCTTTTAGAAAAACAGGGCCTTTAGCCGTCCAGTCCGCTCCTGATATAAAATATTCAATTAGAAACGATTATGATTATGAAATAGATAAATTAATTTTATATATTAAAAAATGGCATATAATTATGGATTAGCATATTTAGATTATGTTATATTGCATTATTCAGATCTGTAAGATAGCTCTTATACAGGGCTATACATTGCAGAGTTGGGCACTTTTCAAATATATCATCTTGTATGTTTTTCAAAGTGCCCATGCATTTTTTCACTTAAAAAATCGAAATAAATTAAAAAATTTATTAAAATAATTTTTTATTATATGAATTTGGATGTATGATTTAGTTATCTATCGGTTGATGAAGCTGGCAGTTTTATTCTTTGATATTACAGATTTTATGAGAGCTCGCTGTACCAAGGTCTCTCGTAATTTATAATTGATTTTGTAATATCATGTCAACAACAAATTATGACAATAAAATAGTAAAATTTGGTTATAAATCATATATAGTATATATACTTTACAAATTTACCCTGTGTAAAATGGCCAGCTTAAATTAAGCTGGGCCTGCAAATGAATTGTTTTAGAAACTATATGTGCAAGCAGCTTGTGTTATATATTTTAACTTCAAGATCATATAGCTTTAAATCCTATGTATCTTTCGGTTAAACATTTTCTATGTCCACATATTAAAAGTATAAATTATTAAAGGATAAAGAATAAAATATACCAATCAATTCCCTTTTTATAGTTTTCGCTTGAAAAAAATTGAGTCTCTTCAAAAAATTCCGTCATCTTATTCTCTTTTAAATAAGGGTTCATTGATAAAAACCAGAGTAATGCCGTTGTTCCTAATATTAAGCAATATTATTTTTTAAATAACAAATTAATATTATGCTAATCATTTTTTTGGTTTATAATTAAGAAATTATTTCTTAATTTAACCTGTTTTTTGAGGGCCAACGATTATAAATTTAGGAAATCTGTCGCAATTACCAGGACGACTCCATAATTTAAGAGCATTTGGATCCTTACATGGATTCTGATGTAAATTTAATATGAATCATATTTAAAAAATATTATTCTTTTTAAATTTTATATCCAAATAATTCAATAATATTTCAATATATCTTAATAGGAAAAGTTTTTCAATTATTTGATTAACAATAAATCCAAATGCTTACCTCAAATTTTGGTAGGTAACATCGATTATATATGTTCCTTTAAATCACATAACTCCTTTTCAAAATCATATTAACTTTTTTCATATATTTTGTACCCCATTTTACAATCTAAAGAAGTAGGGGAAAAGGCAGTTTATTTTTGAAAAAAGTAAATATAATTTTGAAGGATACTATGAATAAAAAGGCTATAATTGATCATAGGAAAAGTTAAAGGTAAGTTTTATTGTAATAAAGAGATCAAATATTAATAAATTCATTTCCAGATCACTAAGTTTTATTTGATTATATAAAATAAAAGTGACATTCTTAGATACGCATATCGTGATATTTTATAAAGTAAGATTGGAAAAATTAGAAAATATAGATATGATAAAGAAAAAATTAGGTAGAGAAATGGAAATTAAGGTTGGTGGGCTATAATAGTGTTGATAAATAATCTATTGTTAAGCTAAGCCCATTTGGGGATAACTAAAGTTAGGAGTCACATAAATAGAACAGGGATATAAGGGAAGAGTCAAGGAAAGCTGTAGAAATTGAGATAGAATTATGGTAATTAATTAGACTAGATACTATATAATGTTATAAATTGTTTTCTTATGATCTCCATCATAGTATATCATAGCCATTCATTAGAAAATTTTTTTGAATTAGTTGGTAAAAAAAATGTAAATTGATTTGATTAAATTTATTGAAAGCTATGGACAAAATGTGAGTCAGGAGAATATTGTTTATACAAAAACTATGTTAGATGATAATTATTGCAATGTTTTACATATTTATAGCGAAATTTAAATAATATTGATACAATAACATATATCAAATTTACGATACAACCTTAAAGTGAGTTAAGAGAAATTTCCAATAATTCTGGGTATGGTAAATAAAACAAAACTTAATTTCGAAATCTTACTGAAATATTTAAGTAAAGTATTAATTTCTTATTAAGTAATTAGGTAGTAAGGACCTGAAACGGTATCTATAAAAATTCTGTTCAAAATTAAAAAAGTTTCAATTCCGTAAAGGTTCAGCTGGTTAAAATTACAAAAAGTACATTTTTATAAAAACTATGAAAAAAATTTAGGTATTCTACATAATGTTTTTTTGTAAAAATCGCAGTGAAACAAATATCATATTTTATAGGATGCTTATGTTTTTAGGCATTTTTCAAAATTTGAAAAAAATAAGACAAAATTCGAGAACTATCATAAATGTAATTAAAATTTTTAATAAACTCCTAGAGTTTTTAAGAAAATTTTATTATAGATAAAAAAAAATATTTTGGACACATTTTAATTTTTGATTGAAAAAAAGATGTATTTATTTATTTTCATAAAAGTTGTGTCAATTTTTTTCAAGTTTTAAACAGAAACTAAATAAGAAAATAAATATAGTAATTTTCTATAATACTCAATTAAGGAATGTAAATATGTTTACCTTCCAAATAGGATTTTTTTCTTGCGGATATTCGGTAAAATAAATTTTGGCCAAATTTTTTGGATTGCTAGTTTTAAAGACTAAGTTTGTATGTCGTCTCATGGAATCTAAGATTTTTTCAAATACATTTATAGCTAAATGGTCATTCACAAAATTCGGTATATGTGTCATATATACATTTACCTGTTATTATTGCATAAATGTATGTAAAACATAGTAATATATTTACCTTATTATGGAAAAAATTGGAAAATATATAACCATGATTTAAATCATGAGTAATTGATCTAGATTTTAAATCCTTATTCATAGATTGTAGTGAGTATAAACCAAGGTCTTGCCTTGGGAGAACCTGTGAATGTTAAAATATAAAATTGAATTTATATATAATATATAATTACCGATATTCCGTTGAAAATGAAACCTTTTCTTTGAGATTTAGGATACATATTAGGGTAATTAATAGTGCTGGTGACTGTTATATTAAATATTTTATTCCAATATTTAAACAAATTATTATAAATTGGGTAAATGCCGGAATGTTTCGGAGATACTGCGTAACCGGTGTTGATATTCAAGTTATGTTTCTATTTGGAAAAAAAATATAGAATTTTAATGAATAAATTCGTTACAACTTTAATTTTATAAATTCTATAAAATATGCAGTTCTAGTAAAGAATATTATTTATAGATATTTATAAGGAGATCATAGGGGAAGATACTTTTTGAAACTTGTTTTTGATTTATATATTCCAACAAAAAATTGGACTTAAGTATAAATTTTAAAAAATATTAAAGATATAGATACTTTAGAAAATACCGTATCTTAGTTAGATATAGATATAAATATCTTATTAGAAATATCGAAAATTTGTACCTTTTGCTTGATTAGAATATTTTAAATGTATGATACTTTTTACATAAAGAATTTATCTAGAATCATAAGTTATTAAATCAAAATATAAAATTATTTGACCAAAATAGTGTCCTCCCAAATATTAATAAAGTTTTAACTAAATAAAAGAATTAATATATTTGAGTTTGACAAAATTTTATTTTGTGCATTTGCTGCAGAGATGATATGTTAGTTGCATTATCCGGACATACCCGAGCGTTCGAGTACATAGTTATAAGATAGCAAGCCAAAATTATAATTTCGATATTTCGTATCATTTCAAAAAATTTATCGTCTGTGTACTTAATTGAATTAATTCCAAATAATTTCTGTATTTTAAGGTATATATTAGGAATTATTTTTGTTAGGCACTTTGTCCTATTTATTTTGGGACATTAGCCTTACATCTATCTTAAAGGAAAGAGTTTTGTGTATTAATCTTTTAACAAGTTTATAATTTTGTGTATTAAAATGGTTGATTTCTTTCGCGTAAATGGATTTAATTAGACATATAGGCACTTTAGTTATGGTAGAGGAGACCGAGGCAAAGCAAATTGGATTTCGTAAATATAAAATTTGTAATTTTAACATAAAATATTTCAATATTTCAGGCTAGCGCTAGCTGACTAAATGACACATTTATTTTGATTATTATACATATATAATTAATAATTTTAAAATTTCATTTCGTTATAAGTTAAAGAGGGCACACTACGGGGTACATAGGACCATATATAAGATAATATAAAAATAATTCTTTTATTAATAAAGATTATGGGAGACACTAAAATAAGCTTTATTTTATATATTTTCTATAATGTTGTAAACGAACGCGATCAAAGTAAACGTGTTGGTGAATAAGATTAGTTACTTTATTGAAAAAATATGATGAACGGTGCTTCCTTTTATTAAAACGAATTGTGAACCTAAGCATTTACATTTTTTTGACGAACTTGTTTGTTTTTTAGGTTCATTAAAAAAGTATACTTTAAAAAAAATATTAAAATGAATTTAAATTTTATTTTTAAGCCCGCTGACCTCTCACTAGTATCCATAGGCGTAGCCAAAATTTTGCTAGGGGGGGAGGCACTATTAGGTTTATTTTTCTCCTTAAAAGTTTATTGGAGATTTTTTCGATCACCTCTTAAAGGTCTTTGGCTTACATATTTTAAATAATGATTTTTTCACTTTTTTTATATAAAAATGATATTTTCTAAAAATTTTGAATTCGTCATTTTCAAATAAATTATTAACTTTGGCTTAATCGCTTATGGCCTCATATTGTATCCATTTTTATGGGAGATGAACGTGAAAAGTGGGGGGGGGGGGGGTTTAGAAGCCTAAAATAATATTTACGAGAATAAGCAAATATCCAAAATGGGGGGGGGGGATTTTCGCTTAAAATTGTTTAATGTTGTTAAACTTTATTATAAATTTTAATTTAATATAAGTTCATAAAAAGGTTTTTTTTTTTTAAATTTTAAGAAAAAATTAATCAGGGCAAAAATATAAAATCTTAGGAAGGGTAAGAATGAACCCCCTTCACAAAGTCTGCAAGTGGCATCCTTTCCAGATACATAATCTTAAAAGCGCTTCACCTGGACTAATTGATGTTTGAAACCATCTTTCATCTATTATATATATATATAATTGTGGTTTATTTTTTAATTTATCTTAATATTTTATATATTATTGTAAAGGCAACAGTGTAATTATATATAATTTTTTTTAAATTAAAATTTGCCAAAATCAGCAGGTCATATTTGCAAAAAATGTATATAATGATGGTTATAATACTTTTGCAAATAGTAAATTATTTTCCATAGACCAATTAAGATATGTCGAATTTGCTATATGGAACTGTTGATGACTAAACGAATGTGGAAACCAATTGAAAAGTTTGCTACTATCTATCATGAAAATAATAATTTGCATTTAGATATTTTATTTATTACCAACCATTTTTTTCTACCTTTTTCATCATTCATTCTTAAAATATTATATAATTATAAAGTATATACATCCAAACTTATAATTATTTTATATGTAAAATCTATTAAAGACTTTTATTCCACATAAAAGAGTATTTTAGTTATTGAAAAATTCACGGATATATATACCCTAATTTTTTCAAATTCTCCTTTTTTATTATTATAAATATACTAAAACTAAAGTTATATTAAAGTGTTTTTATTTATCATTATATAATATTAGTCTCACTTAATAGATAGTCGTATCCCAATTGCGAAGATCTTTTTGTGTTTTTATATAGATCCCCCGAATATCCAAGATTGATTGTAAAATTTTTAATACCCCTTTTCCTTATTCTGGTTTGAAAATTTATTAATTCCTAATTTTTTTAATAAATATAAATCAAATTTTAATGTATTTTAAAAAAGGAAAATTAATGGCGATTAGTAATAGTGATGCAAAATCGCTCCATTTGAGCCGCTTTTTAAAAACAGCCAATTCAGTAATTTATTCAGAAAAATATTACGCACTCAACTGAAGATTTTGTTCATAAATGGCACAAAGGTTTAGACATCTATTAGCGAAATCTTGAAGCTTAGGCAATGTTTTTTTGTCTAAATTATTGAGTTAGCCATTTTTAAAATCGGCTCAAATGGAGCTATTTTGCATCACTAAGTAGCCACTTATTTTAGGTAAATCAGTATTATATAAATATTTGCATTTATGTGTAAGTATACCAATCAAGCGGATATGTTATGATCTAACGTAGGTGTAGTCACGAATTTGCCAAGGGAGGGGATCCTTATTAAGTGGGGTGTTCCCCATAAATTTTATTGGTGGTATTTAGGTTCATCCACCTTATTGTAGGCCTTTGCCTATTAGATTTTTATAAAAATAATTCTGGGAGATTCAAATATTTTTTAAATAAATGTTTTTTTATAAAAATTGTGAATTAGAGCCGTTAATTCAAAAGGTTATTGTCTTTTACTAATTATTCTGTTAAATTCTTATTTATAGTGATATATTGTATATGGTGGAGATGGCGGTGCTGGGTGTGTAGGGTGAATTTTTTATTAGCTAAAATGATATTTAAGAAAACAGACAAATTTGTGGTGGGGAAGGGGATTCCTCCCCTTCTGGTTACGCGCCTGTGATCTACATATAGATTTCAGTTAGCAGGAATTAGAAAGAGGTAGCAATAAGAAAATCACCTTTGATGATTTTCATATTTTAAGAGACCGTTGTTAAACGCAAAAAAATGTCTTTTAATTTTAATAAAGAAGCTTTTGTAATTATGACTTTCACAAATAAATAAGAAGCAATTATAATAACGGATTAGCTATTAAAAATTTTATCTCTTACAAGGAACACGCCCAGAGGAAAAATTTTCAGTTTAAAATCAATTCACCTCTTTTTCGAATTCAAAAGTAAAAGTGGTATGGTATGTAATCAATTCATACAATAAAATTTTATTTTTATATCATATACTACGGTATAACATAGCCTACTTAAAAAATTTATTATTATTATGTGTTCCTTAGTTTTGGATTTTCAAACTTAGAAATCTTATAACTCACAATGTTCCTCAATTTAGTGCTTTAAATTTAAGGCGCCTTTGAATCCGATTATATAAATGGATTATAGACTAAGTTATTTGAATAAATTATTAATAAACTCGTACTGAATAGCAAGGATGAAAAATTTTTTTAAAGGAGGGATTAAAGTAATATAATTGATAAAACATTATACAAAAATGTAAATTTACTTTGATATCAGATACGGACGGGTTCGTATCATCACCCACAAAAATATCATCAATATCTATCATGAAATATCGATTTTTATTTTTCAATTTATCTAGTTGTAGTCTTTTTGCGTCGTTTAATTTAGAATGATTTAGGAGTGTCAACAAACAATCATAAAAGAGAATCTGGAAAGGCCAATATTGAAGTCTAGCGCCGAAAACTATTATCTCTTGATTTAAGATTCGATTCGATAATTTTGTTGAAGATTGCAAATTTTTTAGGTAATATATAAGGGGTAACTTATTCAATTCTTGGGTTTTAGCCCCTAAATCTTCAGTATATGCTAAAATTTCATTCTCCCAATCATAGGTTACATGTGGAGAAAATGTAAAACTTCTGATAGCATCTGACTCAGAAAAAACTTCATCATAAATTTTACCAAGCTTTGGCCAGTGTTCATCAACCAGTGGTAACTTTAATATGTAAGGGACTTGTGATTCCCTGTTTACATATATGCCTTTAATTTTGGTCGAAGGAAAATTTACTATATTTTGAACCTATATATTATAATTTATATATAAAAAATTATAATTAAGTCTTAGGCCTCTAGTTCACTTTTTAACATCTAAAATGCCACTTAGTGTATGAATAAATCATTTAATTCTGTATATTATTTAAAATTTATATCTTCCGGACTCAAAAGCGGAGAAGATAGGAGGGTATTAGAATATATTAGCTTTTCACAACATCATATAAACACTATATACTTATGCTAAGTTTAATGATTTTTAATTTATAACTGGATTTCCTAAATATAAAGAAATCCTTTTTAATTTATAATAAAGATTAACTAAAGTTACCCAATGAAAATGACTGAAATTTTTTATGGTAATGAAATGATTCTAAACATATCCTAATATTATAAAAAAACTACATATAAGATAACTAAAAATCCCTATTTTATTAAATGCAAAATATATTCCTTTGTTTGTGAAGAAATTTCCTAGGCTATCTTCTTTTCCGCATTTAAAGGACCCAGGGAGAATTCAGTCTTGGATATATCCGTTGTTTAATTTCTTTAATCAATTTATTACCAAAATCCGGAAATAGCTTTAGAAAAAAACGGTATCTTATATATACTATGCTTATATATATTTCGCATTGTGATATAGAATTTATCGGGATTCGGAATCTCTTGATTTTGAATCATTTACTAAGGGCAATTTAAAAATTTTAAAAATCTGATTTGAAAGGAATTGTATTTCAGCATGTGTAGAGTACCCAAACTGTAAACTTCAAACAATTTTGCCATGAACTTTACAACTACTCCTAATTTATATTAATTTTTTTATGGATTTTCATATAAATCAAAAAATACTAAAATGTCTCTAATTCTATTTAAAATAATCGGGTTCGGGCAGGGCCGGACCTAATATTTTAAAAAAAAATTTCGGGCCGGGTCGGGTCGGACCTTGGAAATTTTTTTAAATATATTTTATATTGAATTTTTTTTGTAAAATAAAAATATTTGATTTTATTTATTGAAACTAAAAGACATAACATATGTCTTTTATTTTGAGTAATTATAGAGATTAATTTATATATTTAAATAAATTCGGGCCGGGCCGGGTTGATAAAATTTTTTTAAAAAAATTTATGAGGCCGGCAAAACTTTTTTAAAAAATTTCGGGTTCGGGCCGGGCCTGGCTTGAAAAATTAGGCCCGATGCAGATCACTAGTAAATACCATGCTAGAATACATAATTTTTTAAATCGCCCTTGGTAAAGAATTTAAAATTGAGAATCCCCACAGATTCCATATCCCAATACGACATTTATATTATAACTATAGGTACTACACTTTACATCTGTATATATAAAATTGAGTACAGATGTAGAAGTTATGCTTTTTAAAAATAGTGTCTTAGATAATTTCAAAATTATAACTTTGTATAAATAAATATAAAGCAGTCTCCTAACTAATTTTTAAAAAAAAATTGAAAGAAAATTTTATATGACCATTTCTTGTTTTCTATTCCCGGTTTTCGGTGGTATACTAATTTTTACATTAAATACCAAATTTAAATAAAATAGGTATTATTATCTAAGTTATTGCTTTCTCTTTAGTATTTCCCTAGGTATATTTGGAATAAAATGAAATACAATTTTGTTAATTTCACGTTTCTAAATCTTTCCTCTGGAAGTAAGAGGATTTGAGTAATAATTTCTTTTTCTTTCTAGATTAATATATATATAATATATTGCATTTTACCTTATAACTTATCATTTCAAATCTTCAAAGGGCTCATAATGATACTTTATAGATTTAAAATGCACATTTTATCGATTGCAAATGATATTTATTAGGTAAAATATCAAATAATATAATTATATCAAATTATAAAAAAAAATGAAAGAGCCCGGCTAGATTTTTGATTAGTTTAAAAATGTAATTTAACATTATATATACATATCTTTTTAAGTTTAAGAAAAATATAAAAAATGTTTTACCTCTTGAATAGTAGTAGTGATGAAGAGGAAAAGTTTGGGTTTAATAAGATTAATATAGTATTTTAAGTACTCCACATCTAGATAAGTTTGTTTTGTGATATACTCGTTACCAACCATCGTGTCAAACACACCTTCATGCGGAATTTCGGAGTAATCTATACCATCTATCAAGTCAACATAGTCCATTAAATTTTCGAAGATGATGATGTCAAAGCATTCCTTGTTTATGATGACATTCGTTTTTAAGTAATTAGTAAAATAATTGACAAAAAAGGCTTTATCGAGTGTTTTATTTTTGTCAGGAGTCTGTTGAACTGCAGTGTCAGGATTAAAATTATCTATGGCCAAAACACGATAAGATAATTTGGCGTAATTTAAAGATCTTTTTAGATCCTTTGTTAATGACTCCAATTTTGGGTCCGACACTATTAGCACATTAAACCCGTTAAGTTTGATGCAATAATCATTTATATGTTTTGCGTTAGCAAAGTCAAAATCATTTAGAAACTTGTTGCTGAAATTGAAGTGCCTATCATAACTTTGGAATGATAATGTATCAAGGATTCTTTCTTTAGAAATTCCATTATAATTTTTTAAATCTATAGGTTTTATACAATATTATATTAGAATGAGAAGAATATAATTACTATCAATCAAGTGAATATAACAATGCTATTGATGGTATTTTAAAAAGTAGCACTCTATAGCTACTACTACTTTCCAAAAAAAGTAGATCGCAATTATATAACTACTTCTCAAAGAAATAGCCCTCCTTAGTTTTTATAGTTTAAAAATGTAGGATAGCTATTTTAATTACTTTAAAAATTATGTCTAAATTTTTTTTCATTAAGTCTGGGCGAATAAATTAAATATTGCAGCCCCAATTATATATTTTTTATAATCGTAAATAATATTTTATACAAAATTGAAATATAATAATTGTAACATTTTGAGAGTTTTGAAAGGATTGAGAGATTATAATCGTTGTCAAATAAGAAAGGTTAGAAAAAAATGATACTAACTCTTTATTAAATAATAAGTTAAAAATATAATCAACTAAATTAAAAAAAATTAAAATAATCAAAAATTAACATTAAAAATTATAATCAAGTTCGTAAAATCATGATCTCCCTTTATACAAATATCCTCGAATATATATATACTTTTCTATAATTCATTTACATAATGTTTTACAAACAAACTGAAAAAAATCTTGAACTTTCTTTAATTTGAATAATCATTCTTTTTTATTCCTCTTTCTTTAAATCATTTGCATTCGAAATTTAATTCTTTTTTCTTGAGTAGATTTGAATATCCTTCGGCTTTGTAATTTGGTTTAACAATTACAACACCCTTCCACTTAGATTAGTCCCACCATTCTGCGAGTAAGGCATGGCTCCCGATACATTCTTCTAGCTCCTTTAATTATATCTCGTTTTACTCCCACATTATCCTAGTCTTTGCTTGTTTCTAACGGTTTCTAGTAACTAATGACGGTAAACCACTGACGATAATTTGTCTGCGAGTAACGATGGTTTCCACGACTTCTTGTTCGATTTTTTATCTTATACTAAATTTTTGATAAGCAATTGGCTATAATTTGTCAACGATTAACGATAGCATCCTGGTCTTCTTGTCAATATATCCACTTTGCCTTAAGATCTCTTATACGATAATGATTTCTTGTATCTTTTGATCCAAAATAAAAATCCGATCTCTAATTGAGCTCGAATGCGGCATAAATTTTCTAATGACAAAAAGCCGTTTCTCTTTATGAAGATTTTTAGGTTAATCAACAACCTGATATTTTGCTAAATATTATCAACTTAAATAACAGTCAACCATATATCTTTAATAAAAATTTATAACGAATTTCTTTTAGCTACATCGATCACTTGTACGTATAACGATCTCTTGTGACGCATTCTTTTTAGCTAAACGACTAATTCTCCGAAATACGACCATTAATATTGATACCATTGTTTTATTGCTCTCATTCTTTGTCTTAGTGTCGATAGTCATCTCATACATCCCCTTCCCCCTTTATTTAGAATCTCTTTTCAGAGTTAATTAGACTGACTTTTGATCTTCTAAAGCCTGGATCAATCGCTGTAAGGCACCTCTGTACCAATATGGTATTGATATTTATATTGCTGAGGCTAGTGGGAGAGTTAATTAGACTGAATTGTTGACATTGCCCTGTCGCCTCCACTCTCCAACATCATTGTAACATTTTGAGAGTTTTGAAAGGATTGAGAAATTATAATCGTTGTCAAATAAGAAAGGTTAGAAAAAAATGATACTAACTCTTTATTAAATAATAAGTTAAAAATATAATCAACTAAATTAAAAAAAATTAAAATAATCAAAAATTAACATTAAAAATTATAATTAAGTTCGTAAAATCATGATCTATCATTATACAAATATCCTCGAATATATATACTTTTCTATAATATTCATTTACATAATGTTTTACAAACAAACTGAAAAAAATCTTGAACTTTCTTTAATTTGAATAATCATTCTTTTTTATTCATCTTTCTTTAAATCATTTGAATATCACAACACTTTTCCACTTATATTAGATTAGACCCCACATTCTGCGAAAGACCAATAGTCGTGCATGTATTCAATTACTTCTTCCGGTAGATTTTGTTTCTTGCCTTCGTCTGGAATTGATTGCATGCTTTTAAACGATTCACGATTACTAGTCAATGATTATTTTAATCCTTTGCTTGTTTCTAACGTCCTTCTCTTGTAACTAATGATAAGTGCTTTATCTTGATCCACGATAGGCTATGCTTGATCTGCGCTTAACGATTGTTTCCACGACTTCTTGTTTCTAAGATCATCGATTGTTTATCCTATACTAAAGTTTTGATAAGCAAAGTTTTGATAAGCAATTGGCTATAATTTATCAACGATTAACGATAGCATCCTGGTCTTGACCCTTTGTTCTCCCTAGTCGCTTGTCAATATATCCACTTTGCTTTAAGATCTCTTATACGATAATGATTTCTTGTATCTTTTGATCCAAGATAAAAATCCGATCTCTAATTGAGCTCGATTGCGGCATAAATTTTCTAATGACGAAAAGCCGTTTCTCTTTATGAAGATTTTTTGGTTAATCAACAACCTGATATTTTGCTAAATATTATCAACTTAAATAACAGTCAACCGTATATCTTTAATAAAAATTTATAACGAATTTCTTTTAGCTACATCGATCACTTGTACGTATAACGATCTCTTGTGACGAATTCCTTTTAATTAAACGACTAATTATATTCTTTTACGAAATACGACCATTAATATTGATACCATTGTTTTATTGCTCTCATTCTTTGTCTTAGTCAATCGTCATTTCATACATCCCCTTCCCCCTTTATTTAGAATTTCTTTTCAGAGTTAATTAGACTGAATTGTTGAAATTGCCCTGTCGCCTCCACTCTCCAACATCATTGTAACATTTTGAAAAATTAGAATAAGAATTGGAAGATTATAATCGTTGTTAAATAAGAAAGGTTAGAATAAAATGATACTAAATCAGACTAATATCCTCGTTAGAACTAAAATGATACTAAATCAGACTAATATCCTCGATTATATATATTTTTCTATAATATTCGTCAAATCAGAAAAGTTAGAACTAAAATGATACTAACTCTTTATTAAATAATAAGTTAAAAATATAATCAAACTAAATTAATTAAAAAAAATTAAAATAATCAAAAATTAACATTAAAAATTATAATCAAGTTCGTAAAATCATGATCTCCCTTTATACAAATATCCTCGAATATATATATACTTTTCTATAATTCATTTACATAATGTTTTACAAACAAACTGAAAAAAATCTTGAACTTTCTTTAATTTGAATAATCATTCTTTTTTATTCCTCTTTCTTTAAATCATTTGCATTCGAAATTTAATTCTTTTTTCTTGAGTAGATTTGAATATCCTTCGGCTTTGTAATTTGGTTTAACAATTACAACAATAATATAAAAAATTTATTTTTCTAAATATTCCTTTTATTACTACTATCAAATAAAATTATATTAAAATTAACATATTATATATAAAATAAAATAAAACATTATTTTATAAAAACGGAGGTGGGACTACAAATTCCCCAAAAACATGAATAGTTTTATTTTAAAATAGTTATTTGTAGATTTTGTTTTAAAAAATAGTATTCTTTTGGTTCTGATGTAAAATCTCTTATCTTATAGCCTATATTTTTTAAGAATTTTAAAGTTCCGCTTAGCATATGTCCAAGGGAAGAGATAACGATCGGTATAAAAATATAATTTGTGAATTTGGAATATTTCATTGTTTTTTCTCGGCTATATCAACCGGATTAGAATTTAAATTTTTTGGAAAAAAAGAATATTAGTTACTTATATATAATTTTAATTAACTTATATATGCTTTTAAGTGACGATATCTCTCAGAGCTTTTATCTAGCAAAGAACATCTTTTTCACCAAAAACATCCTTTGCTAAACTAAGCAATCTCCCAATAGGAAAACTGTATGGGATAGAGGTAATTTTATGAAGAGTGGTTCAAAAGAGGGAACTCTTTGCATATTGTGAAATCTGATATGTATAATCTCAAAATATTTATTATGTAATCAATTATTTATATCATTATTTTTATCTTCATAAATATTATGAGATGTTCTCGCTTTGTTAAGTGATTTTTAATTAAATGTTGAGTTTACAGATGATAAAATATAGTTCCTGAGTTAATCTACGGATTAGTCTATCCTTAATTATTGTGTTTCTTTCTAGCTTCAATTACGTACTATTTTCTCTAAAAAATAAACGTAAAATACTCTTGATATAAGCTAAAATCAAACAAATATTTCCGGAGCTTGTTCTACAATATATATTTCAAGTTCTCCATCTTTGTTTTGCCTTTCCCATAATAATATCTAATTAAAATCTCAAAATTTAAATAAATAGCGAAAGGATTTGAATAATTTTTTTAAAAAAAATATATTCATTTTATTTATTCAAATTAAAAAGTTTTATATTTGTCTATATTAGTTAAAAAAATTTAAAGTAGCCAAATAAGTAGCTATAAATTAGATAGTTATTTTTTATAGCGCGCTACTTTTAATAGCTATTTTAACAGCCTTGGTGTATAAGTTTACTAATTAATAATTAAATTACAAATTCGAATATATTATCTTTCGAATCGAGTTAAATTTATAAAATCTATCTAATATAAAAGCTAATTTAAAAAATAATTGTATTCATAATCATATTATCTAGTAGGACTCATTTTAGAAAAATAAATGATTGCAATATAATATTTTATTTTCTCAAATTTTTAAATGAAATATTACCTATTTGAAATATTTGTTGTTTGAATTTCATGGTTTCTATAATGCAATTACTCGGGTAAAAATAATGGAAATAAAACATAATCGACAGAACAAACAAGATGAGCCCACAGAATAAAATCTTGGAATTGCAAATGCGTTTAAACTTAATCATCATAATTTGAAATAAATGTTGTTTGATAGTCTAAATATAAACAAAGTAAATGTTAGATATATAGTAAAATATATAACTTTTGCTTGCCATAAATATGTTTTATATTTAAATATAAAAAATGTTAAATTAATTAAATATTTCTTTACATCAAAATTAATATAAAATTCCAGTGGAAGTTTCGGAGCACTGTGAACGAATCTAAGGAGTTTTATTTTGTTAGATAGTTCTATTCAGAGGTCTGCATTAGGCGGGTTTTTGGACCAAAAGCCCTCCCACCAAATGTTTAAAAAATTTAATCCGCCTGCCCATTATTATTTACCCGCCCGCCCGCCAATTAGTCTAAAATTTTTTACCCGCCCACCCATTATTTATAAAAATTAACCAAAGCCCGCTATTATAAAATCTTATGGCCATCTTATAAAAAAAAATTCAGCATTACACCTCTACAAAAAGTTTTTAGGAAATTACTAAATTTAGCATAAAAAAATATTCAATTTAAATTATGGATAATTTATTTGATCAAATAAAATATTTATGAAAATAATATAAATATACAATGTTGTGATGATTTAATGAAACATATTGACGATTAAATTCAAACCCATTCATATAAAATTATAATATTTGCAAAAATACAGAGTTGTTAAGGATCGCCCTCTTTTTAAAATTGGGGAGCGGGAGCTAGCTCCTTTTAGGGTGGGAGTGGAGGAGCGCCGCTCCACCGCTCCTTTAAATTTAATGTATAAATTAAATTATTTTTTAAATATTAATAATATTTATTAATTAAATTTAATAAAAATGAAATTTTATTTAATTTAAATTTATCCATTATTAAATGTTTAGCCGAGTTTTATATTGGTTTTTCATCTAATCATTTTAAATATTAAACATCAAGTTTTCCTTTTTATATTGAAAATTTTTTGGAAAATTTTGTAAGTCATATTAATATTCGTTTTATAGATATATAATAAAAAATAGTTTTAGATATTATGGATTTAGATATCATAGATGAAGAAATCGAATTTCCATTTCCATCATTCAAAAAATATTTTAAACTTCTAAAAGATGTTGATCCAAATGATCAAACAAATTACGGGCAAAATGTCTTTTGTGTTTAAATAAAACTATTTAATTTTCAAAAGTGAGCAGCTTCAATCTAAAAAAGCATCTAAAAGTAAAAAATCTTTCTTTTAAATACAAATTATTTTGGAAGATTTTTTTAGATTCCATGAAATTGATCATCAGGAAGATAATATATTGGACAAATATTTTTTAATAATGATACCAAAATGACTATTCTTGATCAATTCCCTGAACTAAAAAATATCTTTATAAAATACAATATCCTGCTTCCCTTTAGTGCTCCTGTGGAATGCCTATTTAGTATTGCAAAACAGGTCTTAGGGGAGAGGCGTGGATGTTTGATAGATTCTAATTTAAAATTTATTACATTTAAAAGCTAATAAAAGGTTATAAATATTTTGATAGATAATTTAATATAAATAAAGCTTTTTGATAAAAAAAAATAAGATTTTATTTCATATACCCTCTAAAAAAATGAAAATCAAAGGAGCGGTTATGGAGTGGCACTCCATTATTTGGAGCGGGAGCTAGCTCCTTTTTAAAATTTAGTAGTGGGAGCGGGAGCTAGCTCCTTTTGAGAAGGTAAGAGCGGGAGCGGGAGCTAGATACTTTTAAAAAGGAGCGTTAACAACTCTGCAAAAATAATTAAAATAACAAAAAGAATAATAAAAGAAATTTCAATAATGCTTTGTCTATATTTTAATTATTTTTCCAATATTATAATTTTATATGAATGGGTTTGAATTTAATCGTCAATATGTTTCATTAAATCATCACAACACTGTAAAATTGATATTATATGTAATTAATAATGCAAAAATAATAATGAATCGACATTTTCTGGATTCAAACACGTTCGTTCTTCTTTGTTCTAAAAACCTTACAGCAATGCTAAATCCTTTCAGCAGAAGCACTAGTTGCAGGAATTGCCAATATTTTTCTTGCTAATCATGATAGCTTTGGTCTCTTGCCTTTTGTTTCCATCAAAGTAGTTTTAAATATATAAAAAGTTAATTTATTTAAGAAAAAAGTTTTTATGATACCAAAAATGGACATTTTATTTTTTAATATCCGAAAGAGTTCATAGGAAGAAATTTTTATTAATATTTATTTAAATGATTTTAATTTTTTTTAACCCGCTCGCCTACTGTTTAAATTTCTTAACCCGCCCACTTAAATGGGTAGGCGAGCCGAAACCCCTCCTAATGCAGACTTGTAGTTCTATTCTTATAAGTGAGTCAAAGGTCTCTAAAAATGGGAAAAAATTTGAAAAATAAATTAAAATTTTATATTTTTAGTTAAATTATGCGAAAAATACTAAGTAAATAAGCCATAGAATTTTATCATTACCATTTTAAAGTAAAATATCTATAAAAATTTTTGGAAAATATTTTAAATAAATCTTTTTACTTGTAAATTTATTAATTCTTGTGCTGTGCAAATAGTAAATTCCTTTTTCTCAAGCCTTGGAGTGGGCATGTTCTTTCTTTTTTTATTTATATATTATTTATTTATAATTTTTTCGTTTTTTTAAAAAAAAGCGTTATTAATTTTCTTTTATAGAAATGAAAAGGATTAGAGGCGGCCGGGGAGCATGCAAGCCCTAAAAGACAAACGTCAATAAATAAAAACTACTTGATGCTATTAAATAAATAATATCTCATTTTATTCCACTTTATTTTAATATTACACATATAAATAATTTTTTTTAAATTTAACTTTTTTGTAACAGTATTAATTATTAAGAAAAAATAATCTGAGAAAGGATGAGCTACACCCGGAGAAGTATGAGTTTTCCCATGTAGCGCTTTTGAATTGCAAAATATTAATTATTTTAAAATATATAAATTATTGCAACTTCTTTATTGATAAAAATAAGCAATCATGGAAAATAATTTTAAAAATTAGTGAAATTTATTAACAATTTAAACAAATAAAGAATTTAAAATTGCAACAGGATCCTTGTGCCCAAAAAAGCAATTACGTGGATCAAAGACCCATAACCATTTTAGATTTTATTAGAAAATTGTATAATATAGTTTCTTGCACTTTCTTGAATATTTGTCTTGATGTAAACAATTTAAAATCTTGTTCATTTCCTGATTTATATCATTTTACTGTTGCATAACCTAAGATTATTTTCAAAGGTTAGCATGGACGGATCTTCATTTCTTCATGATTTCATCATTTGTTAGTTGTTTCACTTTTTAATATAATTAATTTCTTACCATATTTAAATATCAATAAGGAAAATTAAATTAAAAAATGGAAACTCTAAAGGCTAATTAATATGAACTTCTGAAAAGCAGGTCTACAAAAAACGAATCAAATAATTGCGCTATTCGTATTCCTACGAATCGAATAATATATTATTCGTATTCATACAATAAAATCATTATTCGATTCGAAAATTTTAATATTATAAAAAATAAATTATTTTTTTGCTTAAAAAATTATAAACAGATGTAGATGTTTTAAAATGACACTTCTAAAGATTCTCTAAACTAATTGTCATTAGCATATCAAAATTTACAGAAAATAAACGAAATAAAACCCAATGATGATTTCATATAACGTTATCCAAACAAATAGACCAAAGAAACCCTATTTTTAGAATTATAAATGCTTATAAAAATATCTAAATTATTACTTCAATCTAATACTCAAAAAAAAATAATTATGCTAGATCCGAATTTGACAGTAACCAATTTTTTAAGCATAAAGTTTTTCTAATAGTTTCTTCCTTCAAAGACATTTTTGTCCCTATTGAGAATAACCGGTCACATGAAGCCGAAGATCCCTGAATGGACAATATATCTTTCAACAACACGGGAAAAAGGTTACCAAATGGAAAAGGATTTTTCTAATCAAAGAATAAGAACTCGTTTCATGCAAGGAGTAAAAGATTAGAAAGTAGCAGGTACTCCAGATTTGACTTGTTCATAACACTAAAAATGATTGAAGAAATTATTTATCATACAATGAAAAAATTAAAATTAATAGTATATTGACCAATAAGAAAGTTCTACTAATGAAGTCGATGTAACAGAATTCAAGGACACTAGGAAAGTTTAATTATTTCTTTTTTATTATTTGCTTACGATTTACTAATATTAACGAAAAAATACGAAAAATTACAAATATTTGTAAATAATATAATTCCGAATAATACGAATAATTTGGAATAATACAAATAATTCGAATCAATTAGTAAAAAGTTTACTATTCGACAAATATTTTTCCTCATATTCATAAAAAATTATTCGTTTTAGGCCTACAGAAAAGTACCCCAGACTCTAAATTAAAATTTAATTTTATAATAGTTTAAACCAAGGTTTTACATTTGCTAAAAATTTATCTTTTTTTTTATCTTCAAAGATTTTTTGCTCAAATTTTGGGTGAAAAAAATCTTCAAATGAAGACTTTTGCTAAACTTTGGTTTATGCATGTTTTTTGTTCAAATAAAGAATGATTTTATATAGAATAGGATATAATCTTTTATATAAGATAATTATTAAATAAATAAAACCTGTATTATTTTTTATTTTTGATGAATTGCAGCAATTAAAAAGTTACTTTTGAAGGTAAAATCATACATGTGTTACAAAATTTATGTGATTCGATATTAAAAAAAAAAATTATAGTCAACTATTAGAGTTGAGTGCTCTATAAACCACAAGGCCGGTCTCCCCTATTAATAATAATATACACTCATTCCTGATTCTGATCACTTATTTTATACAAATAATAAAATTTTTAAAATAAAATCATATCCTTAAAAGGAGTAAACACGATATGGGCCTGATTTTAATATTAATTATTCCAATCAAAATACATGATAACAGTCACTCGCTTCTTATATTTTCAAGGTTAATGTTAAATACTGCTAAGTCGACATATAGAAATTTTATGCACTACCTAATGTGCTAAACAACAATCAATTATTTTTTGAGAGATAGAATCACGAGATCGCCCCCGATATTTCATATATTTCAAACATATTTTCAATTTTTTTCTAGAAGATAAAAAAGATGAAAGAAAATGATAATATTGAATATGAATCAGGAAATGCCTGCCACGGAGAACGAAATATTAGTAATTGAATGACAATGAATTTAAAAAATATTATAAAATTAATAGTTTAGATTTATTTTACTATTATATACAAAATAAAGTTAATATTGTCTTAAAAAACATTTATTTGGATTTTACAATATTTGACCGGTCAAATATAGGTCAATTGACTAAATCGTATTTAAACGGCAAAATACACAACTCTTTTTATCTAAAAATTAATTGATAACCTCAAAAAATTTACCTTACCCGTTGCCTACCCCATTTAATAAATTTATAGGCAAGATGCTCCTTCCACCTGTCATATTGGGATATGGAATCATGTGGGATTCGGAATCCCAACGTGGGGATTCGTTTTATTCTAGAACTTTTTTTTAAAATATTTTTTTAAAAAATAAGAAAATATTCCGAATCCCTATAAAAATAAAATAATATAATTACTTTTTCTTCTCTTTTTTTGCGGCTGGCACCTTATAATTAAAAGGCCAAAATAAGGGATTTAAAAAGAGAATTTAAAAAAAAGTAAAAAGTATAAAATTAAGGCATATAATATATAATAAGGGATGAGGTTAAAACTTTTTTGTTTTAAAAAATATATATATTTATAAAAAATCCGAATTATTGCAAAAATTATTCAATGCAATATGGCATTTCGTTGAACATTTAAGCAGGGACCCGAACCGTTATTTATAACGATTCAGTTTGGTTACGGTTCAGTATTTAAAAAATTATAATGGTTACGTTTTGGTTACGGTTCTTGAGAAGAAATTTATAAAGGTTCGGTTCGGTTCAGCTAATTATAAAGGTTTATAAAGGTTCATTACGGTTAGGAATTTTTTTTTATTGAAGCAACACCATCTTCTAATTTATTTTTATTATAAGCATCTATGAATTATATATAAAAAAAAATATATAAGATTCAAAATAACTCATTTTTAAATATATTATTTGAACTTATAATATTTTCAAATAT
Organism: Gordionus sp. m RMFG-2023; assembly: GCF_954871325.1. Lineage (NCBI taxonomy): Eukaryota > Metazoa > Nematomorpha > Gordioida > Chordodea > Parachordodidae > Gordionus > Gordionus sp. m RMFG-2023. The sequence continues at coordinate 49,461,434 of NC_088776.1, forward strand.
AAATAAATTCCTTTTTGTTCGTTGTGACGATAACACAAATTTTAGTCCCGAAAAAGCCCTTTCTACAGAAACTTGTGTTGCGGGAACCTCCAGTACTATAAGAGCACGTTTATATAATTTTGGATATTCAAATTATTTCCATTTCTAAAATATAAAAACTGAACCGGTTTAACCGTTTTTTATAAAGGTTCTTTTTACTCCTTCAAAAAATAATTATATCGGTTACGGTTATGGTTCAGATATTTATAACAAAAATAAATTTTTAAAAAAATTTTTTTTAAGGGGATTCGAATCATTTTTTAAAAAACAATTAAATTATATTTTCTTTTGCCGCATGGCTGGCACCAGAAAATTTTATTTTTTAGAGATATTTAATATGTATTACTTTTATGCTTTTTAAATCATTAAATATTCGAAAAAATGGTTTTAATATAAAATTTCTTCTCAAGAACAGTAACCAAAACGCAACCATTATAAATTTTTACATACAGAACCGTAACCAAACTGAACCCTTATAAATAACGGTTCGGGTCCAGGGTTGCCAGGTCAAAATTTTCAAATTGTGGGAGAAATTAGGTATTTTGTGGGAGAAATATAAAAATTGTGGGAGAAATTGCTAAAAAAATTTTTTTTGCGGGCCTTGGGCCCGCAAAGGCGCGGCCTGCGGCCGGGATTTAGAATTGACTTAGTTATCCGCTTATTATTTTTTATAAATATAAAATCTAATCTAAAATAAAATAGGTAATTATTTTTCAAAATAAAATAGCCAACTATTTAAAATAAAATAGCTAACTTTTTCCAAAATAAAATAGCCAACTATTTTTCAAAATAAAATAGCCAACTATTTTTCAAAATAAAAGAGCCAACTATTTTTCAAAATAAAAGAGCCAACTATTTTTCAAAATAAAATAGCCAACTATTTTTCAAAATAAAATTTCCAACTCTTTTTCAAAATAAAATAGGTAACTCTTTAAAATAAAATAGCCAACTATTTTTCAAAATAAAATAGCCAACTATTTTTCAAAATAAAATTTCCAACTCTTTTTCAAAATAAAATAGGTAACTCTTTAAAATAAAATAGCCAACTATTTTTCAAAATAAAATAGCCAACTATTTTTCAAAATAAAATATCCAACTCTTTTTCAAAATAAAATAGGTAACTCTTTAAAATAAAATAGCCAACTTTTTCCAAAATAAAATACGCAACTATTTTTCAAAATAGGTAATTACTGTACGACACAAAATTTCTTAGAGTACTATCTTTATTATTAAAATAACATATTGATTTATTATAATATATTAATTTTGTTTACAAATAATAACCAACGATCTTTTTTAATTACAAAAGAATGTAAACAAGATAAAATTTTATAAAAAAATTGTAATTTTACAATGTAAAAAAATAAATGTATAAATAAGATTTTATAAAAAAACAAACAATTTTAAATTTACAATGTAAAAAATATTTATAATCAGTGCGGGGAAGTTGTTCTACAGTATTTAGTTAATACAATGGGGGAAGGGAATATGATATTTTGAGGTATCAATCTTCAAAGCATAAATCAGTACAGGGCATTCTATCAACATCTATTGCAAAACAAAAATATTCTTCAAAAATTAGAATTAATATAGATGCAACTACAGTTGCGGAAATGGTAAATACCTATCATGCAGTACAACATTCAGAGAGTTACTCAACATCTCAATGTTGGTAGAATCTTTCCCCATAATATTTAACGACTAATATAAATGAAAAGTATACTTTGTAGAACACAAAATGAGCAAGGCTATCAACAATGTTTTAGGATATAAATCCAGAAGGTCAATTCTTGACGATTTGAAAGATGTGCAAACATATGCAATTATAACAGATGCATCTAATGATCCTCCCCTATTTCAACAAAATTAATGTCATTTCAATAAAACTATTAAAAAAATTTTCTCCAGATATGAAATATCCAAAGACATAGCTAACCATATATAATGGTAAATATGGCAGATTTGGCATTACCAATGAATTGCATGGCAGCTTTCTGATCTGATAATTCCTCAGTGAATTTGGCAAAAACCATAGTGTATTTACAGAATTGAGTCAGCATAATGTTGGTTGACAGGTTCCTCCTAATACGCGCCATCGTAGAATTTTAAAATTTTACAAACCTTTAAAAAATAAATAGATTATAAAAGCTGTCCTATTTGAAAAAAAATTTCAAAAATAAATGGCAGAAGTATATTTAGGAATTTTACATATAGGAAATCTACTATATGCTGTTAATATGCAGTTGCAATCAGAAGAATATAATTTAATAAAGGCTCACTAAATTATGCTGCAGAAATACCAAAGTAATCCACTTCTAAAAGTTCTATTCTTCTATGAAAATGTTGAGTGGAGCACTGCAATTATAGAATCTAGATTTTTAAAATATATTTATAATAATTATACATACTATTCTAACTTCAAATTTTGAAAATGTCGAATGGATTGGATTGGATGGAGAATTTAAAATTAGCGGAAAAATAAAATAAAAGAACTAGACATATTTTTCGAATAAATATTTAAAATTTATTTTAAAAATATAAAAATAATCAAATACTGTTTCTCAAAATTATTATTTATATATTAAAAACATTAAAATGCTAAAAAAAAATTTGTGGGAGAAATTAAAAAATTGTGGGAGATTTTTGTGGGAGATTGTGGGAGTTTTGTGGGAGTGAGATGTATGTGGGTAAACTAAAAAATTGTGGGAGACTCCCACTGATGGGGGGAGGCATGGCAACCCTGTTCGGGTCGCTGCTTAAATGTTCAACGAAATGCTATATTGCATTGAATAATTGTTGCAATAATTCGGATTTTTTATAAATATATTATTTAATATTTTTTAAAACAAAAATGTCTTAACCTCATCCCTTTTCATATAATATATGCCTTAATTTTATACTATTTACTTTTTTTTAAATTATCTTTTTAAATCCCTCATTTTAGCCTTTTAATTATATGGTGCCAGCCGCAAAAAAAGAGAAGAAAAAGTAATAATTTTTAAAACAAAAATACCTTAACCTCATCCCTTTTCATATATTATATGCCTTAATTTTAAACTATTTACTTTTTTTTAAATTATCTTTTTTAATCCCTTATTTTAGCCTTTAATTATATGGTGCCAGCCGCAAAAAAAGTGAAGAAAAAGTAATATTTTTTAATATTTTTTAAAACAAAAAAGTCTTAACCTCATCCCTTTTCATATATTATATGCCTTAATTTTATACTATTTACTTTTTTTTTAAATTATCTTTTTAAATCCCTTATTTTGGCCTTTTAATTATATGGTGCCATTCGCAAAAAAAGAAAAGAAAAAGTAATTATATTATTTATTTATTTTTATGGGGATTCGGAATATTAAAAAAGATCCAGAATAAAACGTGGGGATTCAAGACATGATTCCATATCCCAATACGACATATACATACATATGTCGTATTGGGATATGGAATAATGTGGGATTCGGAATCCCAACGTGGAGATTCAAGATCTTAAATCCCCACGTTTTATTCGGGATCTTTTTTTTTAAATATTCCGAATCCCCATGAAAAAAATAATAAATATAATTACTTTTTCTTCTCTTTTTTTTGCGGCTGTCACCATATAATTAAGGCCAAAATAAAGGATTTAAAAAGAGAATTTTTAAAAAAAAGTAAATAGTATAAAATTAAGGCATATAATAAATGAAAAGGGATGAGATTAAGACATTTTTGTTTAAAAAATATTAAAATATATTACTTTTTCTTTTCTTTTTTTTGCGGCTGGCACCATATAATTAAAAGGCCAAAATAAGGGATTTAAAAAGAGAATTTAAAAAAAATAAATAGTATTAAATTAAGGCATATAATGAATGAATAGGGATGAGGTTAAGACTTTTTTGTTTTAAAAAATATATTTAAAAAATATATTTATAAAATATCCGAATTATTGCAACAATTATTCAATGCAATTAGCATTTCGTTGAACATTTAAGCAAGGACCCGAACCGTTATTTATAACGGTTCAGTTTGGTTCAGCTAATTATAAAGGTTCATTACGGTTAGAAATTTTTTATTATTGAAGCAACATCATCTTCTAATTTATTTTTATTATAAGCATCTATGAATTATATATAAAAAAAATATATAAGATTCAAAATAACTCATTTTTAAATATATTATTTGATTTTATATGTTCGTTGTGACGATAACACAAATTTTAGTCCCGAAAAAGCCCTTTCTACAGAAACCTTTGTTGCGGGAACCTCCAGTACTATAAGAGCACGTTTATATAATTCTGGATATTCAAATTATTTCCATTTCTAAAATACCGGTTTAACCGTATAAAGGTTCTTTTTACTCCTTCAAAAAATAATTATATTGGTTCGGTTACGGTTATGGTTCAGATATTTAACAAAAATAAATTTTTTTTAAAAAAATATTTAAGGGGGATTCGGAATCTTTTTTTAAAAATACAATTAAATTATATTTTTTTGCCGCCTGGCTGGCACCAGAAAATTATATTTTTTAGAGATATTTAATATGTATTACTTTTATGCTTTAAATCATTAAATACTCGAAAAAATGGTTTTAATATAAATTAAATGTAAAAAATAAATATTATTTTAAAATTAATAATTTAGACAGATTAGAGGAAAAGAAAGCGAAAAGAGGTGCGGGCCTAATTTTTTATTCACGGCCCGCCCGCTCACGGTGGCAATAATCACGCCCATTCACGCTTACCACTTAAAAATTTCGACCCGACCCGCCCGCTCACGAAAGGCAATATTTTGATTCACGTCCGAAAATTCAACGGTGTTTTTAAATTTTTCTAAATTTTAATACTATAATTTTTTACATTTTGAATTTACTCTATTTATTTCTTTAATTCCATAATCCATAATAACAAAAAATAAATACATATTATAAATCCAAATTTTTACTTAGAAAAAGAAGAATGACTATTTTTAAAATTTCAATTATGTACGCCTTTCCTCTAATAGGCGATTGACTACAGAAAATAACCTTTCACTAGAAGCCGAATTTGCCAGGGCTGACAAAATTTTACTCTCTAATTTTTTCAAAAAAAGAAATAAATTTTCCTGCTTCCAAAACTTCTAAATATTGCCATTGTTATTTGTTTTATTTTTTAAAATTTTATTTTGATAATATTGATATTGGTATAATTATAAAAAAAAATCAGACCCGATGGCTTAACTTGCACCCTCTGGTCCAATATGAAATCCCTTATTTGAGATGCAATCTGCGTATCATCCTTTTCAATTAATACAAACCCTCTTACTTGTTGGGAAAATAAAAAAATTAATAAATATTCAAAATTAAATTTTATATTTCGCCAATAGTCATTTCAACTAACGGCAATTTTTCACAGTCTACATATATTTTTTAAAAAACTTTATCACGAAATTTTTTTAGCATAACAAACGAAAATCGCGAATCCTTATTTCTTAAACAAAAACTTCAATTGGAAATTTTTAAACACAATTATACTTGCTTTTTAGGTATATTTTCATTATTAAATTAAGCTCTTTTTAGAGCCTTCGATATATTTTTATTTAGTAATTTTATATATTTTTACATATTTTTCTATAGTTGTTTTAATATTTTAGTGTTTTATCATTTTTTTTATAAACGTGTTTTTATAGTACTGGCTGTTCCCGCAACACATGTTTCTGTAGAAAGGGCTTTTTCGGGGCAAAAATTTGTGTTATCGTCACAACGAACAAAAAGGAATCATTTATACTTGAAAATATATAACTTAAAAGTTCAAATAATATATTTAAAAATGAGTTATTTTGAATCTTATATATTTTTTTTATATATAATTCATAGATGCTTATAATAAAAATAAATTAGAAGATGATGTTGCTTCAATAAAAAAAAAATTTATAACCGTAATGAACCTTTATAATTAGCTGAACCGAACCTTTACAAATTTCTTCTCAAGAACCGTAACCATTTAAATTTTTTACATAATGAACCGTAACCAAACTGAACCGTTATAAATAACGGTTCGGGTCCCTGCTTAAATGTTCAACGAAATGCTTATTGCATTGAATAATTGTTGCAATAATTCGGATATTTTATATATTTTTTAAAACAAAAAAGTCTTAACCTCATCCCTTTTCATTCAATATATGCCTTAATTTAATACTATTTACTTTTTTTTAAATTCTCTTTTTAAATCCCTTATTTTGGCCTTTTAATTATATGGTGCCAGCCGCAAAAAAAGAAAAGAAAAAGTAATTATATTTATTTATTTTTCATGGGGATTCGGAATATTTTTTAAATATTTTAAAAAAAAGATCCCGAATAAAACGGGGATTTAAGATCTTGAATCCCACGTTGGGATTCCGAATCCCACATGATTCCATATCCCAATACGACACATATATTAGAAAAAATTATTTTAAAATATTTTAATAAATAAAAAGAGGTATATTTTTTTAAAAATGAAATAAAAAATTAACCACTCAGAAAAAGAACGAATTCAATGTTAATATAAAAAAATTACATAAAAATAAATAAATAAAGAATAATAAGCCCCCCGAAAGAAGAAGCAACCAAAATAAAATGCTAAGGTAAAATATTATATCACCCTTTACTAAAAAGGCACTGAATATAATAAATAGAGTTAATATTTTTTAATGTCATTATGCAATGATTGTAAAAATAAAACAACTAATTTAATAGAAATTTTAACAGAAGATTTTGTTATCTGTTTTTTTAGTAATAAAATATCAGGAAGATATTGATATATTAGGCAATCTGAATTTTAAATTTGCCAGCCAAAATTTTTATATTTATGGCTGCCAAATGTCGAAGCACGGTTCTTTGTAGAAGTTTAAACTTGAGAGAAAATAATATAGTTTCTGTCAGTTGTGCTAAAGGTAATTATTTAATATAATAAATTTAAATATTATATTGTTTAAACTATTTAAAAAATTGAAGGAGTATTATAAAAAATAAATCCATTTTAGACCCGGATTTGTTTAAAATAATTTTTTTTTACACGACTTGGGTATTTTTAATATTAAACCCAATCTAGGTATTTCTTATATTTAAAAATTTGTTATTTTGAACTTACATTTATAAATTATTTAAAGAGAAGATGATTTAATTTTTCAGTTGGTTAATTGATTTAGATTAATTAATCTGACCCGGGTTTATATATTTTTTTGTATAGTTAAACCAGGTCAAAATTTTAAAAGCTCTCTCCCGGGTCGGGTTCTGGACCAGACCTATAAGTCTAAGAATAGATACAATAATTAATTTAATAATATATATAATATTTTAACCGGAACTCAAACAAAGCCATGAGGAAAAAAATAATTATATGTTCCAGATTCCATTTAAAAATATAATGAATAAAATATTTTCTTACTTTTTCTATCAGAATTTTGAATTAAATATTGATAAATTTAGTACACATATAATAATAAATAATATAGACTCAAATTATAATAAATGTAAATTTTCTAAAATAAAAAAAATTTAGAAGAAAAAAATTGTTAAAAAGTCAGCAAAAAATGTAATAATAAAATTAAAAGCAACAAGTACACATCATATACATAATATTATGAAGTAAAAATTACAAATAAGAAATATTTAGACTTGAGTATATTATAATCATTTTTGGGCCATATTTCTGAAAAATTAAGCTAGCCAAGGAGGGAAGGAAAATCCCTAGTTTTCGTGAATATCATTTTAAAGTTCATAAAGATTATACCCATGCACCCCCCCCCCACCTTCCCTAAAGGTAAATATTTTTTCAAATGGTTGTAACGATCATAATATTTAAGAAAATAATTATTTTACCTTATTCCTTTATGAATACTCTTCTTTAGTGACTACTCTACACTATTTTATTGTTTTATTTTCTAAGACAAGGTTTTCTTTTATATGACGAAATTTTATTTTATAGGACAAATAAAAGTAATGACAATTTTTGGCAATTATTACCATATTTTTAAACGTATTTTTATTCATTTGTATTTGTAATTTAATATATAAAAGATATGCAAAACTCTCATCTAGCAAATCCTTCATCAAAATAAAGATAAATTTTTGAATCATACCTTATAAAATAGGAAAATTTCTGCATACTTCATCATATAAAGGTGACCATCATCGAATAAAGGAGAAAATTCTTATTCCCCGTCATTCTTGACGGGCTATCAGCTAGTATTGATATATAATACTAAAAAATAATATAACAAGACTCACCATGAATTTTATAACCAATATAACAAATTCGCGCCATTGTTGCAAAACAAAATTATTGCGCGTAAACAAAAATTTAAAAAAGAGCCAACTCATGTTAAATAAAATATCAGAGATTCACTACGCTTGTCGAATACCAATACTATGATATGCTGAGTCTGGCAGGTTATTATTCGGGTAGTTGATAGTATTTTAGCATTAATGGTATTATTTATCATGAAATAAACATAATAAAATATTTAAATATTTTATAAGCTAAATGGTAGCATATAAATATATAAATACAATTGTAAATTTTACTTCCAAACCGGGAATTCGAGCCGACACAAATGGTTCGGTTCAGGTTCGAATAGAATAACAGTTCAAGCAGGTTCGTAAAAATAAAATATCAGAAACTTAAAACCGGTTTGAACACTTCTATATACCAACCTTCACTCAAATTATGTATATAGGGAATCATATATTTTTTTATTTCATTATTAAATTAAAAACATTTACATAAAACAAACTTTCATTTTTATTAATTGCACATTATAAAATAATAGTTAATTTAAAATAATAACAAGTAAATATCAGTTATTATTTTTAATATTGAACAATATTTATTTACTTAAAATTTTTTATTCATCTCACTCAAATTATATTCTATAAGCAGGGGCCTCTACAACGGGGGGGGGGGGTCCGAAGCAACTGCTTCAGTAAATTTGAGTGGGGGTTTTGTTTTTTTTAATTTTTTTATTTTAATTTTTTTTAAATTAAAAAATTTTTTTTTTTACATCCATCATGATCATATGATTTCTGGTTTATAAATGTAATAATAAGACCCCCCCCCCCACCACTTAATATTTAATTTAATATATTGACGGAAATTTTGGTGGATGTTTAGTAAATTTTATTTAATATCTCGTAACCAAGCCTTCTGGGGGAACAGGCAACACGAAGGCAATATGATGGCCCTTATTAAGCTTATTGCAGATTCTGAACCTATACTAAAAATATATATACAGCAAAATGAAGAAAGAAAAAAGGATAAAAAAATTAAGGGATTAAAAACGAAATTATATTCAAACCTATTATCATATAATAATAACATAAACATTCTCATTGAAACCATGAAAAATATGGTTATAATGAGATTACATTTAACAGGTGCTTTTCAATCATAGTTGATGGTGCATACGATGTTTCGAAATCAGAAGCAATAGCTTTGATAGTAAGATATGTTGAAAATAGTGAGACGCCGAAGTCTGTTGAAAGACTGATTGACATATATTATACGGGAAATACCACAGGTCTCGATATAAAACATAATATAATATCCAAACTTGGCTCGATGAATTTACCCCTTGAATATCTAGTTGGGCAAAGTTATGATGGCGCCTCAAACATGAGTGGAAGAATCAATGGTGTGCAAGCCTTGATAAGAGCAGAGGCGCCAAAGGCAGCTTTTATTTGGTGTTATTGTCATCGATTAAATTTAATCGTTGTTCAATTATGCCAATCAATTAAAAAACTTCGAAATGTTCTAGGAATACTAGATGAGATTTATGTCTATTTTAATGGTGTAAAAAGATATGAGGCACTCAAAAAATTTCAGTGTAATGATCTGAAAAAATCGCAACGATTTCTACGCGTTAAGAATACCACTCGGTAATAGTTCCTTTTTTATTTAAATTTTAAATGTTTTTTTTATTTAGAAGCTGGCTATCGTCATATAAAGCTATTGTAAATTTTTTTCAACTTTATAATGCCTTGAGGGCAGCTTTAACAAATTTAAAGGATTCTGAAGATCCTGCCACTTCTAGAATAGAAAAATTTGATTTTATCTTATCACTTTGTGTTTTGGATAAAATATTGTTGATAACAAGTTTGGCTTGTACAAAATTGCAAACCAGTTCGAAGTATATAGGGTATGCAATAAATCAAATTCAATTGGCAAAAGATTGCTTGATTAATTTGAGAAGCATAGGCGTAGCCAGGGGGGGGGGGGACAAGGGAAAATTTCCCCCCCCCCTTCAGAAATTTATCACTTTTTGTAAATATCATTTATAGCTAATAAAAAATATCCCCCTTAGTCCTCTCCCCACTCCCTGACCCTCATATATGTATGCATATATCTTAAATAATAATTTAAAAGAAAGAATGTAAAAGTTGATATTTTTTTATAAAACTATTCATCATAATTTATAGATTTTTGAGTAAATAAATTTATAAATATATAAAATGAACCAAAAATATTTTTTAATAAATGGAATATAGGCCAAGGATAAATCTTAAGACAGAAGTGAAATGTATTATAATTATTAATAATAGATCTATAAAATTACTAAATAATATAATATATCAAATATAATTTTTTATAAAGTGAGTAATTTTAATTTATTTATCTCAATAAAAGTAAAATATAATTATAAAACTATTGATAAAATTAAATCATAAATTAAAAAAATATTAAAGCACAATATAAACAGTGGAATATTATATATCGTCGATTTACTATATATCTAATTATCAAATGACAATCAATTTTACCAATATAGCGAATTATATATTTTACAGAAAACTATAAAATATTGATAAGGACATCAGAAAATATATTTTAAAGACATTGTGGGATGAATAATATGAAGATTAAATTTATATATACTTAAATAAAATAGATGGCGTTAAATAATTGTATGCATATTGTTGCTATATTTAATATTAAGAGCATTGATTAGTAAATTTTGTCAGATTATTAACTGTAATATATTCTCTAACTGTCAAATATGTCTGTAAAATTGGAATTTTACCTAGTATTTTATAACTAATTCTATAAAATAGGGTAAAATCAACTATATGTCTACTTACTTATTATAAATAAATTTCTTATAATTGTTTGGAATAAATTATTACCATGCTTTTATATTAAGGTATATACAATACAAGTAATTTATTATATTTTTATTTTATATAAACTAATAAAAATATATTTCATATTTGTTCCAGGCTTATTTTTTTTATTAAAATTTGTAAAAATATTTTATGACTATATATAGGTTAAAGTAACCCGGCCGAAGGCCGAGGAAAAGCGGGCCGAAGGCCCGCCCAAAAGGGGGTCTGGGGGCAAAGCCCCCAGTATTTTTTTGATTTCCCCCCCCTTATGAAAATCCTGGCTACGCCTAGAAGTATAATATAAATTATTGTCTTAATTATTTTTTAATCTAATAGATAATAACACTGAATTTTTGGATGTTTTTTCAAAGGCGCAAGATTTTATGAAGGAGAGAAATCTACCTTTTGATTTTGAAAGTTCTAGACTTCAAACATTACAATCCAAAAAGGAGAGGTATATATACTTTCATCATTAAATATAGAAATTTTTTTTAGCTTTAAAATAGATGTGTTTTATGCTGCACTCGATTTAATTATTATTAACACAAATAGGTTATATGAAGCCACAGGAGCTTCACTAGCTTTTACAATCTCAGGTGGCTCAATTAAAAAAATTTATGGGGGAGGGGGCAAAGTCTCTCTTAGAAATATATTATACTTTTTCAATTGGAATTTGCAACTCTCAATATTTTCTTAGCAATCTATTTTATGATTTTAGACAATGTTTTATAGAATGCACTAATAAGGACTTTTAGGCCTAACCAAAAAAATAACTTTGAAGAAGAGAATATAAACGACTAATCCAAATCATTAAACTATATATGGTGATTGGAACTTCCTCTTAGATGACATTATGGAAGTTAGATAAGTAATCGAGAAAATTATTGTGAGAAATTAAATTTCTAAAATATTATCTTCAATTTTAATGACATATAAACGACTTGGTCATTATTGCTCATTTGCTCATCCAAATTATATAATCACATGCTATCACCGGCAGAATTAATAATCTTAAATTACATAGCCACACAAATAATAGATTCTGGTTAATTTGTAGTCATAGCCATGACACTCACGATGTAAACTCATATCAGAATTTATTATGTTAGATAAATTGATAAAATAAAAACACTAAAAATCTATGGAAGAAATAATTATGCAAAAATATTGAAAACTTGAGTTATTTACACGGTAAGGATGCCATATAAGAAGTGAATCATTAGTAACTAGAAAATTAGGACCATAGGGATATAATGTAACATAAGAACTTATATATTATTGTCGCACCACCTTACTTGGTATATTATGTTTTAAAATGAAAGTAGTTTATAATATTATCAAAAATATACTCGTATTAAAAATCTAACTCAAAACTGTTTTTCAAAGAAAAAAAATACCGTTTCTAAAACATGTAAAAAAAAATAAGGAAAAAAATTATTGAATGAGGATTACATCCATTGTAAAATGAATAATAAGATGATTAATTTTTAATAATATTTTTATATTAAAAATTAATAGATGGTGTTAAAGAATTCAATGCAAATTGTTACTTATTTTTATTATTAAAAGCATTGTTTACTAAAGTTTATTAAAATATTAACTCTAATATATTCTTATGTCTGTAAAAGTGGCATTTTACCTAATATTTTGTAAACAATTCTATATAATAAAGGATTTCAACTATAGATCTACTTACATTTTATAAAGAAATTTCTTATACTTGTTTGAACCTTGGAAATTTGGAAAGATACATGGTAATTAAATTTAAAAATGAATAATATAATTGATTAGTTATTTTGAACTCGGCTAATAGCAACATTAAATTTGTTAATTTTCAATTAATAAACGATTATATTTATTTAGGGTTATAAACTAATTTAAATGATAAAAATCATCTAAGCTTCAACTGTTATTGTTAAATTAATATTTAGACATTATGAATATATTAATATTCCATTTTTAACACAGAATTTGATTGCAAGCTGAGATTCAAAAAAGTTCGTTATTAACGACGTTACTTTTTTGAAGAAAAGGAACGCCATTCGTTACCCTTTTCTTGAGGTAACGAGTAAATGTAACGCGATTTTTTTTTTGAGTAACGGTAACGCAAAACGTTACTCGTTACTTTATATTTTTTCTTAAAAAATATCAACAAAAAGAAAAATATTTTTTATTGTATTATAAACTTAGTTTTATTTATTTTTTAATTCTTAATATTAATAATTTAAGCTGAGTTTTAATTCATATCAACCACTTCCTTCATTTTTATTTTAAATTCTCGTTGTTAAATTTTCTGTCGAAATTATAATTCAATCAAAATTCAAAGTAAAAGTTAATAATGATATTATTATTCTTATAATTTATAAGAATATTATGTCTACTTTTAAAAGTAGCGCTCTACCGTTATAGCTATTTGTCAAAAAAGTAGCTCGCTATTAGCTACTTTTTAAGCTACTTTTTATAAAAAAAATTTACAAACAAATTTTTTATTTTTTATAATGTTATTGTATAGTAAATATATAAAAATCAACATTAATATAAATATTAAAATATAGTTAGTTTTGATTATAAAAAAATTTATGTAATAAAAATAAATATTTATGGTAATTTATTGCATTTTAATAATAAAATCATTTCAATAATATCATCCCCAAGTCTAGAACGACGATCAGAAAGTATAAGTTTTTCCAATTAAATAATCTCTCGACACTAGCACTTGAGGGTAAAGGCGTATTTAATCTTATATACATATTTTTAATATCGATTATCAATAATTTTATTTGCAAGTACATCGTATGTCTGGCATCCTATTATCAATTTGAGGGCTAATGCCACAGATCTTCTTTTTAAAGTTATAGGGTCTAGCCAATGGCCTGTGATTCCCAAATAAACTAAAAAATATTTAATCAGATCAATTTATAAATATAAATAAGTTTTTACCTTCTGTTATGTGTCAACTATCTCCCGTGGTACATATATATATGATATCTCTGATAACTCTACTATTAGAGCATCTTTCATCATTTTAAAGTTATCTGCTATTTTATTCATTAGTGTCTGGCGGATTGTTGTACCAGGAGATAGAGTTTTAATTATCATGGTAAATGATGAATTATCAACTAAGGACATTGTCTGAACTGTATAAATTATAAAATCAACAATAACTTTATCAGCCAATTTCTGAGAAATATTGTCATTTGCATTATTAATTAATTTGGTTTGAATTGAATTAGTCCTTTTGGATGTAGAGTCGCCTATACCAAAATTATTTAGATGTTTCTCGATTTCCTTAAAACTCATGAACAGTCTTATAAAATAAATATTATTAGAATGTAAAAATGACAATTTACCTTTAGGTGTTTCTTGAGGTTATAGCTACTGGATTGATTTGAGGAAATATTTTTTTTACATTTTAAACAAATAAATTTGAAACCAGTTTTGGTTATAAATTTATTTTAAAAAAATTTCAAATCTAGGGAATGGGAAATTTGTATTATAGCTATTAAGAACATTTTCTTCCCTGGTATCTTTCATTTCACTAATATCATTGTCTGAATCACTTTCAACGATTTGGATATCCATAGGCGATGACATTTTAAATCATTAACACGTGATTTTGGTTTATAATACAAATGAAAATATAAATTAAAAATTGAAATTATATTTTAATTTCAAAATTAAATAAAATTATAATTAATTATGATATTACATTTAAATTTTCATGTTTACACTTACCTTCATTATATTTTTTAAAAGTAGCGAAGTAGCGGCTATTTAGCTATTTTCAAAAAAAGTAGCGCGCTAAAAAATTAAATATTTACAAAAAAAGTAGCCGCTATTAGCTATAGCTACCAAAAAAGTTAGCGCGCTACTTTAATAACTCTGCATAGTACTTACTTCTTCAAATGAAAATGATTTTACCCTTCCTTGGCCCCAATTTGATATATTTTAAACCAATAAAGATAAATGATGGTAACAAGTCTACACTTTGTAAATGTAAATTATATACCAACGCAAATATTTTAACCTCAATATCCAGCAGTTCAAACTTAAAGCATAGGTAAATGGATGAAATAATATATCATTTTTTAAACATTACTTTAATAATATAATAATATTCTTTCATAAAATTTTGAAAAGCTTAATCATAGAATTAAAATATATGTAGGCTATGCCGATATTAAATATCGGATCGGCACCTATATTTAGCGTTTTCCAAAAAAATCAGATCTGGCCGATACCTGAAAAAACCGATCTGATCTTTTTATTTTTTTTTGTTATTTTATGTTATGTATATTTATTTTACGTTATTATAAAATTTTCTAAATAATTTTTTTTAAACAATGTAAATGCACAAAACCCTCTAAATTTTACTTCTTTTTTAAAATAGATTTATAGTATTTTAAAAGTTTTTTTATAAAAATAGAAAGGAACACCTAAAGTTTTATTTATTTTAAATCTTTTTAAATAATAACGCCAATTTTATTATTTATACTTTAAATAAAAGAATTTTTTTAGATTATGGTATCTGAATTATGAAAATATTTTACAAAAGTCAAAGATAATTTTGCAAAATGCGTTATCTGTGGAATCATATGAGTCTGCCTTCAGTACGGCAGGGTATATATAGATAGTCCATATCTAGATATTATTGCCAGAAAATCTAGAGGCTCTCATCAGGGGCGTCGCTAGCCTTTACAATCTCAGGGGGCTCAACTAAAAAAAATTTATGGGGTCTTCGCCCCCCATACCCCCTAATTTGCGGGCCTACGGCCCGCTTTTGCCCTGCCTTCGGTCAGGTTATATATTAATGCAGTTATTTCCTTGCTATGTTTTGCCCTTTCAGGCAAAACATGGGAATAACCGGACATCTTGGCCTTTATGGCTTTGATGTCCCTAAGGCCTTTATTTCTTATTAAACATAATATGTCAATCAAAATTTACAGTATTAGCAATAGAAAAATAAACAATGAGTATAATTAGTGTAATAATAGCTATTTATGTAAATAAATATTAGGGGATGATTCGTTCTTAGCTAATAGTTGTTTATTGCTGTATGTTTTGATTGACGTGGTCAGGCCAAGTCCTGGGAAGTAATGGATAATCGGTCCCAGTTGTATGATACGGTGGAGGCGTCGTCTTCGGGTATCGATAGGTTTGATATCAACGAAGGGGTTTCCAGGTTAGACTGGGTCCCAAATAGAGAGTCGTCGTCTTGCTGGAGTAGAACTGATCCTTCCAGTATAGGTCCCTCGAAGAGCTCTAAATGCCTTCTTGGTGCCATCCAAGTCCTCGATGGTAAATCGGCAGGGTTGTCTTCAGTAGGGATCCATTGAATGTTTTGAGAGATGGCGGTGAAGTTAGGCAACCCTAGCTTGATCATAATCTGTGTAATGATAATCTCTAGGGATGGGGAGCGCGAGCCTCCTTTCCTGAAGGTATAGTACGCCACAGACGAATCCATGAATATCATTGGATGCTCGTTGTTACGGTGTATCGCCATAATCGCTCCCATGCCGACCGCTAAGATCTCTTTGCCGTTGATGTGGGCTATTGCGTGCGTTGGGATGTTAAAGAGCAGGCATGCTTCGCTGTATGCCACCGAGAGGTTATCGGTTTCCCAAAAGTTGATTCCTAGATGGGAATTGGATGCATCGACGTAAACGGGCGAGTTCGCATAATAATGCAGGGGCAGAGGTATCGCTAGAGCATCGATAATCAATTGTGCTTTGGTGAAGGCCAAGAAAGTGTCCACTACTGGGGCAAGTTGTCCACTATTCATGGTGACGTAGTATGGGGAGAATAGCCTTGACATGCCTGTTATGGTGTAGGCATAATGGTTGACAACCCCGAGGACTCTGGCTGCTAGCTCGATGCCTACGTCGAGGTGCTGGTACGAGTGTCGCCGGAAGACTTCTAGGCATTTCAGTAGTCTTCTTCTCGTAGTGGTGTCTGCGGAAACGGTCTTGTTGGATAGGTCAATAGGAACACCTAGGTAGGTGATTCGCGGAGTTGGATCCAAGACCGATTTTTCGGGCGCTATTTGTAGCCCCCATCCTTCCAAAGTGCAACGCAACGAGCGGGTAGACAATTTGACGTCCAATTCGTTAGCTCCATAGATCAGGATATCGTCTAGATAGACGTTGTAGCTAGCTTTCCTAACCGTTTTGGCGCATGCGTCAAGGATGATGGACTGCAGACAATAGGGGCTGAAGGATGCTCCCATGGGTAACACTTTGTATCGGTAGTTGTTATTATTGAATTTGAATCCGAAGAACTTCCTGACCCCGGTAGCAAGGGGGATGGAGAAGAAGGCGGATCTGATGTCGATTTTACAGGCGTATGATGCCTGATCTAGCTTGGCTGACATAAGCGGTATCGATCTTAAGCGGAAGGGATAGTGCAAAAAGTTTTTGGAGACTTCAGAGAAGTCGCTAATGACTCTAGGCGCTCCATTCCCCTTGGGGATCACGAAGAGCGGGGAACATATTTGGTCCTCGTCAGCCAGCTCAATGACATTAGCAACGAGGAGTTGTCTGATAATGTCATGGTATTTGTTATGGACGCCCGCGCGGGTATTGTGTTTGAAATAGGTGTTATTATTATTGTTTATTTTGAGGTGGTCAATGCGCGGGCGAAAACCTCTTTCAGCTACTCTTCTAGTGAAGGGTGACATGAGGGGCCCCACTACGAGTTTCGCGATTATATTATACGTACAAAATAAACTAGAATATAAATAATTAAGACTAGAATATTGATCATTAAGAAATAAAATATCTTGTATATAAATTAATTTTTACCTATTTTCTTTCCTTCTGTACTTACATTATTTACAATCATATCATTCACAATACTTTCTTCATTATTCAATGAATCTAAATAAGATTAATTTTAAAATGTATTTCTTTTTAGTGTATTTATTTTTGTAAATATAATATATAAAAATTAATATTCCATATTATAGTGTCCATTTTTCAAAATATATATAAATAAGCAAACTATTCTAAAATTATTTAGCATTTTTATTGAAATATAGTTTATTATTAAGTTAGGATAAACAAATAAATATATAATTATCAAATTATGAAAGAATGATTGAGTAAACAATTTAGCCAATATTATCTTTATTAATGTAAAAAAAATAATAGTGTATGATTTTTTAAGATATTGACTATTTATATAGAAAATATTTACTATATTTTATTTAGCTAATATTTTGACATCACAAAATTTTAAAAAATATTTCTAGTGTCCTGCTCCTGAAAGGTGAAAATATATTGTAGAGCAATTTGCTTAACTTGAAAACTAAAGAAATCAATATTGTTTAATACTCTGGTGAAAAATGACTTAAATAGAAATTCTATAGAAATTAGGCAAATTTGGGAGGAAATAGGAAAAACATATAACCTCAATTATGATCAAGTGAAAAAGAAACCTTCCATTAAAATAGATAATTAACTAATAAATTTTTATTTTTTAAAACTTAAATGTCCAAAGTGTTTTGTTAATTTGTAAAAATTTTAAGGATTTTTTTCAAAACATTTTCGACACAGACTTATATATAAATTTATTTACCTATTTTCTTTCTTTTAACATTTTTGTTTTCAATATTTATATCTTTTAAAACTACAATTAATGGTCTTTCAACTAAATCAAAGTTTGAATTTTAAAAACTGTATAAAATATACTTTGTTCATTACCAGCTTTATTATTGAATCCTCATTTTTGGTCCTCAAGATTATTGCTACTTTTATCTTTAGTTTTTTTCATAAAGACTTTATTGCTTAAATTTTTAAATCGCAAAGTCATTTTATTTAAATAGTGATTTTAAACTCGGCTTACAATATTAAATTTGTTAATTTTCAATTAATAAATCTTTATATTTATTTAATTAGGGTTATATAATAATTTAATTAATAAAAATCAATTAAACTTCAACTGTTTATGCTAAATTGATATTTAAACATTATGCATGGTATTGATATTTTATTTTTAACAAAGAATTTGATTGCAAGCTGACATAGTGAAGAATTTATATGTATTAATCTAATCTAATAAAATTTAGATAATCTTATTAATTTTTAAATAATAAAATTAAATCTATATATTACTTAATAGAATTATAATAAACAGGGGGACAATCAAAAAAAGTTCTTTTTAGTTTAAGGGGATATTAAGGAACCATTAAAAAAAAATTTTTTTTTGCTTCAGGGGGCTTTTCAAATTTTTCAGGGGGCTTGAGCCCCTGCGCTCCCCCCCCCCCCTAGTGACGCCACTGGCTCTCATATTTATTTAAAAAATATAATATATAATTTTATATATTAAATATTACAATTTTATAATTCATACCAAAATAAAATGGATATATAAAATAAATGTTTTTTTAATTATAGTTTTAATTGTAGAAATAAAGAAATTAAATTAAATGCATAATTTGATTTTTTGTATAATAAATATTGATTTCTTAATTACATTTGTTTCAAAGGAGGGTGGCGAAAAATCAATATAAATATCGGATCAGTATCGGATCGGGTTTGAAGCAATATCGGGTCGGATCGGTGAAAATATGTGGATCGGCACAGCCCTAAATATAAGCAATTAAAATACTACAGTATTGGGTTGGGAACCAACATTAAAAACCCAAGATTAACAAAATATTGGTTTTGGTTCTAAGTATTATATTGAGTTTTTTAAACAATATCTTCTATTTCTTGTTTTAGTATTGCTATTGGTTTGACTATAATTGTTAATATATTTAAAGAATAATTTAAAAACTTTGTTGAAATAATATATATATGGAATAGTGGCGTAGCCAGGATTTTTAATAATAAAATTTTACAAATAATTTCATTATAGATTTTATTTATTTTAAAATACCATATATAACATCCCATTATTTAATCAGCTGTGTTGAGCACTAAGCGCTCTTGTTTGTCTGATCAAAATTTTGAAATCAATTGTTGCTAAAATAAATAAAATATTGATACATAAAGATGTTATCTTATAATATATTATTTTTGTATAATTTTATTTATATTATAATTATATATATGAAATTTTTTTTATATAAAACGATATTATATATTCTTTTTGTATAATTTTATTATATTAAATAATATTTTTTATATATTTAATTTTTTAAGTAACGAGTAGCGTTACTTTTTTAAAAAGTTGGTAACGCATTCCTTTTTTCAGATGTAACTAGTAACGATAACGCGTTTCTCCTTTGTAGTAATGTTTACAGCACTAATATAATCTAATAATTAAATTAGCAGTCATTTAATAAAAATTTAAATATTCTTATTAATTTTTATATGACAAAATCGAATCTATATATAATACTTAATAGAACTATAAAGAAAATCGTTCAGGGGCTATCAAAATATTTTATTTTTAGTTCAAGGGGATATTAGAGAGTTATTTAAAAAAAATTTGCCTCAGGGGGCACCCCCTCTTATAGTAATACTACTGTGAAGCCATGCCAAATATATCTATATTTATTGAAATTATAAATATTTTTTAAATGCATATACTTCTAAAAAAATTGAAAGCCCCATAAAACAGTGTAGTTATAGAGAGCACGGGTCATTACTTACTTATTCCACTCTTCTGCACAGGGCAATATGGCAATATAAATATTTACTTATTGGTTATTGTGTAGAAGTCTTTAAAATATTTGTTAATATCATATGGAAAATAAAGATCATATTATATTGAAATCCAATTGATTTTTTTTAAAATTTATAATATGAATGAAATAAAAGGTTTACTCCTATAACATAAAATGTAAAGCCTATTTCTGTCATGGATGCATAATATAAAACTAAGAAAGATCATATGTCATTACTTTGTGTTACAGGTTAAATCATTTAGTTTTTTTTAAATATAAACCACTATTATAAATTTTCCTTTAAATGATTTCAAACTTTCATAGATAATCTTAGATTTTTTTAAATATTATAACTTAAATTTTATTTAAAAATTATGCTTAATACATAATTACAAATCAATTTTTTTTCAAAAATTATTTTTTCTTTAAAATATATTTAATAATTTTTTATATTTATATTTAGCTTATTATATTAAAAATGTTTAAGGTTATTTATTTTTGAGCATGAATTTTTTTCCATATAAATAAAGTTTAGGTTGGGTTCTAGTTCAGAAACATCAATCAAATTTTTTAACTAAGAAATCTTGCTTTTATATATATTGTTAAAAATTGATATTTTATATTTCAGAATTCTTAAAAGATAAATCAAAATAAAAGTTTTTAATTTTTAAAAATCTCATAATTATCTCTTTAATAATATACATGATTCAATAATATTTATTATAGTTAATACCAATAAGTGTGTCACAAAGAGGGGTTATTAAGGGTTCAAGCCCTACCAAAATTTTGGAGAGCTTGAAATTTTTAAAATAAAATTGAAGTAGGAAATTTAAAAATACATTTAGAAATTAAAAATTTTAGTTTTAAAGATTTTGACTTTGGGTACCCAATGAGTCCTAAAAAACTGAAAAGTCTAGCGATGATAGGAATTATACATTATAATTTATAGACAATAAATTTTTTGTCATTATAAATTAAATTTTATTTTATAATTAATTTTTCTACAATTTTATATTTTAATAAATATCAGACTGCAGAGGTACCATTTGCAAGACCTGGCTCGGATTATTTTTTAAAATATTTTTGGCCCAGACATGCCCAGGTTATATATTTTCAGGCCTGAATTTTTTAAAAATATTACATTTATTTTTAATTTTTATAGGTAATAATGGTGATTTAAAATATTCGGTTTTAAAATATATGGCCTGGGTATTTAAAAACAAATTATTTTGTGCCTGTATATTAAAAAAAATTAATGGATCAGGTTTAGAACTGAGCCTGGCCTGCAGGTCTCTGATAAATATAAATAAATAGATAAAATAAACCCCAAATTTTTCCAAAAATGGATTCAGTTTAGGTTCACAAGGACTTTGAAAACAGGAGCCGATTCACAGCACTATAGGTTCATTTCAAAGCTCTGAAAAACTTATATAGATACTGAACCACTAAACAATAGTGAAATTTTAGGTACACATTGCCAAAGAGGAAGGCATGGGGAAATTTCTAATTAGTGGGCCCCTCCAATAAATTTTTTTTTAAAGGTCTTCCTGGCTATGACTATTTAGTTGCTTGGGATATAGACATAATAATGAATAGCTTTTTAATATTTTGTCCACAATTTTTAAAGATCACAATTCGTTTCCCTATAGTGCAGAATGACAGCCTTTACAAAAACGAAATTATTTCATTTTATCTTTTATAAGGTAAACGGATATTATGATATCGTCTTTTTAGAATTGAAGTATGCTAAAGAAATGTATATTTAGCCTTGTAAAATTAGCATACCTGTCAATTTTTCAAATATCTATTTTTTATTATCTAATTTCTAATAAAAAATTTCCATCCCGCCTTTTTTTAAACGAGTTTTCCTTGTTTTGAACATGCTTCCAAGAGGTTGTGTGTGAGGTGTAAGTAATAATTAGTATTCTCCAGCTCACTTAACTTTCTAAATATTCTCGTAAACACGATAATATATCATTTTTTTATAACGAATCTCCTACGCATTATATTTAATATAGCTTTATTTATTTATAGATGAAATAATATTAATAATATAAAAAAAAACTAATTTTTAATTGAATAATATCAAATTTTTTAAAAATTATATTAAATTCCAAAATCTATAAAATTTGAAAGGTCTTGAAACGACAAATAAAAATGACTCTTTCTTACGAGTTTTTACATCAGGCTATTACTTTAACGAGCTCGACCCCGATCCGAGAGGAGGTTGGATACTTCTTCTAAGCGGGCTTCCGAATTCATCTATTTCTGTTTTAAAATGAGAGGATATACCTTTTTTTTCGGAGAAAACATTATCTTTCGCTTTTTTTATCATGTTCAAAATTTGGGATGGGGGGATGGCTTTCGTCGCCAGCATAAACTTTGAGAGTTCCTCATTTTCGGGTTATTATCACGAATACATGTTTATTTATGAAAATATTTAAATAAATTGAAAGACTAGATCAGATTTTTCCCCATCTTTTTAAATCTTTATAAAATTGTAAAATTATTGGAAATAAATTTTAAAATTTTTCTTATAGTTAGCCATAAAAATCACTTAGATTAAATAATTTTTTCAACACATATTTTATTTTTTCCTTTTTTTGACCCTTCACATGTGGTAGGAATTTAATCTGGGTTAGAAAATTTAAAAAAAATATAAATTATGCACATTTTGCCTTTTTAGTTATGTAAGATGTTATTTAACTGGAATCATATGCTAGAATATAAATAGTACCTACCCTGTGAAATTCAGTCAATTTTGCCCAGAACTTTTGAATCTTATTCATTTATGATAATTTGTTATATACTGATTTATCATATAAATTAAATAATGCCCAAAAATTAATCGCGGAACTGTCTGAAATTTATTATAGGGTAATAAGTATACTCTTCATAAACTCTAAAATAGAATTTCAGTTAAATATAATTTAAAAAAGACAGGTGCTTAAGATGATTTAAGTTTTTGGAAATGTTAAGTAACCCGAGTTATTCAAAATAAGCTTGGATTTTCTCTATTTCTACGACATGTATAACACCTGAAAATATAAGAATAATTACTTCTAACCTTATCTTGACTAAACCCCATAACTAGAAAGGAATTTTAGCTCATGAAATTATTAATATTAGATTATTTATATTATAGTAAGCTATAATTTTATGACGTAAAAGTTTTCACCATTAAATGGAAATCTAGACTGTAAAGCTCTATTTTTAGATTACTCCCACTAAAATAAAATGGTTATTGACTATATTATATCATTAATAATTTATATTTTTTGTTAAAATATAAAAAAAATATTGCTAAAAATTGTTAAAATTATTCATCCCAAATTTACCATTAACCAATCATAATTACTGCATGAATTTGATAGGCATTTGAGATCTGTAAATCCCCGTCTGTTTCGGTCCGTTTTGAATTTTTGTACAAATTTCCCGGCCCAAAATTTTTTTACCCGGTTCGGCCCTTTATAATTCTTTAAAAAATTTGCCCGGCCCAAAATTTTGCGAAATTTAAATCCCGATCATATAAATAACGTGTTCAATTTTTGGGAATTTATTATATTTTTTATAGAGTGGACATCTCCTTAAAATATGTATGCATACTGTATTTTATTTTCAAATAGTATTGATCAAAATCATAATATTAGCTTGAAATTGAAAAAAATATGTCAAAATTTTATGCCCGGCCTGACCTAATATCTGTATTTTAGTCGGAAAGAAGGTCGTCTATCAATATTTTTTACTAAAATGAATACAATGTTGGAATTACACGTTTCAAATAGAAATGTGACACCAAATTTAAAATGTTATTTTTTGTCACTAATAAAATGATGGATTTAAGAAAATCCGTATAAGATGTCATCAAATATCTCGATAGAATGTAATTCATATTATAACTTCTCTATATGATGGAAATTTGTTTATTCCACCACCATTTTATTGTTTCTTCTTTTTATCAGACCAAGGGTAATCGTAACATCATCTATTAATCTTGTTGAGAGGTCAGTCATTTTTTTCACTAATCTGCGAAGAGTTGATTGTTTCAATGTTTGCATTTATTGCAAAGGTATCTATCATTGATTTTAATTTTCCCTATTTGATGCGTGCTTCCAGTCTTAGCTTGTTTTGACAGAATTTATTTATAAGACATAAATCTATGTCTAATAACTTATCCTGTTAAGCAATGTCTTACCCTGGATGCTTTGCAGTCTATTACATCCTTAAGCTTTTTATGTGAGTAGAATATAATCTAGCTTAATTTTCGTGTACCACTCTCTTATGTTATTAGTGCTTGTCCTTTTTCTTAAAGAAAGTGTTAGTTAAATCAAGGTCAAAGTCTTGCCCAGATCTCAATACAAGCTCTCCTTCATTTACTTCTTCGTATCCAAACCCACCATGGTATCTTATGGATCCTTCTCTTGTCGTTCCCACATCTGCATTTAGATCTCCGCCTATTATAACTGTCATCTTTGGGAATTTCTATCAGAGCTTCATCAATGACATCTCTAAAGTTTTATTTCTCGCCCATTCGTTTATAAAATTTCTAAGGCTTTGGCTATCTCTTCTGGACTACCGCATATAATCCCGTCATCTATGTACCAGAGATGAAGATCTAACATGCACCTGCTTTTAATATTTTTAAAACTAGATTACCTATTCCTAGACGAATAAGATCGAACCTAGGGGATCACCCTGTTGAATTCCTTCTGAGGAAGAAAGCCTATATTCACAATATTGTAGGATGGTGGGATTCGCATAGCAATTTAAAATATAACTGGTAGCATGGGAAGCTTGATGAAGGATTTTAGGAAGGCAGGTCGTTTTATTGTGCTGTATACATTGCTAAAATCAATTTTAATTAGGCGTTTGTTTAGTGGATTATTATGGAGATAGATGCTGGTTATATGAGCAGCAGACTCACAGCCACCTTTGACACCAACCCCTAGCTGAGTTGAAGTGAGAAGTGGAGACTTTCTCTTGATTCGAGCCGAGATAAATTTTGATATCAATCTCCTGAAGAGGGTGCCTATGGCAATTAGGCACAGGTCTTTGTTGGGTTTTGTAAGAGCGATTAGTTTTGCTCCAAACATAATTGGCTACTTTCTCCTTTTGAAGCGAATTTTGAGAACAATTTCATATTTTGATATATAGTTTGGGTAAATTACATCATAAATACATGTTAATTTTTAAAATATTCATTTAAAGAAATAACCACCAGGGAAAAAATGAATACTTGTTATAAAAAAAATTTTTTTGAATTATAAATTCTACCGCTTTTTGTTTGAATCAATGTGGCAACCCTGGTTAGAACTCTAGAATATTCAACACAAACTAAATAAAATTAAATTGAAATAAAGAAATAGCCACAAATTAAATTTATTTATATCTTTACAATGAAATTATCACTATAATATAATAATATAAATTTATAGGGAAACCTTGAAAAAAAATATGAACAAAATCCCTGGTTATTTAAAAAAATATTAAGTGCTACAAAAAGAGGAATAAATTTAAAGATATTCCTTTAAAGAATTACATTTTATAACAAAGTTCATATCATTTGGTGTAGACTGTATCAATCTTTTTTGTGGGATATCAAACAGGGCATTTGGGCCTGACCTTGACTAAATTAAAATTAATTATATCCAGCTACAAGAATCTATCTAGGTTATTTTTAAATTTTGTGAACCAGATTACATCTTCTTTAATCCCGATAAAGATTCATCATCTTCAATATTATATTCAAATATGGAATTTGAAAAGACTCCTTCCTCATATAAAGGCATCAACTCAGAATAGGCGAAATTTATTTTTGATATGTAGTTTTTTTTATAGGAAGGAATTTCACTTATTTCTAACTCAATGAAAACTATTCTAATAAAATGTTTATAAAATTTAACGCATTCTTAATATATTTTAAAAGCTATATAAAAATGAGAAATCAATTCACATGCAGTAACTTTAAAAAATGGCAATCTTATATTTCTTAATATCTCCTCTGCTAAAATTATTTAAAAAATTCTTTATCAAATGTTTATATCCACTTCGCAACGGTGACAATAACGTTACGATTCGAAAGGTTATTTTGCTATTTATTTTTAAATTCTCTGATGACATGTCAGCTCATCTACCAATATTCTCAGCTGATAGTCCAACAATCTTAAAAAATCGAATTTTTTACGTGTTTTTTTTGCTCCGAGCGCATGGCCAGTTGACACGATGAAATGGATGGTAGGAAATTATAATTATAAGTAAATCACCTAATATTAATTTAATATAAATTATCATAATTTTCTGCTTAAAATTCAGGTATTCAGTCAAGCGATTTAAATTATTAATTTATTTTAAATTTAAAAACAAATTATTTCTCAATTTTTTTTTCCATATGAAAGTTACGCCACGCTAACCATTAAAATGTAAATGTAACTTTTTTTTAAAAAAAAATACATGTTTTCTGAATTATTTTTTTTGATATAATAAATAACTTCAGTTAAAAAGAAAAATTGGAACAAATTCGATTTTCGATAATTGAATTTGAAAACTATTTACGAGAAGATAAAATGATGGAGGAGAAAGAAAAATAATCAGGTTGTAGCTATGACATCTTATTTTTATTTAAAAAGTTTAAAGATTTTGACGTAAGATGGATGGAATGATATATTACTTTCTAAAATATAGTAAATGTGTACTTAATTATTTTAATTTTTTAGTGTAAAAATCACATTATATTCAAGCAGCTTATTTAGAATTCTAAAAAAATGACGCTAAGTGTAGATATAGTTTTATAAACTAGCTTTTCTACCATATGCTTTGTGGCTTCTATCTGAGCCCAGTAGCATTCGCGGAAATTTTTCCAGGGGAGGATAAAATTTTTATTTTATTTATAAAGTATGAAACCTTTATTCATAAAACATTTGCATTTCGCGATTCTTCCTTACTTCTTAAAGCGGCAAAATGTCTTACTTACCAATTGGCGACATGATATAGAAATATATTTAAAAAAATCATAATAGTCCTGTTCCCGTTGCCTCAATTATACCATTTTATTGTAACCGGGAACTTATTGGTTATAGCAAACCTGACTATCTGGTTGATGATTTATATGATTATAAGTTAATAAGTTGACATGGTGCTTTAATTTTTTTATAATCAAGTTTTCTATCACGATTCACTATCTCCGAAGGAACAAAACCTGTTCATTTTTTGTTCATATTGTTGTAAGTGAAGAATTGTCGAAATTACAAAAGGGACAATCCAGTTTAGTTTCTAAATAGGCAGATATCACGGAGAATAGGAGAAACGTGGATAATTTGCATATAAGAATATTTATGGATTTATACCCATATTGATAGGGCACAATTTATCTTAATAAAATATCTCCTATTATTTCTATGTATGTGTGCCATTCACCCTTCTTTCAATATTCAATTTTTCAACTTCTAATAATGGTCCCGGAATTTGTAAATATGAAATAATTCCTGGCAGGTGCAATACCAAATAAGTTTTCAAAAAACATATATATGTATATATTGAAGGGCATAGGCTCCCCTGTTCTCCGCCATTGCTTTCCAATAGATTCCCTAAGTAAAATATATGAATGCCGACCACGTATGTTGACTGAGAGGACCCCCTTCCCTGATATTTTAATAACGCTGGGTTCGGGTTGCGAAAAAATCACTGCAGACCTCTAGCTGGAGACCCGAAATAAAAAGATTAAAAAGGGGAAAAGTAAAAAATAATGAGATTTTTTTTATTTTTTACTTATCCATATTTATTTCATGGCAAAACTATTCATCCTCTTTATCATCTCATTAAATTATATAAGAATTATCAGAGTAGAGGTAACATTTGCACTGGACGCCCCACCCGTTTTTTGCGCAGTTAGGATTTTTTTTAAGAAAAATTTTTCAGTCCCAGCCCTGATTTTTAAAAAATATATTTTATTTTTTTTAATTTTTAAAGCTAAATAATAACGTTTTAAAATATATGGTTTTAAAATATACGATATGGCCCGAGTATTAAAAAAAAATTTTTTTTAGTCTTAGTCTGGGTATATTTAAAAGAATTAATATACAACCCGGTCCATTTACCCGGGCAGGGCTTAGAGCTAGGCCTCTAGGTTTATGAGAATTATAAATAATGAACTACTAAAATATAAATATAAGGTATTTTTTGAGGCCAACTACGATGCTTCCTCATCTGACACAGACCTTCATTGGCCCAGTCCTGTCTTCAAGGGCCTTATATCATATTTTCTAGTGGGCCTGAGTTTTTAAATTTTTTTAATGGGCTTAAAAGCTTAAAATTAATAAATTTAAATTTAACTAATTTAAAACAGTTGCTAACTTAAAGAAATATTGCCATTTTTTCTTCTAATATTAATAAATGAATAAATTTCAGTATTGTAAACAAAATGATTGCCTAGATAAACTTAAATATTGTTTATTTTTATTAAATACAATAAATTAAATTTTTTGATCTGGGTTTGGGTCATCTCGGGAAATTTTTTTGAAACTTATTATGGGCGTCCGGGCTTGGAATTTTTTTAATATTAGATATAATTTTTTTTTTACTGTGGGCCTAGGCTGGGGTTGGTTAAAAAATGAAGGTCGATCTGACATTTATTTTTTGTCACGAAAACCTTAGGGATTAAAAAATTGATTAAACTTTTGCTTTCTTTTTCAAACATAAGGATTTTTTTAGTATATGGCAACACAGAGAAAATTTTTCCGCGAAAAGCATTATCACAAATGTTGATTACTAAAAGATATTGTCGTGAATGCATTATCGCGAAGGTCCCACCGGGAATATCGCGAAATAAATGACGAATGCATTTTCTCAAAAATATAATCGCGAGTTCATCATCAGAAGTGTATTAACCTATAACGCAATAAAGTGAAAATTAAGATTTTTACGTTTATTAATCTTCAGGACAGAAGGTAGACAAAATTCTAAAAAATGATCGGGATTGGGCTAGGCTCGTCCTAAAAAAATTAATGTTTTCCGAATACAATTAATCATTTTTATTTAGCATAAAAATGCATTTATATAAAATTTCGAATTTAAAATTTCGAGTAAGCCGGGCTCAGGCCTAAGTAGAAAAAAAATGTACATGGATCATCAAAGAAATTTTTATAATCATATCCAGGGTTTCGAACCGTTTAGTATAACGGTTCGGTTCGTTCCGGTTTTTAGTTTAAAATTTTATAAAGGTTTTTTTCCATTTCGGTTTTTTAAAAAAAAATCATATCGGTTCGGTTTATAATTTATAACGGTTCTTTTCGGTTTGTTCCGGTTTTTATAAATTTAATTTTAAAAAAAATTCATCATTAACCATGTATATATTAATTTTAGAGAAAAATCTTTTTTTCCGAATTGATAGTTAAATTTCCACCCAATCCTATAATTATTGGATCTATAATATTTCGAAATGCTTTGTCGTCAATTGATTTTATTGGCCTACCGTGAACTGTTATTAGCTCGGTGCAGGAGCGGATTAAATTTTCTTTATTTATATTGATTTGTATTGTAGTAGTGTTGGACTTAAAAGCATCTTGGATGGTATTATACTGGTTTGCAGTTTTCGTTATTGGAATTTTTTTAATAGTCAAATTTTCTTTCTTTTTTCTTAATAATTTGAATTCCCTATTGTGGAATCTTTCTATATGTCGTTCAAGATTTGCAGCATGGTCTCCAATTAAGATCTTACCACAATCTTCTATTTTACAAATAGATTGATTTTTAATGATATCTAATTTAAAATAGGAACGCACAGGATTTGACTTTTCCCGAACCATTTAATAGATAACTAAAAAGCTATATGATGATAGATGAAAATCTTTTATTATATAAATAGAATAAATAAAAAAGCTTAATAGAAACAATTTTACCTTCATTTTTATTTTTTTAAATAACTTGGATTATAGAATTTAAATGACAATAAATAAAATGGTCAGCAATAAATATTTTAATGATATAATAATTTTTTATTTATAAAAATCATATTTTTTTTAAATTCAGAATTCTAATATTTATTATTAAAATAATATGTTAGTTAGCATTTACCATTATCATATATGCAAAATAAAAAAAATATGATTAAAGAATGGCATTTGTAATGAATATTTTTCTAAATCTGTATTTTTAAATAATAAAAATCTTACTATAAATCTTCAGTTTAAATAAGTTAACTAACATTGCATTAAATTATTTTATACTTTTATTTATTTGTGTTTAATATTAAATAAACTTACATTTAAAAATAGGAATTACATTTTGATGTTAAACTAAATATAACTAGTATAGTTTAATTCAAATTACCCACTCTGATATATTCTATATAAACTAAGATAAACTTTTTTTGAATATATCAATTAATAAGAAATTATTGTAAAACAATATTATATAAAAATTGGTCAGTACTTTATTTCTGTTAGATGTTAATATAATATGACAGAATAGGTAATTTAAGTTAAACTATAGTATTTATATTTAGTTTAACATCAAAATGTAATTCCTATTTTTAATTCACTGTAAGTTTATTTAAATATAAAACACATTAATAAATAAATAAAAGTATAAAAATAATTTAATGCAATGTTAATTAACTTATTTAAACTATTTATAGTAAGATTTTTATTATTTAAAAATACAGATTTAGAAAAATATTCATTACAAATGCCCTTTAATCATATTTTTTTATTTTGCATATATGATAATGGTAAATGCTAACTAACATATTATAATAATAAATAATTTATAATATTAGAATTCTGAATTTAAAAAAACAATGATTATAAATAAAAAATTATTATATCATTAAAATATTGCTGACTATTTTATTTATTGTCATTTAAATTCTATGATCCAAGTTTTTATAATGAGATAAAAAATTTAATTTAGCCAAGAATAATTATGTCTGATTTTAAGATATCTTATCTAATTAACAGATAAATTGTCTAATCTCTTATAAATTAAGTATTTAAAGAAAAAACAACAAATCTGGTATTATTTGATATATAATGTTGATAATATAAAAATATTTAATTTGATATATAATGTTGATAATATGGAAATATTTAATTTGAAAAGAAATCACCAATTTAAAAAATGCCCCCAAGGAAAATTAAAATTTTAAATTTAGGTTAATAATTTAAAATTAATTATTTTTAAAACCGTTTTGAACCGGTTTAAACCGGTTAAAAATATTTATAACGGTTCGGTTTGCTCTTTTAATATTTTCTTCATAACGGTTCGGTTAAGGTTACGTTTCAGAACATCATAACGGTTCATTCCGGTTTTGCGGTTCGGTTCGGTTCGAACCCCTGATCATATCAATCATTTGAGTTTGACAAATATATAAAAATTTATTTAAAAATCGCGACATTACATGTGGTAATTATTCACGATAATGCTTTCTCTCTAGTACATTTGATATACAAGGGAATGTTTTTGCGGTAATACATGCACTGTAAATGCATTCGCGAAATTGTTTTCACGGTGATATCATTCAGTATAATATATTCGGGTAATATTTTTGCGAAAATAAATTCATCGTATTCGCGATAATTAATATCTTCTTCACTGCAATGCATTTGCAATATTGCTTTTGAGGTTGCATTCGCGCAATTATCCTCGATAATATATTTCGTCGTAATGACATGTATGATTTTTTTTCTCATACTACCCCTACCTACCCCTTATAACCATTTAATATTCTGATTGTGAAATATATTTAGTATGTAGTCAGGACTTTATTGAATTTTTCACTTAGGAAAGCAGAGAGACATTTTTATAAATTGCGTATATCTATTTTATTCTTTTTATTATCTTTTTCTCATACGATATAATACTAGATTCTTCATTTTTAAAATAAGATTCGTGACATGAATAAGCTGCTTAGAATATGAATTAGGATAATATAAATAATTTGTAATAAATTGAATTCGGTAACATTTGGCATAATAAAATTTAATTTTAAATGTGAAGGGCATCAAACATAAATTATTATTTTTTTATGAAATTTCATTTGATAGGGCATTTATTTCTTTAATTCGATCTGGCCCCAAATATCCTCTTTAGTTACAACCACGTGTGCGGTGTTAATAACATCAAAACAATTAAACTGTTCAGCAGAACGTCTCAGTTATATTTGTTTAGCAATAAATCAAACCATATATCATATTTTCATCTTGTTTTTCTATAAAACTAGTCATTTAATATCCTTTTTTATTTTAAAATTAAAATTATTATTAGTAATACTTTTATTATATTTTTATTCTAATGATAATTTCATCATATTAACTGGAGAAAGTTCACATACCTTCAAAAATGCAATCGAGATCATCATTATTATATCAGGGTTTAAGCGATAAAATGAGAGCCACGTTTGTATTTTTTAGGTGGAGGATGGTAGTTATCTCATATAAACTTACCTAAACTCACAATGACCTAAACTCACAATGAAAAATAAAGGGAGTCACATGTCCATTAATTTTACCGATTTGCAAAAATTTCATATTACAATTTGATAATGAGTTATTTTTTTATACGAATTGTTTTTGAATGAAATCATTTTACTTGTAAGAATGATTTTTTATAAAATAAATCACGGACTTTACCTTAGCTGATGACTTTCCCGTCAAATTCTTATGTGTTTTTTTTGAATTTCTAGACATGTAGGTGAATACTTTATTATAAAATAAAATTATACACCCATTTTCAGAGATTACGGTCCGATGCGAAAGTGAATTCTGCAGATTTTTTTAATAAATAGTTTCTGGGCATGGGGAGTCAAATCCGAGTCAAAATAGCTCGCTCTGCTATCTCAGTCCAGGTCCTAACCTTCTTGGGAACAACTGCTGTCATTCAACAGTATAATGATCTCTTTTGATATATAATGATAATTAACCCACAATTTAGATATTCTATGAAAAAAACATATAAAAACTAATATCATCAGACGGGGAGAACCTGATTCATTTGAATATCATGAGTTGATTTGAATTATTTTGGTATATAATATACTTGGAAAAAGGGAAAAGAAACAAAATAAAAAATAAATATTATTCATAGGAGTATCCAGGATTTTGCTAAGAAGGGAGAGGAGCTCTATTAGGTGGGGGGTTTCCCCATAAATTTTATTGGAGAACTTTAGGTCGACTTGTCGGACTTTGGCTATATCAAATTTTTATAAAACTAATTTTGGGTCTTCATTTTTTTTGAATATAAAAATGTTTATTCTTCTAAAAAATAGTGATACATTTTTTGAGAAGGGAGGTTGGGGGTTGGGGGAATTTTTTATTAGCTTAATATGATATTTCTGAGAAAAGGCAAATATGCGATGGGGTCCCCACCCCCTCCCCTTGCTTACGCGCCAGAATATATTGATATATAAAAGAGGAAAGTAATATTATTAGAGAAGCGCAAAATAGAGATCACCGTCAAAAAATTTAAAATATTTATCATGTCGATGAATTTCATTATTAGCCAGTGATGGGTGTCCCTCTTCAAAATAAAATTTAATCACTAAAAATTGATTTTTAATAGAAATTATCTCTTCTTTTTTTGAGATATCTGGACTTTTAAAAAATATAATATTATATTGCACTAATATATTAAAGCTAGATGGAGTTCATTGCTACTTTTAAAATAAAAATAATTATAATATTAAAAACCTATAAAATATAAATAAAATACGAAAATAAACCATTATTTTTTTCTTGTCATTTATTTTATTTTATTTTTTATCAATAAAAGTCTTACTTGTTATCTATCATTTTTTACTGAACTATTTAAAAAATTAACAACATGCCATCTGGTCATTATTATAGGAATTATATTTGAATTATATAAAAAAAAATATTTGAAATTAATTTAAGGGCTATTTTTGAACTTAAAGTGGTAGAAAGGAAGGGTCCCATAATAATATTTCAGCCCTAACTTAATTTCGACAAAAAGTGAAGATAGAACCCTTAATAATCAAGCAGCGATATTTAAGATTTAACTTGGAGGTGGGGGGGGGGGGTTGATGTATTTGTGAAGTGGAGGGATCTCTAAGGATAATAATTTAAACACCAATTCAATTTCGACCAAAAGTGGAGTCGAGTGCTTAGGTATAAAATATGGCAACCCAAAGCTAAATATTATTTTTAAAAATTTGGATACTTCTATCGTCTGCACATTAAAATTTTTATCATCTGATTATTAGTTGTATTTATTAAAATATCCATATTTTTAAAGTAATCGAAATATTGTTTAAAACTACCCTCTGTAGTTAATTTATACGGATTATGTATTCAGTTTTTTTAATCATTTTCACAAACTGAATTTATTTGCGTGACCTTGAATAAAATTTTTAATGAGTTTAGAAACCTCTAATTATTTTATAACCCTATAATATTCGAGCTACTTTATTTCATAGTTATAATTTTTAATTTTGGTAATAAAGAGAAAAGGAAGAAATGGAGGGTAGGAATGAATAGAAGATGGAATTGGTTTGAAATGAAGAAAGTCATTGTTTGGCGGGTGATTAAAAAAAAGAATTGTGGTTTCCATGTAAATTTTCAGGCGTGCATCAATGTAGCTCCGTCTTCTACCCTGGTTGTTACGTCATGAATATATGCATTAAAATAAGATTAATGGTTTTTTATAATATATTCTCAAATTTAAGTATTTTTAAAGTAGTAGTAAAATGTCTATATCTATTTATAATACCATTAAGTCTTTTTTTCTTTTGAAAATTTATTAATATGAGGGAGGATTAAATATTTTATTTAAAAAAAATAAATTGATCTAATAGATAATTACAAATACACATTACACGATATATCGATTTTACAAAAAATAAATATTTTTTTATATTTATAAATATTATTATCCAATTTTAATACTGTCATTTTTTTAGTTCCCTAAATGATTTGTTAAGATTTAAAATTTCAAAGGATTCTTTTCTTTTCTTAGGTTCATTTTTTATTTCGAGAGAAATAAATTAAACTTCGCGTTTATGAATGATCTGATAAAGCGCGATTTAACAAACGAATCAATTAAGGACGGAAACAAATAAAAACGATAGAAGTAGAAGAGGATTATAATATGATATTTTTTCCCTCTAAATAGTATATTAAGATTTATATTGACACTTTCATTTGATAAAAATAAGTAAATGTTTAAGCACTTCTATACTTCCCCTAGATCAATGACGAGATTACTCCTTACTGGTTTGGTAATTACTATAAACCGTTTAAGCCAATTTTTAGCCTGATAAAAAATTGACGAGTCCCAGTTTTTAGCCGAAAATGTCAATATTTGAAAGAAATTAATATAAATTAAAACGCCTTAATGTTGACGAATTTTCTCCGTCACGCGCTGATAGATTGAACCGATTTAGCCATACCCAATATATTCCTTACCCCCCTCTTACCATACCAAGTCAAAATTAACAAAAAAGGAAATTCCAAAATCGATTTATTTTTAACCTGAACTCACTGCCACCCAGTAGTTACCTTTGTTAGATACTCATTCCTTATTATTGATGAAGTTTTTCACAAATCATGCTGACTGACCGATCCTGCAGGATTCAACGTTTGGCATCTCTTAATCCCCCCTCCCACGTTCTAAGAGTATCTCCCTTCTTACCCACACACTTCCTTACACCTCCCTTCCCTATTTTTTTTATATTAATTAATAATTATATTTAAATTTTGGAAAAATGCGAAAGAAGAGAAGTAGTGTTAATTAGTCGAGTTCTTCCGATCATGACTAAAAGTAATAGTCAAGCAAAAACTCGAGACAATAAAAAATATGTTCAAAACCCGGAAATCTTATAACATAAAATTTATTTTTTTTAATGAGCGAAAGATATTTAAATTACCTTTAATAAGAAATTCACATTTTCTTCATAATTATTATATTTAATATATAGAAACGTAATATCCCCCTAGATTACGCTTAATTAAATTCCCTTTTCCAGGTTCTAATCAATCACGAATTTGTTAATATTATTACCTATAATACATGTATAATATAAATAGTGCATCATTTTTTTTTACGTTTTTTTTTGCAAGGTATTTATTATATAAAATATGTATTTAAAAATCTATCACGAATTATTTAAAATTAAATATTGACATAAGTAATTAATCAATTGATCCACTTAGTTATTGATTTTGTTTATCCGGCCTTGAAGAAATAAGCGGGCTTAAAATACAAAAACATAATTATCATTTATGTTGCCGCATACGGTTAGCCCCCCTCTCCTATTTATTTTTTATATAACAATTATCAAGATAACATATATAGAGGTTATTAGAGGAACATTTATAAACTTTTTCTTGTAAAATATAAATAATCATATAATTTTTAAAAATTTATAAATTTCAATTTTAAAAAATTTTTCAGTGAAATTTTTATTGATTACTAATTAATATCTCTATTTAGTAATTGATTAATTGGTCGTTAAACTCTTTAATATATTTCTTTACATCATAGGCGATACAATTAATTTATATTCAGGATATAATTTACAAATTTGTGGCCCGTTATTTTTTTTTAAACTCTGCCGTTTATTTGCAAAATATATTTTATAAGATTTTTTTAAAAAAATATTACATTGAAAACCGATATCTTTTGGACACGGAGCCGAAAAGCATAGTTTCTTGTTGACTCCTTATTTTCAAAATTCATAGTTGGGGATCCAAACCGAAACACTGATATTTTTTATCACACCTGAACCGCTAAATGATTTTCTATCCGAACCTGAATCAACCGCCAAAAATGTTGGGAACTGGTCCTTGAACCTCATGATTTTATGCTTAAAAAATAATGTGAAAGTTATTACCTTTATATTGCTAAAATTCTAATTTATATCCGAATTGTTTTAAGATTATTATCAATCACTTTTGATTAATAAGTTTTGGTCACAGTTTTAAATTTTTATATATTGCTTTTTATATTTTTCAATAGCTCAGCGGAGTTTAAATTAAGATTTTAGCCAAAATAATATTATGCAAGCCTCGAGATTCCGTTAATAGATGTCTAAACCGTTCTGCCATCCATTATCAAAATCTCAAGGCTTGCGTAATATTTTTTAATAACACCTATGGTCTGGACCCCAAAAAAGATTGATTTTATATCAAACAATTAAAATCAGTAGATGGAGTTGAAGTTCTATAAATGTTTGATTTTTATAAAAATTATTCTTTACCGACTTCATCAGGGAAAAAGCAGCTAATAATTTTTTTTAAAAATACCGGTTATGTTTTAGAAAACGAACGCTTTTATATATCCCGATGTTTTCAATTTTTTATCATTTATTTTTATATCTAAAAATTATTTAAAATAAGTTTCATTTAATTTACTTAAATGTTTAGAAATCGAAATATAAAATATGAATATTTAAAACTTAATACAAATATTAATAATAAGACGAAGGGATTTAGAGAATAAAATAAATTATTTTAAGTTTGAGATATATTTTTTAATTTCAGTTAGAAGGCCGAATGTTGTGCCGGGCCTGAATCTACCACCGATATTCGGGCTCCAAAAATCGATTTGGCTGGACAATATTTATGTAGGAAGTGAAGATAGTTTTATTTTTTTATTCCAAAACCTGTGATAATTTGTTTTTTTCCCATCATTATAAATATTTAAAATAATATTTTTATTTCAATTTAAAAAAAAATTTATATTTACTATTTCGATTGGCAGTGAAGAGTGCTCAATTATTGGGAAATACAGGTGAATAAATAAAATATGAATTTTTTATAACCTTAATTTTCTTTCTCTATCTTTATACCAAATTTGTAATTCTAACCGATCATATTTCTCTATCCTTTGTCTTCAAATTCTGGAGTTTTTTAAAAAATTTATATACTATTTAGAGAAGGTAAAGAAAAGAAAGACATTTAAATGAAAAGAGAAAGAAGAAAGAACGATCTTTTCATCTTCTTATATTCTTGCACTATTTGCTAATTTTTATCACCAAATCATCTCTATGCCTGAAAATTGACCTTTACACATCACCTCCTTTCCTCATTTATATAAAAAATTCTACTAAAAAAAATAATTTTTTATTCCCAAGATGATTTTTACACGTATGTCACTCTAAAATTGCAAAGCGTTAAATCGACGACAGTCGCCGTAAAAGGAATTAATCCATGCTGGGAACAAGATTTTATGTTGTTAGTATTTTTTTATCATTGACCTTTATATTTTTATATTGTTTATCCATTAACTCGAAAAACTCCCAAAGAAATAAAGTAAGATAGAAGGACTTAAATAAATAAAAAATCCTTTATACATTATTAAGCCAACATTTGGTTTCATAGAATGGTCATTGGATTGGAACTATATAATAGCATTTAATTTTTATTTCTGTCATGACTGCCGCCATCCTTTTTTTAAGAAAAAGTTCTGACAACGAGAAAAAATTATATTGATTATAATTTACAAAAAAAACATTATAGCGAAACAACTCGCACCGACATTGGATTAATTATAGAATTATGGAACAAAGGTATGCTATGGGACAAATTACTCGGGACTCAATGGGTGTCCTTGGCTTTATTACCCCATACCAATCAAGTACCTCTTTTTTAATAG
The DNA here is from genome assembly GCF_954871325.1 of Gordionus sp. m RMFG-2023. Lineage (NCBI taxonomy): Eukaryota > Metazoa > Nematomorpha > Gordioida > Chordodea > Parachordodidae > Gordionus > Gordionus sp. m RMFG-2023. The sequence goes on from NC_088776.1 coordinate 49,500,780, forward strand.
AATTTTTTTTAAGTTAAAATAAACAACTATTTTAAGTTACTTACTTTTTTTTGTTTGAAATTCGCGTATTTTTTTTCTCGCAGAACGGAGAAGGTAAATGGTTATCCATGGATAGTGAAATAGAAATGCGAGACGGTATACTTGTTGGTACCTGCACACCTACTGGACACAAAGTGCTCATAGATGCTCATTTTGAACTGCCATATGGTTTATATTTTATAATTGAAACTCATTTTGAGGTTTTATTAAAATCATTCTTAATTTATGAGGAAATGTTGAGTTAAGAGAAATAGTTTGAAATTTGCACATAATAAAGAATATCGAAAAGGATAATATAAATTTATATAATATCGTTTATTAAAATATTTTTCCTTCTTATTAATTAGCATGTCATTTTATATGAAGATTTTTTAAAAATACGAATGTGACATTAACCATTTTTATATTTATTATTAATATATTTTATACTATAATTTTAATTCCGAAGATTCATTCTAAGAAGGAAAAAATTTTTTTGCTGCTATTTTTCCAATAACGAAAAGGGGGAAACATTTCATAAAATCAAGCGCTTATTTTTATATACATAAAATGTAAAAAAAAATAAATTGCGTTTAAAAGAAAATTAGGAAATTTAACAAATATATTTTATAAGAGAGAAAAATTTTTTTTAGCGGAAAAGACATTCTGATTTTTAGCTTTTGCGTTTATATAAAAAATAGGTCTAAAGCGGGGGTTTTTTCTCTTCTCGAAATAATATATTTTTTCTAAAAATTTTTAAGTGGCATAAAATTTTTAATCTTTTTTTTAAGAAATAAATAACATTATTTACAATAAAAAATAATTTTTGAATTCGTTCATGAACGTTTCATCGGCAGATCTTCAGGACGCGGAAGCCTTGGAACTTCAACAGAAGTTGGAAGTTCTGAACAGCATTATGGATCAAGAAGTAATGAAAATTATAATAATATTTTTTTTAAATAAAATAATTTTTAATTAAAAGTTTAACTATTATAAGCATTTCCGGTCACTCTTAAAAATTTGGCTCCATGTCAATTCAGCCAAACTATTCGCCTTTGCAAAACTTTTATCGCAAATAGATTTTATGGCAAAATTTTTAACACGAATTAAATAACGCCATAATTTCTAATAGTGACTATTTTATTTTAAAAACATTTATTTTTAAGACAATATAAGTTAAATAATATTTTAAAAAAATAGAAATGCTTTTAATTTTTTTAGCCTTAATAAATTTAAATAATGATTATTGGGCTTAGAATTGGTTTAGAAAATTTATTATTGGAATTTAATTTCCTATGCAACTATGTCCTATATTTTTTCGAAGTCATATTTTATAAGAATCGCGGCTTTAAGAATATATTTATCATTGGGGTTAGTTAACCTTGACTGGTGAAGATGATATCTGGGTTGTGGCAAAATTTATTGCCTGATTAGTACTTGATTAAAAATATTTTATCTTATGATTTTACGATATTTATGGATATTTTTTTTTATCTTTTCTGTTTATTAAAAAGTAAAATAATAATTTTCATAAATTTTGAGAATCTGAATCTAATGTCAAGACGCAACTAAGCATTAAATTTGCCAATTTTGCAAGCATTAATTCTGAAGCTTAAGTCATTATGCTTAATTGTAATTAGACCTATTGCCGGCGATATTTTTGATCACGCCGATAATGCATTGTGAAAATCACGGTGTCGCGCCGCCCTAACTTTGGCGCACGGCTAACGCATAAATTCTTTTTAAAAATAATTTATATATTTTATACATTTTTATTCTAATAATTGGTCAACATCCCTGTTGTAATTTTATAATGTCATTAGAGAAAATCGATAAGTACAATAGATCCAAATCGGATGTAATAGATCCTGATAGCACTAATCACCACAATACAAGTTCTCAAATTGGTGATTCCAAGGATTATATTAATAATGCCTCTCAAATGAGAACATTAAAATTAAATGTCCCAACCAGGTGGCATGGAATTTTAATTAAGCTCGAAAGCATATCTGGAACAAATAAAAAATCTAATTACTAATGTTTTGAAAATAATTTAAAACCATCATCTCAAATTTTCAAACTATGAATCGGATCTCATAGAACAACTATTAGTTTTTTTAAAAAATAAAACAGTTGAATATCTATCTTCACCAAAAAAGGGTAGAGCTCAGCATTACTTTTCAGAAGTGAAATAGATGCATTTAATAGTAAGTGATTATGATCTCGGAAATTATTTCACTTAAAGAAAATATGTTAGAAAAAACTTGCCTTACGGATTACCTGTTTGCTATATGTAGGTAATAAGTATTTAATTTACTTTATTTTAAAAATTTTTTTATTTTTTTCTTCCTAAGATTTTATAAATTAAACATTGTGACAAAATATCTAATAGAGCATAATTGCACACCTTCGGAATTTATTAAACACCTTAAACCTATAGAGCATGATATTAAATTAGTAAATTTAGAAATTGAAAACCAAGAGGAGATATCAAATACATACTCTTTGATAAGGTTAGAAAATAAAAATTCTACAACTAGTAAATTAATAATTCCATTTTAAGTGACTAAGAACAGGAATGCCATATTTATCTTAAAAAACGCTATTCTCTGGATATGTTTTCTTAATTTTTGGAGAGAAAAGAAGATCGAATCTTACAATCTTACCACGCCAGCTAAAAAATTTTTGTTCTGGCAACTAGCACACCTAGACAAAGGGCTTTCTCTACCCTGTCTTGATGGTGAATTTAAGAATTCATTCATGTACTATAAAATTACAAAATTGAGGTTAAATTCATAATTGGTTTTCTTTTATATAAAGTCTAAAAATATAACTATATTTCTGTTGTGTATATTTTATTTTTAATTTAAAATTCGATTATCAATTTAAAAATAAAAATATTTATGGGGCATCGATTTACGCCGCCTAAGTTTACGCTGACTAATTAGATTTTTAAAACTCGCACCTGCCGCTGATAATTTTGTTTGGTTGACAGTATAAATAAAAAGTTACTACCAAAATAAGAAAATTTTCATAATTGGCATCATGATAGAACGAAAAATATAGTAGGGGAAATGTGCCATATGTGTGAAGACTGGCCATCACCCTTTAACTTTTTATCTATTGGATCAATTTCTCTCATAATTGGTCAAAATGTGTATATTTATGATATGTACCTTACCTAAGTTCATTTATTGAATAGAGCAATTCAATAAAAAAATATTTCAAATAAACTGTTTTTAGTACCTCTTTCTGGAAAAATCACGTTACACATTTTTTTGTTTTGTGAAATAATTATTAATTTAGATTACTGATATTTAATATAAATATTATCCTTAGGATATAAATATTATCCTTAGGCATTTAGGATTATTCACACTAAAAATTAGACTTTAAAAGATTTATTTAATAGACATATAAAGGCGCTTAATAATAATAGAGAGGTGAGTATTGATTGGCCATGCATTGATTGGCCATAATTCGCACATATGAAAAGCTCTTGCAAAACAACATTTGGTGAAATAAAATGATGTACAAGCTTAAAGATGTTTAGGATGTACAAGCTTAAGAATGTTTAGTATAATGATAATTAAGATATTAATTTATAATATAATCATTAAATAGATGTGGTAATAAATTGAGATTTTAATACTAATTAAATTAATGTATAATTAATTTTTTATATAACTAAAAAATGTAGAAATATTAATGTAGGTCTTTTACAAGTACTTAATATTTTATTATTTCATATTTATAATAAAATTCTTAAATAATATATTATGGCCAGTTAACACATAGTATATGATTATGTATTGACTGGCCAATGTTTCGAGAAATTTTTTTCCTCATCTTTGCTCTAAAATTCCTTCGCGATAAAAGTTTCGCGATAAATGTTTTACTCAATTGACCTGATACGAAATATTTTGCCTATAAATACCCTTAATTCCTATTCAATAAATTTTTTTGTTTGAATTTAGCTAACAACTTTGCAAAATCAAAGGCGGAGGCATCCAAATCTAGTCCATCGTAAATTAATCTAAGAAAAAATAATTAAGAATAAAATTAGTTGCATGGAATGGCTGCCTATCTTGTCTCTTTTATGTTTTTCTTGGACATATCTTTTTGCTAATTATCACAGTTATGTTTAATATCCAATACGCATGCCTAATATCTTTTGGTGGATAAGTGGATAATTATCTCATCAAATCTTTTTTTGACCCTTTAAATGCGTAGCTTTATTATTAAGGGAAAAGCGAGAGTTAGGGATTATTTCTGTTTATCTTATTATTTCTTTATAAACTACTGGTAGAAAAAGCTATTAACAAGCGATAAATTTTTTTAATATAAAAAACTTTACTTTTGCTGCATGTTGAATAGCCTGAATATTAATTATTGATTCCTTTTTTAGCTGGTAAATTACAAGGAATTACGTGACAATAAATTTAAAATTCACTTGTACATAAATTGTTTTATAATTTAATAACTCAAATTTTTTTTTATAACACAGTCACCGGGTTTTCAGAAGATAGCGATTACATAAGCGACGCTAATTTTCCCGCCCTGCATCATCACAACGCCTCCGCCCATCAATTCAATCAACCCTCTACATTGACCAACGGAGTTAGTGATACTTCGAGTAATAATTACATTTTTCTTCCAAATTAATATAAAATGTAAAATCTCCACATTTTTTAGAGCATATTTTTTTTTTACAAACATATTATTTTTTAAAATAAATTTAACATTTCTTCCAAATTTTATAACCTACCCAATAAGTAGAAAAATGATTATTTTTCAAAAACTACAGAATACACCTATAACATTTTTTAAAAAAAATTATTGAGAAGAATAAAAATCATCTATTACAACTTTTCTTTTTTTTCAAACATTGAAATATAACATATAATTTATGTAAAATTTTAAATCGTAATTCATTTTTACCTTACCCCTCTCTTCTAATGGAAAACATTAACAATTAATAATTATATATCTAAAAATCTATATCAAATATACTCTATTCTTACAAGCTGAATATCCATTGCCTGTCCAATAAACTATAATTTGCTAATTTTAGGATACTTTCTTATTCACCTAACCTTAGCTAACCCTAAAACGGCTTAAAAAGTATACTTAAGAATTTGCCTTAATTTCAAGTTATGACTAGTCAATTTTTTTAGCGTAAAAACTTGACTAACGCCGTATTAGTAGGAATTAGATGATTTAACAAATTACATCTTTGTTTTTTTATAATTATTTTATTTTTTTAAAAAACAATATATAATCGGAACATGGCTTGGGAGAAAATAGTCTGAACTTTCCGAGAAATTCAATTCATTTAAAAAAATAATTATTTATTTAAACTAGGAAAGGTACTTGTGTCCTGGTTTTTTTAAAAGTTTACCTGGTCTAGTCCGAATTTTAAAAAATTGATTTTAAAGGCCTGGCTTTTAAACCAGAACCTGATAGTCTCAAAATTATACTTTGTTTTACCTACAGGATTCAATCACACTAACGGTGATATCCCTGCCACTGATTCTAGCATTGCTTTTCAGAGCATCAATTGTGTAGCTGATTATGCTTCTTCAAATAATTTCGACACCTCTTATACCAATCTTACTACTCAAAACGCCTTTTCAAGTCTGGCTTACGTTAATAGTCTCAATGACACATCGACGTTGACCTCGTATTCCAATCACATAGCCTGCCTGCCTAAATCTTATTCGCTCACTTCCCATAGGGATTCTAATAATTACTCTAGCCATTCTGTCACATCCACATTGAATAATTCTATAACATACACTCCATCATTAAGTCGGAGGTTACTGCCATCTATACCCACTTCTCCTCACGTTGAATTATTCACAAAATCAAGTAATAAACATTAAATAAATATTATTAATTTTTTTGACGATATTTTTCTATTGACAAAAATTTTTTTTTGGCATTTTCCCTATAACACGCCATTTTATGATATATCGATTAAACCTACTCAGAATTCTCCATATCTCCTCGAGACACGTCCGAAGCCCTCTCAGTTAATTTGATTTCCAACCAGACGCGCCATAGAAAAGGTTCTCCCAGGATATTGCCAAAAATAGTGGTTCCGACGTCATACCAACCTGTTTACTCAAACGCTACCACCACTACTACCATAATACAATCTTCCATTGATTTATCGCATTTATCCCACCGCACACACTCCTCAAAAATCGCTCAATTTACGCATTCCGGTAATGAAATGTAGCGAAGAGAATATATATATACGGGAATGAGAAAACAAACAGATAAATGAAAATCAAAGGATTGGAGCTAGAAAATTTATTTTTCATTCATTCCAGTTGTTTTAAGATTAAAAAAAATATATTCTCGTTGTTATAGTTGCTTTTAAGATTTAAAGATGTTCCGTACCAATGTTAATTAATTCTAAGTGTTCCTGGAATCTGAAATTTTTTCCAAGAATCTGGATTCGCTTTTCAATTTCGAAACATTCCGAGTTCTCGCTTGAAGTGAATGAATGGCGGAAGATATTTTTATGTTAATTTTTTTTATTTTAATTTTAAAAATGATAACGTATAGAGAAATCAAGTTGGTAGTTTTTATATATATATTCAGGTAGGGTAGTATTTATAAAATACAGTTCTCATAAAAAAAGGAAACAATTTCAATTAAAAGAGAAAATGTCTGACAAAAATGCGAAAATGTCAATTATATTAGTATTATTAATTTTGTGAGTATTTCGAGTTAAAAATAAAAGCCTTATAAGTAATAAGTAACTCTTATCCAAATTTATAAGGTTACATATTTAGTGCGGGCAGGGTCACAGTGGGTTGAACCGCGAATCAATTCCATTTTAAGTGGTGGATCTTAGAGTCATAGTTTATGTCCTGAAGCAATTTAAAACAAAGTAAGCGCTTGGAATATAGGAATTAATTATTTATTTCGCAAATTTGAATTGTGATTTTTTCTAATCAATCAAATAATATTTTTTTTTACAATTTAAAAACATATTATAATATATAAATCGCAGGTGACTTAAAACGAAACGTCGTTGAAAACATCGTTCTCTCCCCCAAAAGAACCAGGTCCATGACGCCCGATTACAGCATAGAGACCCCCAAAGATTATAATGATTATAATGACGTCGATTCTTGTCCTGCCATTTTATATTACAACAGCAGGAGGGAAGCTGCCGACGTTTCTCTTCTAAGCACCCACCTTTCCCATTCATTGTCCTACACAGAACCTATCCTTCATGATAGACACCACGCGACACCTCATTATAAAACGTAATTTTAAAACCCCTATTTATTTCTTTAAACAGAATTGGGCATATTTTATATTTTTAGAGAATAATTTATTATATTTATATTTGTTGTTGCAAATTGCTCATTTGAAAATAACAATTTGATAACCAATTACAAGTAATAATATTCAAAAATTTTAGGAAAAAGTTCAACATGAAATTACAATGCATTATCTATATTAAACTATATAATTTAATTAGTTAACCTTTGTTTGATATAGGAAAACCATATCAAATCAATCCGCTCTTTTTCATCCTTTAAATAAGTAAGAACTTCAAGTTCATTTTATTTATGGGATTATGAGCATAAGTATTATTTTAAGGAGGAAAACATTATCACATTGATTGGCTCACAGCACACAATATAAGGATACTTTTATATTTGACTTTATTTATTATCAAGAACTCGTTTGGGGATCTTCCAATCACCTAATATATAGTTTTAGATGCTAGTCATTGCTTTAATTTTATTCTAGGACTAAACCCATCTAAGTTTAAAAAAGAAGCAAAATAATAGCTAAAATGGAAAAATTTGCTTAGATTGAATTCTAAAGATCAGTAGACCTAGCTTACGAATTATGACAAGTTTCTTCTATAACAACCTTGTAATTTCTAAAGTTATTGCTAAAGGAAATTAAATATTTCAATTCATAATATTCAATTTCAGCATAAAATATCGTTGATAATTTCGATTTTCTTTTCATGTAGTATGCGATGGTATCTTCAAAACCAACTTCATATTCAAAACGTCATATGTCAATTTCAACATTTAAAAAAATAATGGAGGAAATAAATAAATAAAAAGGATTATTTATTGCTTTCTTCTTCTTGTAATTACAATTATATTCTCAGCTACTGCCTAATCCATGCTTAAGCCTTATTTTATTTAAATATGTTTAACTAGTAAAATAATATTATTGGATCTATATTTTATTAAATAGATGTTGTATCAGAGTATTAATATGATATGTCTTCATTATACTAGTAATATAAGAAGTTATAAAGAGCTTTCATTTGTTTCTGAAAGTGGAACTAGTATTCTCCTTGAATAGTATAACTCTAGTCTGTCAGGCATGGCTTTCTGAATGTGAATTCATAACTTTAAAGTTCAAGGTTCGATTTCGAACTTTTGATAATAATTACATCGTCCTTCGATTTAAACCAGACATCAAATAATTTTTATAAGTATCGCGTTAACTTGAATTATATGGAAGATTTTTGGGAATAAGATAGTATAAAATATATCTTCCTAATCATGGCCACGCTTCTATTTTATTTTTCAAAATTTATTTCAAATAATGTTCATTTTTTTAAAAAAATTACAACTCACCTCTCAAGTCATGTTTTTGCCGTTTCGGAACCCCGCATAATAGTGGTTACCCACGCATCTCAACTTCCTTCCTACGACAAAGGGACTGACAGTAAAACAACATTTTCAGAGCCGCGCGATACTAAGACGAAAACAACTCCTTCTACCTCCTTCGACAAAGAGAAAGAGAAGCAAAAAAGATACCTTACCTCCACTTCGATATTACTGAGGCATCAGCAACCCTCAGTTGTGGTGGAACAAGAGGAGCCTTCCGAATCGGATATGTCTAAAAGCTCCTCTAAAAGCTCTACTAAAGAAGGAAGTTCTAAGCGTTCCAGAGAAATTTCTAAGAAGCATTTCGAAGAACTGAACGGAGATGAGAAAACTGTGGTAAAGCGATCTGAGTATAAAAGCTTATCCGGCCAGATCCAAGATAATCAAGATGGAATAGAGGGGTCAGAGAAAGAAGGATCAGAGCTGTCTCAAGGTCAGGTAAACGGAGAGAGTAACGACGATGGGAAAGAAGAACAAAATAAACACAAACAAGTGACTGAGGTCTCCCAGAACGATGCTCGTAAGGTTTCTAGTGCTAATAATGTAGGTGGGACTGGGTTCATTCACCACCTTTTCTCCAAAACTAAGTCTGAGGATAACGCGTAAGTATCATATTTTATTTATTATTCCCGATTACCTAATTTAAGGGAAAAATACTGATTATTATTTACGGGATAGATGGTTCTTATGAGTTTAATATAAGATAGACCATCTTTTTAAAGATTATATTAGAACCAAAATTTCACTCTACAATACCATTTCCCAGAGTTGGACAGGTCCTCCTGAAAAAGAATCTAGATACAGATATAGTTTTTTTGTGAAAAAATGAATCTTAGATACAGATACTAGTATCTTTTTCAAAATATCAAAAAGATACAAGATAAAAGATACTTTTATCTTTTGCCTAATTAGAGTATCTTAAATACAAGATACTTTTAAATTATCATTACCAATTAAATTAGAATAGTTTATAAAATACAGTTTTATTATTTATTTTTGATGAACATAACACTCGCATATAATATGAATGAATATTTACAATAATTAATAAAATATTTAATGATTAGTTAATTATAATAGTCAGACATTTTAATATTATTAATAATAGCCCATTCTTAGCATAGATAGGGAAGGGAGACTAGTATTTTTAATGGAAGTTGAAATACTAATTTGCAAAAGAGTATTTAAAATAGATTCATTATTTTATAAAATAATTAAATTTTTCAAATAATTTATCATTAGTCATTTTTGCACTTTCGGCGTACATTGTACCAAAACTAAATAACCTTTCAATTGGAGCTGATATAAATATTGCATTATTATATTTATAAATTATTTCCTTAATGGAAGGGTAATTATATTTCGACTTCCTTTAATATAATTTAAACATCCAGTTGTTATTTGTATTATTGAACTCAGCATTTGTTTCACCAAAAGAAAAATAATCAATTTTCTTTATTAGATATTAAATCTATTGGTGTTATAGTTTGAGCTTGTTTATATACCTGGTACAGGGCTTCTTTTATTAATATATTTTGATAGTATTTTTTTTATCATCTGTCTCAATCCATAAGTTCTTAAAATATGGATTTGATATTGATGTCAAAAAAGTCTCATTATATATATCACAGGAAAATTCTTTCTTTCTTTCTCATCTTGGGCAGCTTTAATAAAGGTAGACAATATTGTAAAATTGAATAAGATAACTCATGCTCTTTTAACCACACATAAATAGTATACTTTAATATGTTTAACAAAATATGTGTTTAAACCTTTATCATTTTTTGTATATAAAGGGTTTACATCTAGCCTGTTCATTGTCTTTTTTAACTTTTATTTTTAAAAAATTTCCATATAAAATTTTAAGATTGGGATTTGATTCACGGGAACTTAATTCCATAATTTAAATTTCACTACCATGAGTATTAATCATCCTACAAATTAAAAAATATTACATAAAATTGGTAATGATATTCTATCGATTAACATTTATATATATAATATAATCTTAACTTATTTCGTTTTGGTGTTATTTTTTACCTATCTACCTTAATATGAGTTGTAAATTTTCCAGCTAATTTTGATTGTCATCATATTTAAAATATGGCGGAAAAAAATAAGGGAACTAATATTCTCGAGGAAAATAAAATATAAACTGTGATATGTAAAATTTTAAATAAGAATATTAAAAAGAATCTGTATCTGTATCTTTTAAGGAAATGAAAATGAAAAAGATACAAGATTCTTTTCAGAATAAAGGATCTTAGATACAGATACTAGTATCTTATTAAAAAATTTCAAAAAGATACTGAGTACAAGATACAAAAGGATTTTGTATGGATTTTGTATCTTGTATCTTAGATACAAGTATTCGCGGTACTGCCCAACTCTGCCATTTCCCATATGGGAGGTGATGTGTTGAGAGGGGGGTGAGGGTCTTTTAGAGAGCCTGACAGTTTGTTAAATTTATTGGGGAAAAACTAGTGATTTACTGAGATAGAGTTCCAATATAACATCTAATGACGAATAATTATTTATATTAAATTTAAATATATTTCAAGTTACTGAGATAGAGTTCCAATATAACATCTAATGACGAATAATTATTTATATTAAATTTAAATATATTTCAAATATGGCGAGACGCATAATTGTAAAATTTAGGGTGGGAGTGGACAGTTCTAAACAATATATTAACCATTAATTTTATTTTCTATTTAATTAAACAAATTCGAGGTTTGACTAAATTGCAATGCTTAGGTAAAAATGTTTTTATATACCTATTAATTTATATAACATTCATTTTCTTATGATATAAACAAATTATAAAAATTAAATTACTACATATATTTAATAATAAAGTAAAACAAATTAAAAATTTTATTTTATTTAATCTTTAATATATGATTAAATCTTATTATTTAATTATGTATAAAAAAATAAATTAAAATATATAATTCAATAATACTCTATTCGCAAGTTGGCGTTTATTGTTTTCAAATACCTTATTTCAAATTAATTGTTTGCTAGGATGAATGGTAAGACTTATTTTAAGTTATATTAGTTAATAAAATTGAATTTAATTTTTAGGAATAAAAAAAATTATTATAATAAATTCTTTATACAAATTGATAAAATATATCATTCGTTAGAGTCATATTTATATAAATAGTTCGGAAGCAATAAAAACATTCATTTATATTACCTTTTATTACGGGTAATGATATGTAACATAGTGATCTGCATCGGGCCTAATTTTTTAAGCCCGAAATTTTTTTTATAAAGTTTTGCCCTGCCCGATCCAGTAATTTTTTTTTTTAAATTTTGCCGCTCAGGTCCGGCCCCGCCCTAATTTAATTTTTTAATTCAAAATAAACGATATGTTATTTGGTCTATAAATAAAATCACATATTTTTATTATATATAAAAAATTCAACATAAAATTGATAAATTTAGATATATTTTAAAAAATTTCTAAGGCCCGACTCGACCCGGCCCGAATTTTCTTAAAAAATATTAGGCTTGGCCCGGGCCTACTTTTGCAGATCTCTAATATAACATTCAACGTTATTAATTTCACGTTTATTTTTTAATACATTATTTTAATACTATTTTTTTTAAAAATATGTTTTATTTTTATAGCTTATATCTTATTGTAAATTGTAATTGTTTTTAGATCAAAACATTCATTCATTCAAAAAAATATATTATATATCTGTTTTATTAAATCTTATTTTATATACTTTTATATGTAGATATTACTTTATTTAATCGTTTATATTTTAGAATGATAAAAAATTTATAATAATAGTTATATATATTTAAATAAGGAATTTAAAAACAATAAACACCATCTTGCAGATTGAAATATATATTTTTAATTTTATTTATTAAAAATATAATTATGTAATAAGATTTTAAACATATTAATAGATTATATGTAGTCATTTAATTTTTATAACTTGTTTATATCATAAGGAAATGAATCTCACATCAATTAATAGAGAATATAAAAAACATTTTACCTACGCATTTGCAGTTTACCTTAGCATTTGTATTTTACCGCGGCATTTGCAGTTTAGTCAAATTATTGGCTCATTTTTATAACATTACAATTAATAAAACAATTTTAATGTTACAATTTATGCTTCATTTTTTATATAAATCTATAATTATTATAAGTAAAAATTAATTATATAAAAATATTATATAACAATATTTATTTAAATAAGGGCAAGAAATATTTAAATAGATTCTCGTTAATATATTTTACATTTCTAGTTTTATAAATTTGGCATTATGTCAATTTAAATTCACTCTCCCGCTCATTTATATCTAATTTTGTTTAATCAGTCTGCTTTCGCTGTTTAAAAATTATTTTATTGCATTGTTTGGCTCTATTTATTTTTTTAATAAAATATAATCCGTTCAGCTCATTTCATCCCGAAATATATTTCAAATTCGCCTACCCACCCATTATTTTATATTTTTTAACACGCGTGCACCCGACCCCGTCCAATGTATAAATTTATAGCTAAATACTCGCCAGGCCATACCCGGTTAGAAATTTAAACCGGGAACCTGGTCGGACCATGCCCCAGGTTAACTTTCAATGTTCAATTGCGAAATTCCTTTTTTAAAAGTTCGTTCTTTTCTTCTCTTTTTATGACTGACCAATGGATTCCATTATAACTTAATCTCTAATATTTTAATTTATTCCTTCTCACTTCTCCTAAATGGATAAATTAATTATCTGGGTCTTTTTTTGTTAAAGAAATAGATTATTTATTAAATATAGTACAAGAATTTTTTGATAAAAAATATTTTTATCGATTGGTTTATCTTAACAAAAACGAAATTATTTTTAACCAAGTTTTTTTAAACAAGTGCTCATCCTTAATAAGGTTGTTCAAAATAAAAATTAATAGGAAATTGTTTGGTTATAAAAAAAATATTGCTAAAATTAGATGAGTTGAAATCATATTTTATTTAATATTAAAAATTATATAATCTACTAATAATAATAATTCTAATCTTCATGTTCATAAATAATAAGAAAATCTATAATAACATTGTAATTACTATAAATATACTATTTTAAATATATTTGATCGATTTAAAGTGAATTTTTATCTTCTTTATTTATCGAGTTTTAAAAAGAAAGAAAAAAAAGCTGTATATTAGATTATTATATATTTGTAGAATGCTTAAAATTTTCCTTTCCATGTATTTAAATAAAAATATGAAGGTATTCTTCTTTAATAAGAATAAAGATAATGAATAAGATGATACAATATTTTTATTCATAAATTCCCACATTTAAAGCTTTGGTCATTAAAATTTAATCTTTATGAAAAAAAATTAATGAATTAAATACACTTATGAATAAGCCTTTAAAGGTGGCCCCGCTGAAGGCCGAACAAAAGCTGGTCGAAAGCCCTCAAAATTGGGAGTATGTGGGCAAGTCACTATAAAATTTACCCGCGAGGCCATAGCATAGTCCGTACCCGGCCATATCTTTGTTATATATAGAGTATAAATGTACTTTGACCCAAGTAAAAAATAAGAAATATCTATAACATCATATTATTAAATCATGCTATAATCCCATATCTTCAAGAGAAAAAAAATTAAGGACATTTAAATAAATATTAAAAAAATTCTCAATACAATTACCAACAAATTAGCTTACTTATTAACCCCCCCCCCCTCACCATTATCAAGGCCGATATCTTACGAATACTGAATTCGATGAAACTTATGATATAATAAATAAACGATTTCATCAGGATGGTGCCCCCAGGCGCATGCGCAAGACGGACATTGGGACGTTTCACCTTCTTTGGAGATTTACTTGTTCTTGTAAACAACATTTTAAACTAATAAAAAAAAATTCCCAACACTTCCATATACAATAAATATATCACGATATAAAACAATAATTTTTAAAAGTAAATTGATAATTTTTTTGATTTAACTTCATTTAAAATAAATGTAACATGACCCATGATATATTAAACTAAAGACCTTCAGTAATATTTCCGACGGCTGATTATTATAGTGTTTTATCATTTTTCAAAATTTCGGAGAGTATTTTTTTTTAAAAAAATTTCTATTTTAGAAAAGAGATAACAGTAAAAATTAAAAATATGTGAAATGCGCGAGAATCTATAAACTTTGATCGGATGTCGACATTAAGCTGGTAGAAGGGATTTTTCTCACCTTGTAATTTAAGGAAGTTGCAGGTATCATTTAGTAATCTTTCTAGGTTCAACTTTTTAAAATAATATTCATACAAGGAACCTAAATTGATTTAAAAACTTTGATCATATGAAACATTAAATTAATTAGAAATATAAAAGAAATTGATAATAAATTCAGTTTAAATCTGAAAATGTCTGCCATAGACGGGTCAAATATCTATCAGCTGTCCGAATTGCATTAGCCAGTTAAATAGCGGTCGATGACCGAATTATCCCTGTTTCAATCATATTGAAATTTACGGATTATATATTTTTTTAAATTCCTTCATCGACCGTTTTTTATATGACCAAAACATTTTAAAATAATCATTTTTTAAAAAATGTATTTTATTTTAAAGCAATTTATAGGAAATATATTTTTTTTACTAATCATTTATAATTGGTTAATTATGATTTTAAAAATATATTGATTCCTTAATTTATCCTTATCATAATAACAATATTTTTTTTTATAAATTATTGCGCTAATATTTTTTTGTAAAAAGCTAAAATTAGAATGACACATTTTAGAAAGCAGGTAATAATGAGCTTCCTTTTATAGTATTGTATACAACATATTTTTCCGCCCTAAATTTTTAAAATTTATTTTAAAATTTTAATAAATGCAAATTTATAAAAAAATTTACATACAAAAAGATAATTACGGCCCACGAACCCATGTAATATATTTTTCGGACTGAGACAAATTTCAAAAGTATAATTATTAATCATGAATTAGTAAGTTAAAATCAAAATTGGTATAATATTACATTCAGAGATTCTTTTTATATTAAATATATCAATATCTTCATATACATATTGATACTTTGAATTGAGCTTATTTAGTGTAAACCCAGAGGGAAATTGACGATATTTATTTTCGCGATACTTTGTAATTTTAATTTTATTTATGAAGTAATATATATTTGGGTGGGAACTTTAAAATTTTTATCTAGTATGAAATCCCTCGATATTTTTATTTATGCCAGAGTCTACTCTCTTTCCCCAGTAATAGAACTCCCTGGTGGGGGCATATTCTTCTCTCCATTTTCTAAATAGGTTAAATAAATTGTTAAAAAATTTATCAAAAAATCGATTCGATGTAAGGCACAGTTTTAATTTAAATTTGTTTTATAAGGAGTATTGCGATTAAGAAAATTATAAATGATTATTAATTGAGACCTATATTTGTCATCGTGTATAACTTGTTTTATACATTTCGGCCATAAAATCCAATAAACCTCGACTTCATGTTCTATCAACAAAAATATTGGAGGAAAAAAATAGTTTGTAATTTTCGGAAGTGATAACTGCTTTCGGAGCCGAAAATCTCTTGCATTATTAATTGATATACATATGTTCCCAGAGGGATTATAACTTTTGGCATCCGCTTATACGCTTATAGTAGAAATGAGTCACTAAAAAATGTTAACACCGCTCTGGGCTTACGAGCCTCACACATTATACCAATTTTGGTATATATAATAACAATATTAATTAAAGGAAAAAAGAATTTCAATCGGGTTAAATTTTTTTGAATGTTTTATTTTGCTCGACAAACTAAATATGACCCAAAATTTTTATTTTTTTAATATAATTATATTTATTGATTTTAATATTGTAATATATTATTTCTTTTTTTAAAATCGATTTGAAACAATAATTTGAAGAAATTCTTTATTTTTTACATTTTATATTATACCCAACACTTTCCTTATTTCTTAGGCCATAAACGCCGTTTTAATTTAATTAGATAGTACATAAATTTAATTATATTTATTATTTTTTTTATTTCGAAAAAATAGTATTTTTTATTACAAAATAAATCTACTACATCAAAATTTGTTTATAAAAATGACCTTCAAATGGTACAAAAAAGAATTCTCAACAAGTATACTAGCACCCCCCCTAGTCCTTAGGAGATCTCAAATAGTTATTAGGAATTCACCCAATAGAAATAGGGAAAGTCAAAATAAGATTTGTTATTATATGACCAAATCTTTATAAATTTATAAAAAGGACTTATTTATCATAAAAAACGAATATAAATAACAAATTATTTAAAATTTATGAAATCTATAATAAATATATTGGTTTTTTTTAAATATATTTTACTGAGGGTTTTCTAATAATAAACTTTATCAAGATATAATAAATATTATATTATTTAGAATTAAAAAAAATAAAATAAATTTTAAACAATAAATATAAATAAAAAAACATCTTTTCAAAAAATTATCTTAAATTTGTATATTATTTTTATTTCTTACCATCGGTCGGGTTATTTTCTATTTAATAATAAATTCCTATTTTCAAATTCGTATTCTTTTAAAAATGTAATAAAAAAACGATATTTTTTGGTTAAATCCCTGGATTAAAATAAACTATTTATATACTTTTTATATATTTAAACAAGTATTTTTAAAGTATTTTCTTCTTTTTTCAAAAACCACTATTTTTCTGATCCTTAGTTTTTAAAAACAATAATTTTTGAAGAGTTTAAAAAAAATACTTTTATGCAATAAAAAAAAGAAAGAAGATAAAGACAATCGATAAATTGTGAATTATCAATACAATATTTATGAGGTTTATATTCCATCCTTAATTCGGATGGAAATTATTTATGTAACAATTAATAATAAAATAATTTAATATTCCAAAAAATAAATATTAAAAAAATATGGGAACTAATCTTTCTAGATGCTGTCTCGCTGAATAATAACCAAATAATAACTTTCAAAAATAAAAATTGGGCCGAAATCGAGTATCAACTATATTGCAGTCTTTCCAGATTTTCCCACGATCATAGAAGTGCTAATCATCATTCATCCTTATCCCAGGTGTTTAAAAACATGACAATTTTTGGATACTTTTTTCTGGAATGGTCCAAAATATTGTATCAATCTTTATACTCATACATTCATCGCAACAGCATAGTATTCGCTTTCAATCATTTTTGCTCGTTCGGAAATTCTTTCCAAACTTTTGAAACCTCAGAAATCTACCCAACCTACGCGCCGGTACAAGAAGCCTTAATAAGCTTTAATTTTATATCCGTTCTCCTCTATAATATCGCGTGCGGAATATTCACTGAACCTTTATTTTACCCTTGCATTGACGAATTCGTCCATACCACCAACTTTTTATATTATAGAATTGTCGATCCGCCTTTAAGAATAACTATCAAACTCGTAAAAGTTGTTTTGTACAGAGCAAACATGTCAGCCGAGTTGGTGCAAAGCCTTAAATCATGGATTTTAACAACCTTACCGCAAAATTTGTGAGATATAAATCTGAAAATAACTTTAAATTATTATTATTTTTAATAAAACATTATTCGAAGATATATTTAAATTTCAAAAATTTTTATGAAATATACAAATCTTATAAAAGGAAATAATTTTATTTAAGAAATCTATGTGTTCCATATGACATTTTTTCAGATTGTAAATTTTTTGAGCTGATTTCAAAAATATTCCAGTATTTTAAAAAAAATCACATTACCGATTCATTATTTTACTACAAAAAAACTTTATGAAAAATGTACACATGGCTTGAGTCAGCGTTCAAATGGAAGTATTAACATAAATCCTTGTGTATTGTAGATATTTAACCGCCAAAAAAAGATGAAAAATAATTACAAAATAGATATACTAGAGTATAATTTAAAAAAGAATTATTTAGATAAGTTATTATATCAGATCCATAAAATTTTCTCCCCTTTCTTAAGTTACTTATTCGAATAAGTTGGGTTTATCCGTTCAAAACCCGTACGTTAAAAAAAATTTAAATTTTAAAAACGGTTTAGCGCCAACTTGCATTAAAAATTTTATTGTAAAATAAAATATAAAAATTATTTCATAGGCAAAATTTGCCCCTCGCCAACAAAGCTTTAGGCGTGTAATAGTGGTCTTTGTTCTTTTATTTGGGGCATTCTACTTTACTTTAAATTTGCTTTTTTTATTATTATATAATAATTTGTTTTTGTATTCACCTCTCATAATAATAAGAAATAGAATGTTAATCGTTTCGAAGTTTTGAATGAGAGAGAAATTCATTCATACTCCAAATTTAATTAATGATTTTTAAGATCAAGAATTGAGAAATAGCAAATTATTAAAATATATATTTTTAATAACATTATAAAATAAAATGAATAATAGTAAAAACATAAAATCAAAATATAGAGTAAAAATTATAAAACTTTTCTTAATTATTAAATTTTCGATCTCACAATTTTATACTAACTAACATTAAAATTTACGATATTTATAAAATGGGAAAAATTTAACAAACTATTCTTCTTTTTTTCTAAATCTTTTTACAATTCAATTTCAATAACTCTAATAATTAAAATTCGCATACTATAAAAATCTTTCAAATATAATATAATCAATTAACATTTTTATAAAACAATCACGTCTATGTAAAATAGATGGTAGACTAATTCTTTATTTTTGATAAAAATCTAAAATAATGAAATAATAAATTTTTTTTAAATCTTCAAATTATTATATATTCGACTTGATATTGGAATGGCCTCTACAAGCGATGTCGACATACCTCTTAGTGATATGTATCGGGCCTAATTTTTCAAGCCCGGCCCGGAATTTTTTTTAAATAATTGTCCTGCCCGGATATTCCGAGCGAATTTTTTTTATTTGTCGCGAAAAACCTGACTCGAAACAAAAATTAAAATATATTTGCCACTCCGGCCTGAATTTATTTAAATATATAAAAATTTAATTATTTTTTTATTGGGAAATAATATTCTACCTAATAAAAATTATTAGCGCCATGTATCTTGCAAGAACTTTAAAATATATCAATTTATTTGGCAAAATATAATGATATCATATTTAAAAATTTAAACCTCACCCGGCCCGACCCGAAACCTTTTAAAAAATATTACAAAGCATGTTTCAATTCTATAGGTTCGACGATTTATTGAATTTCCAAAATTTCAAACACAAAAAAAAATTCTTAATTGATCATATATATTTTTAAAAAAATCCGAAATTTAATTTTGA
Source organism: Gordionus sp. m RMFG-2023 (assembly GCF_954871325.1). Lineage (NCBI taxonomy): Eukaryota > Metazoa > Nematomorpha > Gordioida > Chordodea > Parachordodidae > Gordionus > Gordionus sp. m RMFG-2023. The sequence continues at coordinate 49,520,736 of NC_088776.1, forward strand.
CGTGAAGAAAAAGGAAAAGAAAAAAAACTAATCTTTCATTTCTTTCACGCTCACTTTATTTCGTTTTGTGGCAAATAGAAAAAATTTTTTTTTAAATATTACAAAGAACAGGATTATTGGTTTTTGACAAATTTGTACTCGTTTTATTTTAGTGATATTTAAATGAACACATTTAAAATGTTCTATATTTATTTATCGAACAATAATTTATTGCATACGACAAATATGTCAACTAATTTTTTTTTTGTGCTAATAAATTTCCAACGTGGCCCATAAGAGTTCTTTTACTCCTTTATGCCTTTTTTAAAGCTTTCGCGATTCATAAATAAAGTAAATAAAAGAAAATCAAAAGCAAAAAAAAGGGATAATGAATGAAAATGAATAGATATTCTATTAAATAATGAAAGAAAGATTGGAGGGAAGCAGAAATGTAGGAAATTAACCCAGGGATCTATTAGGTGAATGATCCCATAAAATATTGTAACTTTATTTTGTATAATACTGAAAAATGTCTATTTCCACAATTATTAAACTCCCATTAAAACAAATATACAAAGTGCCATTTTTTTTTGAAATTATTTGCATAAATGAAAATATAAAAATAAATACGACGCTATCTTAATTTATTTGTAATAAAATACATAATATTTCCATCTTTTAAGAATGAGTGGACTAAGCTGCTAATGTCATTCAACCTAGAAGAGCATATATATTATATCAACCATTTAAATTATATGCACAAACTCTTTATGTTTTTAGTGTATGCTAAAAATCAATATTATTCCTGATAGGACTAAAATCCACCCCCCCCCCCCATTCCTTTATCTTAATATAAAATTCTTTTGGATTTTCCATTACACCCCCCCCCCCTCCATTTTTAAAAATAATACCAAAATGTAAGTAATATATCTGCACGCTATTTTTTTTAGAAACTGCATGATATGGTCAACACTAACAAAACCATTACATTTTTACATAGTTATAAACCACAAAAAGAAATTAGTTTTTATGAATTTCGATAAATATTTATATATATTACATAATATAAATAATAAATAATGGGGAAAAAGAATTAATGTACATATTCCTTTTTAAGAAATATAAAACATACTTCAAAAAAAAATCAATCGAGTCCTTCCGTCTACGAGAAGGGGGGGGGGGTGTATCTAAAATCATTTTACATATATCTTCACAGTATAATATGTCTCTCTATTTTCTTTGTTATACTTTTTCCTAAAATAATTTATTGAATATCGATTTACCAACCGAGGAACTCATTCAAATCCAATACCGAATAATTAATATAAGTTTTTTTTAAAAAAAATATGTTATTATTTTGATCAAATTACGGGCATGTTTTTATGAGTTATTTTCTCGATTTTTTTTGAAAATTATATTTTATTATTACATTCGTACACACAAAAAAAATGGGAACGCAGCGCTTTGGGTTTCAGGAGAGATACTCAATTCAGCAATCAGCTAGACGAAGACTCACCCGGATATCTCTTAGATGTGCCTTCTCCCGCCCGTTCCAGATGGATCGAAGCTTTCAACAGGGTCTGCATTCATTTGTCAGAGGTAAATTTGTTTTAAATATTTACTTATTTTTTTAACCAATGCCCCTTTTTCCTCCTCCTCCATATATTAATTATAATTGTAAATAAATAAATAGAAAATTGGTAATTTATCTTTTGCGTCTATTAGATTCCAGAGACTTCTTTGTGATTTATTATATAAACTTATTAACAAAAAGTATATTCACAACTTATAAACTACAAGATTTGGCGGGGTTTTTTAAAAAAAAGAATATTGATACCAAATTTTGGTAAAGAGATTACTTGATGGGTGTTTTCTTATTTTATTCAACTACATTTTATTTATTGAGCGTATCGATATAGTTTTTATTAAGTTGAAATAAAAAATAACAAAACACTCATAAAACTATTGCCAAACCTAAATTTTTGTTAATTAAATTTACTAGCTTGTTCACTATTGTGTTTTTATATTGGCAAAAAAAATTTTTTAAATATTTCTAAGCAAAAATCTTTTTTTTATGCATAAAAATGACAAAAGATTTTGGTATTTTTGGGGTAAAATTTGATCTAACGTCTCTCTTCTTTATAAAAATAATCAACTTTTAAAAAACATAATTTAATAATTTATGGCTCTTTTTAAAATCTTACTAAATCAAAATTAAACAAGCAAAAAGCGCTCAACGACCTTGAAGAAAAAATATTTTTTTTCATATGGATTTAATTTGCTAACGGAAAACTTATTACTATGTAAATTTGATTTTTAAGTTTTTTTTTGTAGTAATTTTTAAGTGTACCAGAAAAAAAACGTAAATTGACATTTTTCATCGGAAATTTTTATAATTTACATATCTGACAAGTGTTTAAGAATGGGATATTAATTTTTTTTTGTCATTTTAATACAATAATATAGTTTATTTTCGTCAAATTTTTGTAAATGTTTTTGAGTTTAAAGTTTTGTATACAATATTTTTTTTTGAATATGAGAAAATTTTTTTATCTTTATTGCCTGGAATACGAGATTTATACTCCATAATTAATATTATTTTATCAAATTTTATTTATAATAGGAAAGGGAAGACTTCAAAAGATAGGATAAGAAAATATTTTCATATGAAATTTTTTTTATTCATCTTTTTATAATTTATCGCTTATAATCAAATCTTGTTTAATTAAATCCATTTATTAATAAATAAAGCTTGCTTTATAGGTTTACTTTTTTCGTAATTCATTAGTTCATGATTTACTCATTTTTTTTGTATATTGCCAGAGTCAGTAATTTTTCTATGATGAAATTTAAACGCAGTAGTGCCATTAGCCATCATTTTAATTGGAAGACCAGGGGTGGAAAATATAGGATTGAGAGGGGAGGTTGGCAATATGATGGGAAGATAATCTACCTGTTTTCTTGGAATTAGGTCATCGTGAAGTTTCTAGCACGGATGACAAATTTCTAACCCAAGTTATATTACTGTTTTGCAGATTAGTCTGGGAAAACTGTAGATTAGGCTAGTTAACCATTTTAAAATATATTTAACACTGCTGAGTAGTCGGTAACCATTGTGGAAATTATATAATTCGTGTTTATATATCAGATATGCTGTAACGCGAGCTGTTTTTGGTATTAACCTTATATTTAATAATCTTTTTGTTCTTTTATCATAATCTAACATTCAGGATACAAAAATAAAATAAAAAAATTTATGAGCATAAAGGGAGATGGCGGATTTATTTTTCCTCTGCAAAGCTAATCCCTTTAGTCAATCAATCTGTGGGAATAAAAATCAGAAATAATAAAAAAAACACTTAAAGAATTTAACCTTTAAACCAAAGTTTTATCCAGAGCCCGCAAGTTCACATACTATTCCGGAAATTTTTACTACTAATAATATTAAAATCAATCAGTTTCAATATCACCTGATCTATACACATTAGGGATCCGTAGAAGCCGACTCAACCCGAAAGCTCCCGGACTCGTGGAGGGCTATTGTAATTAATTTATAGGGTTGGCCTGGGAAATTTTTTTAGGCAAGCTGAATCTGTTTTGGAAATATATTTGTTATAATTTTGAATTATCAGTGATATCAATAAAATTGCTTTTCTTCTTTCGGATATGAGTTTGTGAAAAAATTTGTGTCTTGCAGGTCTACATGCCCATCCGAAATAGTTGCTTATTGTGCAACAAATCCGTTTAAATAACTAATGCTGAGCTCCTGCCATCCCATAGCACCAAGAGAATCAAATCCCCCCTATCCAGAAAACCTCTATATCAATCCAGCCATTCCTTTTTCACTATAGTACAACCACGCATGACCTAGTCAACTTTACAGCCTTCATACAGATCTTACCTGCCTCAAATTCCTTGCTATAAAATTATTTCTTATTGCTCCAATGCCTCACATTTTATCTCATCATAGACCCAAAAGTTCAAGATTTTATTACAAGAATCTCACAACTTTGCTTAATAATTAATCAGTCAGGCAGTGGCTTGACTTTTTATAATTTCAACACCCTACAAACACCTGTTAGAAAAATAATTGACGCGATATATAATGTATTCATTCAAACATTCCTTCCCCCTAAATCGATATCCCACATATTTGAGGAATGATAAAGAGTTTAACAAAAACGAGAGTCAAACTTATTTTAGAACTAGATAACTTGAACATCATATCTGCCATAAGTCCTGCTACCTCCAATGATAATCTGGCTCCTTGTGATTATGTCATATACCTAGACCCGGTTCATAAACACTTATATATTAACGTCGATACCGATACTCTTGTTTGCACTGAACCTCCCATTCTCACTACTAAGCCACATCTAGATTTCAAGAAAGTAAATCTTCCTTTCCAATGTTACTCTTTATTTTTAGTTGACGGAATCCATCCTATATTCCTTCAGGACCTGACTGCAAATGCTATCACTCTGCAAATTCAAATCCTTTAAAATTACCCGGCTCATCGACTATATTCTTCTTGGGGACATTTTATCTGCTATTTTCCAATTTTTTTATCAGGCCAAGTTTATAGCATTTCATAAACTTAACTAATACGGTAGACCTATACCAATGGCAACACCTGGCATCGCCTCTTACCAAAATAAATTCTCAATTTAGAAATTCACGTTAAAGGTGGATGCAAAGCTGCATTACATGGTCCGAGTATACTTAGACAACAGTCCCTCAGACTTCACTAATACATTCAATGCTTTAGTGGATTATTCAGCCTCTTGTTATACAGTTCCTAGTGTCTAATGGACTGCTGGATCAGGCCATCACACCTAGTATCAGAGATAAATTAATACTATCAATGTAAGGCATCTAACAGGAGTAATCCAGGAACTAATCTTCTTGTCTAGGAATAGATGAAATTATATAAGACATCAATTACCAATAATCTACACTTTTTTTAAAATAACACAATTCATAGGCACCCGTTGCGCACACACCCTGATCCTCTATTCTGGCGATCAACGTAAGCCGACTTCTCTCGCAGCCACTCCACCCCTTCTTATCAATGTAAAGAGATTTAAATTTTCTGGTTGACAACTCTGTCGTATTTCTATCCAGAAGCCTACTTAATTTCTTATAGAAACAGTTATGAATTCCCTGAAGCCATTAACAAATAATGCGCTTCATCAGACACAGACTTACCCGCAATATGGTCATACACTATAATGAATATATCTTTATTATGGGTCATTAATTTATATATATATTTCTTATTATTAATCATTAAATAATATTAAATTGAATGACTATATGTGTTAAGTAAAAGGATACCCCTTGATTTAACCCCCCCCCCCCCCCCATTCATTTTTATTTTTATTTCAATTACCCAAATACATCGTATCATCTCATGTTAGGGCCTTAGCTTTCCTTGTACTATATATAAAAGAATTGAATGATATATATTTCTTCAACGTTTCTAAAAATTATTTAAAAATATCGATAAATCTTAATCTGAAATTTAAAGTGCAATTTGATTAAAATTGAAAGAGAAATATAATGTATTTGTTTTTATTAAATAAGTGAAAAGTATGTATATTATTTTCAATTAAGGTTCCTTTAAACTTTTATCATAGATAAAAAATTTAAAAATATTTTCTATCCATTTTATAATAGAATTTTCTAACCTGACCCGTATTTAAAAATTTAGGACCTATCTATTTCTCCTGCGTGATCAGTAATAATAAGGGAATAAGATATATTTTCATTTTATAGTATTATGCAGTGTTGTTAAAGTATTTAGATAAAAAATGTGGTATCTGTATCTAGATAGATTTTTGATTAAAGTATATGTATCTAGATATTATTTTAGATGTATCTGTATCTGTTTTTAGATACTTTTTATGATGCATTTTGATATACTTTTATTTAACGCTTTTTTATATTATAAATAAAAATACTTGAATGCAAGATTTATTTTATTTCATAAGAGGCTATAAATTAAATATATATATAAAAAATATTAAAACTTATATATAAAAAAATATATATATTTATTAAATATTTTGTGCAAGTTTATCAATAAACCAGATAAATTTTGATATTACAATGCAACTCAAGGAATCTGCCATTTTTATTTTCAATGGAATTGGTTAATTTTATTTTATTATTATAATTTTAAATTTTTATTTTATATTAATATTAATATAGATGAAGAGGGAAAGGAAGAAGTAATAATCAATAAAGCATCTACAGTTCAGATATTGTTTTTTCATGGCCAATTTATAGAGAATATCTCAAAATAAAGAAAACAAATCTCTGATAGTAAAATGTTTGCAATATCTACAAAAAAATAGGAAGATTTCAGTTAGCATTACTTCAACTTGCAACATTGTAAAACATTTAAGGGTATAGAAACTAAATAAATGTATACAATCGTAATTTTAAATTTTAAGAGAAAAAATCAGACACTGTTAATGAAAAAAACAATTAATACATAGATTAGTTGATGAATTATCAAGGTATTCAACTGATCGCAAACAAATAACCTGTGAAAAAACAAATAATTTAATATCCGATTTTTTTCAATACTCCACAGCACTAGATATGATTGTTAATAATGATTTTATTTTTGATACTCAACAAATATTAAAAAATTTTTCGAAAATGAATGTCGAGATTTTATATTTTTAAAGAATATCCTGATATAAAATTGTTATTCATAAAATATAACAACACAATCCCTTAAGCAGCACCCTGGTAGAAAGACTTTTTAGTGTAGCTAAAAATGTCTTTACAGATAAACGAGGATGCCTTAATGACCAAAATTTTGAAAATATTTTATTACTGAAATCTAATAATTATTTATAATCATTTAATCATATATTTTCGTTTATTATATTATTATATTAAAATCTAAAAATCATTATTTTAGTTATATTTTGATAAATATGATATTTAGTCAATAACGTTTTTAGCTCATTTCATACATTTTCACAATAGAATCCTAATTTAGTTTTATGCAAAGCTTATAAAAGAGTATTTAAAAAAATGTATCTGTATCAAGATAACTTTTTGAACGATGTATCTGGATCTACTTTTCAAATGGATTTAAATACAGTTATATCATCTAAAAACTTATCCAAATACATCACTAAAAATATATCTAGATACAGATACATTCTTATAAATGTTTCTAGATATATAGTGACAATTTTTATTATACTTATTTAAGGATGAATTTTAAAATAGGTTTTAAATTGGCCAAGGAAATACAATATTTGAACCTCCTGATGCTGGGTTGATTACAGTTTTGTTAAACTGCTAACCCAATATTTTAGCCAAAAAATAAGACACTAGCCTCGAGATTTTGTTAATAGATAAACAAACATTTCTACCTTCAATGAGCAAAATCTCCGGGTTTGCCTAACCTGGCTATAATATTGGGTTAGCCATTTTAAAAAATTGAGCCTTTTAACAACACTAGTTGATTATTTCATTTGTTTCTGCATGCTCACCTATAATATTGATCTGATATTAAAATTAAATTAATATTAAATATAATTTATATTGACGTCATCCATTATTTTGTAAAATAAAATTTTTTTATTTTGTTTTAGCAATGAAATATACTCGGACATAAAATTTTATGAATTGAATTCAAATAATATTTTTTGTAATATAAAGTACATAAAATAAAATTATATATATCTAAAAAGATATAAATACTTCTGAAAATATATCTTGATATCGATACTTTTTAAGATGCCGTATTTTTGTATCTAGATACTTTAACAACTCTATACAGTAATAACTCAAAAATGACTTCTTATAAAAAATATTGTTAATCTAGGTAACATTCAGATCTATCAATATATCACACTTGTTCTGGTTCTAATATCTAACTTATCTTCATATTTCTTGCTATTTATTATTGAGTGTCAATCTTTCTATTTTTGTGCCACGTATAATTCCCACAATTTAATATACAAATATTTTCAATAAAAATATCAGTTAAAATGCCACCAAATTAACAAAAAATTAAATATTTTTGCTCTATAAAAAATATTAATAATTAATAAATAAATATAATTCTCGCATATATGGATGAGATATTTATTAATGATGTTTTGCTTTTTTTAATCAGCGATATTTAATAAATATTAAAAGTTTCAAAAAAATATTTAAAAAAATTATTTTCCCTACGATAAAATTTTGCCATATTCTATTTTTTTTGTGAATTCTATAGAAAAAATACTAGTTACAAAGTAAAGGTCTACCAATGGAAGGGTTTTTAACCCACCAGTCCTCCCGCACAGTTTTATTTTTTTTTAACTCGTCTGCCTGCCCATAGTTTTGAATGTCAGCCTAAAATGGTTTTTGTTGTAGGGCAAGGGATTAATTTTTAAACATCTAATTCCTCATATTTTTCTCAGATGTCTACAAATTTTTTTTAGAAGATTGATAAACCCGGTTCTTGGATGGCCTTATTATAAAATAAAAAATTTAATATTTCATTAAATAGAACTAAGTTATATTTCATAATTAATAATTTTCTTTTTTTTTGAAATATCGGGTAATTTTTTTGTTATTATCTATTATTTTTACGATCCGGGCAGACACTTATGGCGTTGAATGATTTCCATGACTTGTTGTTAAACATAGATATATATGGATTGGCAGGTATTACATTTAACCCATTTCAATTGATCCCAATTTTTGATCAATACCAATACATATTTAAATTTGATACCAAATAGAGGATTTAGATTTTGCATTTTCAATTAATTTGTTAATCGTTGCTTTTTAATTATTTTCTTTTATGATTTTTAAATAATTTATTAAATACCACAGATTTAGTCGGTTTCCTTGACAATAAATAATACCCGCGCGATTATGCGAGTTTGGGTTTCGCTTAATTTGCATGCGTTCTTTTCAGAACGGGTCGAACACCAACGTGCTAAATGAACGAATGAAATATAGTTTTAAAAAATATAAATTCAATGAGAGAATATTTCTCGGTTCAGGTTCAGATAAAAATAATGGTTGAAGGTTCAGGCTCGGTTCGCAAAAAATAAAAATAACGGTTCGGTCCGAACCTCTAATAATCGGTTTGAACACTTTTGTATTCAAACCTACATTAGGATTATGTATAAGAAAATTTTTTTTTTTATTTCATAATTAAAATAAAAACCTTCATTTTGATTAATTACACATTATAAAATAATATTTAATATATAAATATAACAAATAAATATATCAATCATTAATTTTAATATGAAAAATTACTTAAAATTTTTTTATTAAGCCGCACAATTAATATATTTTCAAAATTTGTCTCGCTCAAATTATATCTATAAGGAGAAAATATAAATTTAATTCTTGAAAAACATCTTTCCACACATACTTGGGTAGCTGGCATTGCCAGTATATCAGATTTGATGTGTCATTTATAATACTATTTGTAAATAATTTATATATTAGATTTAATTTTTTTCTCGGCATTATAATTTATAAGCTTAAAATATTTAAAAAATGTTGTAAAATGGCAATATACTAAAGTTTATAAAAATTTTGATTGATGTTTATCAATCAAATGTGATTGATAATAATTTTAAAACAGTTTGAATATAATTAAAATTTTTGCAATATACTACTAGTAATAACTTACACATTATTTTATAAGCATAAAATTATGAGACTCGAACCGGTTCAGTGGCATTTTAGCGGTTCAGGTTCGGTTAGAAAATTTTATAGAGGTTTGGGTTCGGTTTAGGTTCGATAAAAAATACCGGTTTTTAGCGGTTTAACGGTTTGGTTTGGATCCCTGGAATATTTTAACGAATGATGAGAGTTTTAAAAAAAGTTAATGAAAATTAAATTATAATGTTTGTAAGATATGAAAAAAATTTAAATTATAAATGAATTATTTGAAATAAAAATAAAGGGTTTACTTGTTTTTGATTATGTATGTTCCATGGTGTATATATATTACTAGATTGACGATTCATGTATTTAATGCATTTAAAAGTGTCAATTTATAGGAGTTAGCTTTAATGTCATTTTGTGGTTTACACGATTAAATCATATTAATGTGCATTAGTGTTGTTAAAAAGTCCGATTTGGGTCGATTTTTAAAAACATCCCGATTGAGATTAGCCAAAGTAATATTATTTAAGCTTTGAAATTTGGCAAATAGAGAACCAAACCATTCTGTCATCTATGAGCAAAATATTCAGGCTTTCATAATAATATATTGGCTAAAATCTTGATCGGTCCGTTTTTAAAAATCGACCCAAATAGTCCTTTTTAACAATACTAATGTACATTCATATAATGAATAAATAGAACAATCGACGTGCAACCCAGAAAATGGGGCTACAGCTGACTCCTAGGTATCTACATTCTTAATTAATGAATCGCGAATCTAATATAGTCCGCGCATTTTTAATTTTTAAAATTCGCTCATTAAAATCTCACCTAATACAGATCTCTATTCAGTAGCGTCACTTACGGGGGGGGGGGCTGCAGGGGCTTGTGCCCCCCAAAATTTGAAGAGCACCCTTAAAATTTTAAATTTTTTTAAATACCACTTAAAATAAAAAAGGTCATTTTGAAGATATTTAAAAAAAAAATCTGAGCATGAGATTGTAAAGGCTTGTGACGCCTTGTCTATTGCTAAGCGTTTTATATAAGTACTGGTTCTCGGTCGGTGGTAGCCCAGGTTCAATCCCCAGCTGGATTCATTGTTTTTGAACCCTACCTCTTAGGCTCCATGGGTTAGAATATGGGGTTGAATTAGGTAGGGTTAATATATATTTAAATTTTTTAAATGAAATATTCAGATTACATATTTTATAAAAAAACACATCAAAACTAACATTTCCGATGGGGAATAGTCATGTTATATATATAACCCTTAAACTACAGAGATAGAATTATTAGGTCCAATATGGATTAACTACCTCTTTCCCCCATTTTCAAGTCACCCTTCTTGTTTCATTGAAAACTTGAAAATGTGAGCAGCAAATAAAATGTTAATTATATAATTTTTCGACAGATTTATTAATTTTTTTAAAATTGGCCGGGCTCATGTTTTTAGAAAATATTATTATACCCGGTCCTGTTTTTAAAAAAAAAATTGTTAAATCTGCCCCGGTTTTTAGAAGCGCAATATCACAGCCTTCAGCACTTAAATATATATTTTACCATAATGAGTTAAAAGGAAGGAACGGCTTTAAGACAGGGGAAAAGAACGAATATATTTTAGCACTTATTCGTTAACTACTTTATTATTTAATATATTTTTTCCCCCACCTTTTCAAATAAATCTGCCTACGCAAAAATAGCATAGGGTATAAAAAAACAAACCTTTATCAAAAATATAACCCAAACAAGTAATTAATAAAAAATAACACGTCGAAAGATATATTTTTATGAATCAAGATACAATTTCAGTTTTTTTTTTATTTTGAAAGTCCAAAATTATTACTTTTATTGCCAGTAATATTTTATAATTTAAAATAATCATTCGAATTTATTTTATATATTAAAAAATTTTAGTAATAATATTGATTCTTCTTATTAAGTGCAAAACTGTCGATTAAAGGTTTACCTTAATTAACTAACTTTTTTTTGCTACAAAGTCTTGATTGGGGAGGGGAGGGGGGTTTAACCAAAAGCTCCTTAAAAAATATATAATGCGAACTAGTTTTGTTAAAAGTGATATATCATCCTTAAATATTTAATTAATCCGTGGTGGTCGATATATCAAAGGTAATATATATTGATGATAGATAGATATATTAATAAATATAAACATAAGTTTTAATATATATTTTTTAAAAAAAGAGAAGAACTATTACGAGCATTGTCGGTAACCTGTGAACATTAATTTTACTGGTTCTACATTACGCTGCATTCACAGCTAGCACGAATTCGCAGCGGAATATACAAAAATAAGGCATATGTTGTATTCTTCACTGCGAATTCACGCATATTTTACATACTTCGCCGTAAATTCTCACTGACTGTTAATTCAGGGCTATACTTCTCAATTTATTGGTAAATAAAGATTCCAAATTAAATTTTAAGTTTTCCAATTAAATTTCACAAAATTATATCGCCGCCAGTGGGCTATAAAAAAGGCAAGACGGAAGTTTTAAAAATTATACAATCTTCTTCCTTTTTATTTCAAGGGGCAGATTGAATCTTGGATATTTTAAAAGTGTATCTTCCCAGTCATTTTTTTGTCATACCAATAAGATAGAGCCCTTGCATCCCATCTATTTTTTAGGCCCTATCCTATCCGAGAAAAAATTTACAACCTTTTTGTACCGATCCTATCCCAGAATTTTTTTCCCACAAGATCCGAATCCGCTCCGATAAATCCAAGTTTGAAATTTGAATCCAACGGATTCAAGCTCAACACCAGATTGGTCCTTGGCAAAGCTATTCATAAGTGGTTTGACTTGATGAAATAGTAATGGTTAGTATTTGTAGTAATTTTGTTTCTAAAAAAATAAATATATACTGGTACTTAGATATCCAAAAAAAGTGGCCATTTATATATCATATATAAATATTGATGGGAGATGGGGCAATAAATGTAAGGGAAATTCATTCTGTTTTTATAGGTATTTGTGCTATGACACCTTTTCGATCTAAACTAGTTCCATCAACTTCTTTAAGTATATATATATTTTTTTAAATTGAAAAAAAGAACAAAAAAAAATTCTTATAAACTCGTTTTTCATCATTGAATTTAAACTATATAAATATTTATGGTATAAAAAAATGAAATAAATTTATATAGATTTTTATATTATATATATTAAACATTAAATTGTACTTCCCGTATATACCCCATTTACTAAACACTTTTTATTTTTTTTTTGAGAGAAAGGAAAGGAATAAATGAAAAAAATTACAGTGGAAGAATAATTAATTCGATAATGGTTCGATGTACGAAAGAAAAAAATATATACATAATCGAGATAAAACTATTTTATGCCTTTAATTAAAGGAAAAAGGAGACCAACTTTACTATTAATTATCTCAATTCGAAGTCTGCAGTGCCCGAAAACCCGGCTTGCCAAAAAGGTTTCTGGCCGGGGTAACTTAATATTTCGACCGGACAGGACAATTTGTGTAAAATTATTTTACAGGACAGACCAGATAACTTTTTAAAAAAGACATACGCACTAAATCCTTCTGATCTAGAATCACAATATGATTTGTATTTTTTTTAGTAAAAAAGGCTAGGGCGGGGCTTCATCGAACGAACACCTTTTTTTCGCCCGTTTAGAAATATTTTATAAAAACTTTTAAAAATGTTGTGAGAGCAAATATAAATTTTCTTTTATGACCAATAAAACTTTGAAATTTTTATTGAAATTTATAATTAAAACTTCTTTTTTTTTGATTTTTATAAAAAATATTTTCAGAATTTTCCCGCGCAAATATTTTAGATCTACCATCAATGTTTTACACTTATATTTCATGAAGAAACTAACGTCATATTTTATCATTATGAAATAATCGTACTTTTTAAAAAAAAAATACTTAGAAATAATAATTAGTTATCAAAATATTTTTTTTCATTAATTTTATTCAAAACCTCTATATTTAAAAAAAAAACAAGTACCAACTAAATAAATATTTTAAATAAAATATTTTTTAAAGGTAATTAATATTTAAAAAATATTTAAAAATAATAATATAAATATTTATTATATAATATATAATTATTTTATAAAAAAAAATTATTATCTTTTTTTTTTATTTTTCTGATTTATTATTATAATTTAAGTGTTATCATCAAATACAAAACTTATATATTTTTTTATCAGTCTTAATTACTTTTAATTATTTGGAGAAGCTCATATCATTCTTTCTTTCTTTTTGTTGGCGAAAATTATTTTTTAATCAATATTTATTTATTTTTTGAGAAATTTCATTCTCAATAAATTATGAATTCCTGTTTAAATTTTATTTAAAAATGTTATAATATTATACATCTTACCCATGGTATATAACAGTTGAATTCTCAAAATCAAAAATTTTATGGAAACAGTATCTCATTTTTTCCCATATTTTTGTTCGATTTCAGTGAATTGTGTCCGATGAAAAAAGCTAAAAAATTGAAGGCCAAGATTTACTATGGAACTACAGGTTAGAAAAAAACAAAATGAATCTAATTTAGTGGGCTTATATTCATTTATTTTACCTTTCCTTTTAATTAGAAGAAACAAACTATTGGCATCGTTCCAGATTTTACTTCACAATACTTTCTCCCCTAGCAAAATATTGAGTATTCACACCTAAAATATTTTATATTTGACTTGAATAATTAACACGCTTATATCTAAAAAAAATTGAATTTTTTTGTCACGCCTATCGACTTCATTGATAGAAACTTGTGATTTTATAAAAATTTAAGGTATATTTTTTATAATCATATCATTGACATATATTTTACTTAGCAATAGACCCATTGTAAGCTTAAATTATTTATTTCGTTATTTGCAGTGGCATAGCCAGGATTTTATCATGGGTAAGGGGGGGGGGGTTTAAAAAAATTTTGGGGGCTTCCCCCCCCAAACCTCATTTTTTTGAACACTTAATTGCTTATATTTTTGGATTTGTTAAAATTATTTTATATTTTCATATAACAAAATTTTAGAGTATTTAATTATATATTTTACATTCCTTTATTTAATCATGTATATATTTTTATTAATTAAAATATTTTCAAAATGGTGATATTTTATATAACACAGATTTTAATATTAAAAATTATAATGTATAAAGACTCAATTTAAAAAAGTAATTTTTTACAATTATATAAAATATGTGTAATTCTTATGCAAATAATGGTATTTAAAAAAATATGATGATATTATCTTATAAATAATACTTTTTTATGAAAAAAAATTGATTATATATATATTAAAACTAATATAATTTTATTGCTATTTTTTGATTTGGATTTAAAAAGAGAGATCTGCTTTTCTCTGAGATTTTGCTAATTCATCTAAAATCAAATTTTTATCTAAAATAATCTCCTTATAAATATTCAATAGGGCTAATCCATTTAAACGTTTTTCACCGGTTGTGTTTCTTAAATAGGTTTTTAACGTTTTTAAAGTTGAAAAAGATCTTTCATTAGTGCAGGTACTAATTGGCAAGGTAGCTAAATAATTAATAATGTTTTGATATTAGGCAGGGAATCTAAAATGCAATTACACATGGAAAGGGCCTGCAAAGCATTTTTTGGTCTCAAAGAATACCCTATTCTGTCAAGATTTTTATACCAAAATTCGACATCACAAAGTAACTTATCATATGAACCTACTAAATCATCAGCATAAAACTCTGAGATTTTTTAATATCCTCTCGTGTTTCAAGTGTAATCAACATTTTAGACTCAACCGGCAAAAGAAAATAAAAGCTTTTTAAAATATAATTATGACTAATAAATCATTCTTTTTATTGAAATAAAAATGTATCAATAAGGGGAATAAAAATGTTTATTTTATAAAAATCCTCAATCTTAGATGTATCAATATTTGATCGATTGGATTGTCTAAAGAATACTCTAGGTTTAAACATTTCAATTCCAAACATATTAGCATTCTCCTTTACTTTTTCATATATTTCATGAAATATTTCATCCACATTCTCTCTGATATTTGTTAACATTTCAACAATATCCTTTGCTCTATTCATAATCTCCCTTAAATCCAAATCGATTTTTTATAGCATTTTGCTAAAATTATATGTATAATTAAATAAAAAATAAACACATTGAATTGAAATTAAAAACTGTGGCTTAATAATAGCCTGCAAAAGATTTTCGGTTTCACCGACTCTTGTCTTTCAATGAATCTGGTCGGACAAAATCTTTTTAGTTTTTTTTTGATTTTTTGAGTCAATATCATGATACGTTTGAATAAATAACTCCCTTTTTTGAGTGGTGTGAAAAAGTTGCAAAATGTGTATATCTATTATTATTTATTTAAAACATAAAAATCAAGCGTTTATTAAGAATTTATTAAATTTAAAAAAAAAAAATTTCAAACCCCCCCCCCCACCCACCCATGCCTACACCACTGGTTATTTGGAATATCTTGATATAAAAATTTATTGACTCATATTATTAAGGAAAACTTTTAAAACAATCAAATTTTATAAACCGTGACGCCACAAATACTATATATGAAATATACAAGAAATTAAAAAAATTAATATTTTTTTTATAATTTAAAAGATGAAATAGATCCAAAATTATTAGAAATAGCGTAACGCCGACCCTGCATGCTCAGCTGCCAAGATAAGTTCACTTGCTTCTCTGCAAGGGCTACTAAAAGGCTTGGGGCAGGCTGCAGATATGTATCTATAGTTGTTAATTACCAGTGTAATATTTAAGTGGGATAGACCCTCCTCCTCTGAGAATATAATTTGATTTAAGCCGAATCACTTATTAAAATTCAATCGATTAAATGAGATATATCCATAGTATACGAATTGTAAACGACGAAAAAGGCATAATTTATTATACTAAATAATATAAGATTCGTAAATTAAATATTTATAAAAAACGTGTTACGCAAGAACGCTAATAACAGATCATCTACTATAATATGTAAAAAAAAATAGGTTTTAATTAAAAATATTTTATTCATGATAATGATAACATTATTTATAAATATATTAAATATTAATATTTGCCATAATTATCTAAATATTTTTCCTTTCAATTAATATAAGTAATTTTTTTATTGATTTTTTTTGCATACCCCAAAAATAGTACTTTCAAAACAAAAAATTTTTGTACATTTTTATTATTTTTATCATTGCTGTAAAGTAATTAGTTGCGTTACTTTTTTGGGGAAAAGTAGCGATATTGGTTTTCCTTTTTTTGGAAAATAACGATATATC
This sequence comes from Gordionus sp. m RMFG-2023, assembly GCF_954871325.1. Lineage (NCBI taxonomy): Eukaryota > Metazoa > Nematomorpha > Gordioida > Chordodea > Parachordodidae > Gordionus > Gordionus sp. m RMFG-2023. The sequence goes on from NC_088776.1 coordinate 49,537,659, forward strand.
ACTTTTTTTAAAAGTAAATGATAATTATGAAATTCGATTTGTGGAGAGAGAAATGATAAGTAGTAATAGCGGGCTACATTAGAAACCGCTCAAAAAAATCATCATAGAGGAAGCGAAGGAGAGAAAATGAAGGTAAAGATGAACATTTTCTTTTAAAAGGGGGGACTATGTTAGAATAAGCAGAAAATATAAATAATGAAAGTTTAAGGCAGTGGGCCCCTCTCCGACAAATTTCTATCCTCTCGGGATTGGGGGAGGGGGAGGAAGGATTTGTTCCGTTTATATTCATAATTGTTTCCGTATAATTATTAAATTTTGTTATTTAGATACAAATAAGCTAACTAATTTGCGAAGTTGTTGATTTTTTTTACAATATATCGATTTCATGTCTATTTTAAGTCTACATTCAAATATATCAATTATAATTTATATATTTTCAATAAATAATATATTATACCTATCAAAAATTGATATTATATTTAAAAACTAGTAATCCGTGGTCTGAGTTTTATCTACTACTAATTTTAAAAAAGGTACCCCCTCCCCCTTCTCGGAATTTCTTTCACGCCCACCAAATAATAACTGGTTATTTGGGCTGAATGCACGAAATGAATTAAAAGAAATTAACGAAATGGAAATTTATTCATTTTATAATATTGATAATTTTGATTTCGACTCTCACGATAAAAAAAAAGCCCACCTAACCATCTTGATAAGCTTCTTTCTCTTTTTTTTTAATTATGAGAAAATTATTTATACTTTTCATTTCTATAAATTTTGGTCAGAAATACGATTTTATTTTTTGTTAATAATCGTATTTTTCATCCTTTCCCGCATTGTTATTTTTTTTTAACAGGGAATTTTTATAATCGAATTTATCTTATTTTTAATCATAATAATTTTAAAAAGAAAGAAAGGTTACGTTTTTTTTCAAAAAAAGCATTATTATCAGAGAGTCGAAGTTCTAATCCCAGCCCGGATTTATAAACTTGCTCTATTTTTAAGACCGGCAAAGGTCCGGCCGAAAGGATTTATATCTTATTTAATAGATTTGGTAATTTAATATTGGCGGTATTTTATAAGTTAGTTCAATAAAAATATCAGCCCGGAATTTCTATCGGTCGGGGCTGCAAATTTTCGATCATTATTATACAGTTTATAGTATAAACTCGAACTTTTTACCGCGACTTTTTTGATTTCAGGTCACAGAGATCTTGTTTGTTTTTATAAGTTTGTCGATTTTAACCAGGGGACCTCCGAAACAAGTGCACTTTTTCTTTCTTTCTAATTCCTTTTTAAAAAATGGGGATAATATTTTTTAAAAATATTGGTTTTTTGGTAAATGAATTAAAGAGCTTATCCCAAATCAATAATTTTTTTTATCTTCCTGCGATGTTTTAAGCCTTTAAATATACATATTATAATTTTTGAAATTTATAATATAGTTGTTCTCATTATTTTATTCAGAAGATATTACCAACCAAATATTTTATTATCTCTTTATTTTTTTAAAAAATAAAATCGTATAACCCCGCATTCACAGTTAGCGTGAATTCTCGGCGGAGAATACAAAAATACAGCATATTTTGTATAATTTACCGCGAATCCGCCTAATTCTGATTCAGTAAACAGGTTATGGTCTAGCTATCCTTTACAACCGCTGATTTATTTAAATTCCTATTCGTGTATTTATAATCACATGACCTGTCTTTAATAAAAAGGATAAATTTTATTAAAAACAAATCTAAACTCTAACTCATATCTCTCAAACTTTTAAATAGCCCTAATTCACATCTTTCTAACCTTTGCTGATATATTTTATACAATTAAAAAAATTCTTTCTGTTGAACATTCCTTTAGTTGAGCGATTATCGGTTAGTAGAGCATTAAGCCCTACGAAATAACGAACTCGGATTCGTTTACCGTTCTTAGAGATGTTTTTTTTACCTCATAGATTTTTGGCAACCATTTTGAAAATATTTTTTTTCTTTTAGAATATATTTCGGAAAGAGATAAGTATACCTTTTTCTAAAATACAATAAAAATTTATCGCATAAATTTCAATTCTAATAATTTAGGATGAAATTAGGGAGAATGCGTTGGACACTCAATTTTGGCCCACCCAAGCAAATGGAAAGTAAAGCTTTTTTTCATCTCATCAATATATATACCTTATTAATGGCAAAAATATTTATTGTGAAATCAAATAATTTTATTCGTAATTGTAGATAAACCATTCGTTAATTGATCAACGATTTATTCGAATGCATAAAGTTACCCGCCATTAAATGATTATTTGGATTTTTTAATAAAATTATATAAAAGAACGGATATCTTTTTAACCTATTAGGTTTAGTATCGGGAAACGGTCGATTTAGTTGATTTTGAATTTAGATTTTAGCCAATATTATATTATACACGACAAGAGATTTCGTTAATAGATGTCCAAATATTTCTGTCAGCTATAGCGAAATCTCTAAGTTTGCGTAATATATTTTAGCTAATAAATTGGGTTAGCCGTTTTTAAAAATCGAGCCCTTAAACAAACTAATTGGGTTGTTCATTTTATTTATATGAGTTAGGAAAGGTTAAGCTTTTTATTTTCTAATGTAAACAAAGGTTTCTGAACAAATGAATAAAAAAATGAAAAAGTTTTTAATTTTATAATATAACGGGGATTTTTATGAATCATAATTTATATATATAATATATTATTCTGGTCACCAAGGAATGGAATAGGTTACTTTTAAACGAATTTTATATTATTTTTAAATCAATTTTAAATTCTTTTTAAGTTTAAATTAATAATTATTTTATTAAAAATATCGTAGCTTGCCCGAAAATAACCCTTTTTACAGCAGTATCGATTCTATGCCAGACATCAGGCCAAGGAAAAAGTCTATACCACTCGTCAGTGATTTGGTATACTATATAACTCTTAGTTACTATATTATAGTGTTTATTTTTCTTTTTTAAAGTTAGTTTTAAATGATATATTCTCTAATTAAGTAACGATTTTAATAAAATTATACAAGTATCATTTCATAAAATACGATTTCAAAATTCTTGAAGTGATATTTAAATAGTGAAATTATTATATATAAAAAAACAACTAACTAACATGAACATTGATTCGTATCTTCTCCCTGTCACGCGCAACAAATCAATAGGTTCTCAAAGTAATAACAAATTATGATTTATACAATCATAATAAAAAAAATGCTCATAAGGAAGTATTGTTTTAAGCTAAAATTTTAGTCGATTAAAATTTAGAAGATAAGAATCTTTATCGTTAACTTTATTAATAACAAAGACTATGTAAACTAAAATAAAGTTAAAATGATTATATTTATATATTTTTAGTAATTTTAAGAGATCGAGGAGTAAAGAAAAATCAAACCTTAAATATATTTATATTTATAAAGACGATGGCGGCAACGAAAAGAAATGCTGGGCTGGCCTCCGCGCTTGTTAGAGCTACCTTAAATGATGAAGAACTAGTTTAAAAATTATAATAGACCAAATATTTTTATTTATAATTATAACTATATTACCATTTTTAATTAATCTTTTTTTTGCTATTTTCCCCATCCCTAGATTTCTAAAAACTAACTTATTTCAATAGAAATAGATTCAACATTATGTCTACTAATTATATCGCACCACTATAATATATCAAAAGGAGATTAAATTTTTTAATTTACAAAACACATTTCAATCATAGAAAATGCACGTTTACAAAAAGACCTTACAATCCTTGATCTACCCCATATCCAGTACTACCCCTCACAATTTTCAGATTTGGTCGGCTACGAGCCCTACTTATTGCTACGAATGCGAGGGTCTTTTGTGGGGTATAGCCAGGCAAGGGGTAAGATGCTCCGAATGCGGGGTTAAATGCCACGAAAAATGTAAGGATCTTCTCAACGCCGACTGCCTACAAAGTTTATTTTTAGAATATATCTTCTTTTTTTGCGTTCAAGTATGCACATTAATTTTAAAAAAAGTAGAAACTTGTTCATACAATTTAGCAAGAAAAAATTGTTTAAAAAAAGGCTATTAGTACTATTTGCTCAAGTTGAGAAATCGATTACGGATTATTTTAAATAAATCTTTTAATATTATGAAATAATTTCGGTTCGGGCCTAATATTTTTTAATAAATTTCTGGCCGGGTCGGGTCGGACTTGAATAGAAACAAGGCGCTAATATTTTTTAATCGTATAATTTTTTTTACATAAAAAAAATATTAATATTTACTATATTTAAATAAATACGGGCCTTGTCGGGCGGACAAATTATTTAATAAAAATTTCGGGTATGAATCATGTAAAATCCAATCTTAATAATTTCCATATTATTCATTTTTGTCCCCCTTATAACTTTTTAAAAATTTTAAGGAGCTGCCGAAAAGAGTTCTAAACACGGAGCCGAAGAGAGAACCCAAATATTTATGATGGCTTTGAAGGATAGGATGAAAATCAGGGAACGAAATAAGCCCGAGATATTCGATTTGATAAGGTTGGAATTAGTTTTCTTCTTGTTGTTTTTCAGGAATTTGTTATTATTTTTGATAAGAAACATCAAGGTATTAAATGCCAGATAAGATAAAGTTTATAGATAAGTTGATCTTATTAAGATGTTAGATGTTTTGACACACTAATCAAGATTACCAAATAGCACAATGAAAGAAATACTCATACATTCATACTTTTTATTTTATCCTCTCCCCTAATTTTATAGACGGGTGTTTAACGTGGACAAGAAATCCCATTCGGCTAATATGAAACAGGTGAAGCAGAGTGTTCTAGACGGAACTTCTAAATGGTCGGCTAAAATAGCTATAACGGGTTTCAATTGGAATTTTTTCTTCTCTTCCTTAAATTAATTTTGTTTTTTAATATTTCAATGTCATAAAAAAAATTATATTGCGTTTATACAAATAAGCTTAAAAAAAGTCAAATTAAAAAAATTATTTTTGCTTTTTATCTATAGCCCGGTCATCTTTAAATTTGATCATGATGGCAAGTTTTTCTGAGATATTTTTTACGACTCTGCACTTAGTAATAAACTCAACCTAAGTTTCCTTCATGACAATTTTATCTTAAAAATAAAAAATTCCAAAAAAACTTAATATATTTTTTTTTAAATAGTTATATGCGCCCAAGGACTGATAGGCAAAGACAAGAGCGGAACCAGTGACCCCTATGTTACCGTGCAAGTTGGAAAGGTCAAAAAACGAACTAAAACGGTGCTGCAAGACCTGAACCCCGTGTGGAATGAAAAATTTTATTTGTAAATTAAACAAATTTCTGGTTTATAAATTAAATCAATACAAGAAATTTCTTTTTTTATATTGTTTTAATTTAGCTTATCTGCCGGAACCGGCCCGTTATGATTTTTTTTGATAAGAGAAGTTTATGCATTTCAAACTGCTTGAATATATTATATAAAAATAATTAAAATTACAGCGAATGCCATAATTCTTCCGATCGTATCAAAATTCGTGTATGGTAAGATATTTTTTTATATTATTATTTTATTTTTGGAAAACATTACCGAAAAATTTGTTTATCTTTTTAAAATAATTTTTAGTTCCTGACCGAGCGAAAAATAACCCCAGTTGTGCCTCTAATTTTTTTTTGATATAAATATAAATGCCATACGGCTTGGATAAGAATTTTTATAAAAGCTAATTCCTATCTGATGGGCTAACATATTTGCAGAAAATTTGCATATATCTTAAGGACCCATTAGGCAACCGGTGATTTGATAACATTGGTTTATTGATTTTTTTAAAAAATCTTGTTGAGCTATGATTCAATTACATAAGTTATTTGCTAATAAATAGAGCTTTACAACGGATCCAAATATAATTTAAAAGCCTGATAACGAATTCCTATTTTCATTGGTCTTAAAAACAAGGTACTCAATAGCAATTGAAATGGGAATTCTTTTGGATCAATTCACGCTACACGCTTTATTCTTAATTATTTTGAAATTTAAAAAAAAAAATTAGGGACGAAGACAACGATTTAAGATCTAAGCTAATGCAAAAGTTAACCCGAGAATCCGATGATTTCTTAGGACAGACTATCATAGAAGTACGCACGCTAAGCGGGGAAATGGACGTTTGGTATAATTTAGGTAATATGACATGCATTAAAAATTTGTGAACCACCATTATTTCTAAAAGTATAGTAGAGGGAGTTGTTTTTTTAAAGGTACTGATTCTTTTATATAAAACTTTAAACGACTTTAATATCTAAATGTCATCATTTATAAAGTCGTCAAGCTAAAAATATGAGATTTGCATTAATTATTTAATTATGGGATATAAAGAATATTTTTATATGGTTTTTTTTAAATTATCTCCATTCCAATTTTAAGTTAAAACAAAAGAAAATTCTATTAATTAACAGTAAAAACACATATACATCTTCTACACATTTCTTGTTAACTTTTACGATAAAATTCAAATTTAAAAGAATACCTTTAAAAAAAGCAGTTCACAAATGCATTTTATTTTCATGTTTTATCAAATTATAATACCCGCTCAGAAAAACGTACCGATAAATCGGCCGTCTCTGGTGCTATACGTCTTCACATAAGCGTCGAGATTAAAGGGGAAGAAAAGGTGGCTCCTTACCACGTTCAATACACTTGCCTACATGAGGTTTGATGATACTTTATTTTTTATCTTTAATATTATTTATGTGTAATCTATTTAAGAAGTTGACATTCATGAATTTATAATTATGAATCATGTTTTTATCATCTAGTATTGCACATTTTTAAGCAGTGCTGCCACATATACAAAAATAATAAATCATCATTTTAAGTAATGATTAAAATGCAACACGACAGTTACTCATTTTTTCCCCTAATAGGCAACGAGTGACTACTTTTTATAATAACGTCATTACCGCGTTGCCTTTAAGAAGTATATTGGTGATTTATATTTTAGAATTCTCCAAATATTCTAGAACTTATTGATTGATATATTACTTAGATTGCACAGCCAAAGTCAAATAAACATAACTAGATGAGTAACTTACATAAATCATTCCGAGTTACTTTAAAAAATGATTTTTTTTAACCATAAACACGTTTATACAGAACCTTTTCCATTATCTTTGCGAGGAAGCTGGGGGCCAAGTGCGTTTACCGCCCGAACAGGAGAAAAGCGATGAGGCTTGGAAAGTATACTTCGACGACACTGGTCAAGAAATTGTGGATGAATTCAGTATGCGTTACGGCATAGAACTCATTTACCAGGCTATGACGTATATAATTATTTTTATTTCCATTTCTCTTTTTTTACCTTGGATTATTTCCCAACATCTGTTATGCTAATCCATTTTTAAAGTTTTTTTTAAAAAAGATATTTCCTTTCAAAATAAGCCTCAATAATCTTGACTAGTGTTGTTAAACGGTTCAATTTGAGCCGATTTTTAAAAACGGCTAACTCAACATTTTATCTAGAAACTTTTACGAAAGCCTTAAGATTATGGTCGTAGATGGTATATTCGAGATATATGGTAACATTTTTTTGGCTAATATATTGAGTTGGTCCTTTTTATAAATCGGTTCAAATTGAGCCGTTTAACAACACTGATCTTGACTAATCGCTCATGAAATTGTTGTGAAAGATAAAATATAAATGATCATTAACGTTCCATTTCTCTTAAACTGCAATATATATAACTCAAAATTAATGTTATGCTAGTTTACTTATCTCCTGACACTTATCCGAGGGGACAAATGTTAATTTTTGAATTTTAAATGTCTAATATAATTTATATAATATAATTGCTCCTAGTCATTTTTCCTGTTTGTCTTCCAAATACATGTGTTCGGGCGTGCCTGCCGTCATGAGCACGCTACTCGCCAATATAAACGCTTATTACGCTCACAACACTAGTTCCACATCTTACGCCGTTTCCGCTTCTGATCGATTTTCTGCTTCGAATTTTGGGAAAGAAAAATTCGTTAAACTTTTAGACCAACTCCACAATTCTCTTCGGATAGATCTATCTATGTACCGGGTAAAATAATGAAGCATTTAGATATAGAATTTTATAAATTTGAGCCGTTATATTATTGTTATCTAGCGGGCTTAACCTAAAGTTATCTTATAATCGAAGAATCTAGAAGTTAAAAGAGAATGATTGGTTGTTCGATATTTAAAGTAAACATGTACTGGAAATAGAATAAGCTTTTAACTAATTAAATAATATCGCAAAACTTTGAATATAATATATCCATTTAATAATGTCTTTCTTTATGTATGTTAGAATAATTTTCCTGCATCTAATCCGGAAAAATTGCAAGATCTCAAATCAACAGTCGACTTATTAACCAGTATTACGTTTTTCAGGATGAAGGTTGTAATTATTTTATTTATTTTTTTAAATAATTTTATATTAACAAATTATATTTTATATTTTGGATATTTTTTTTAAATTTTCGATTAATTTTTTTTTATAATTTTCAAGGTTCAAGAATTAACCAGTCCGCCCCGAGCTAGCACCGTCGTGAGAGATTGTGTTATTGCTTGCCTAAAGTCAACTTATCAATTTCTTTTCGACAATTGCAACGAGCTGTATCAAAGAGAATTCGAAACCGCCAACCCCAATAAAGATCCTGCGAACATTATAAAAGATCCTAATGCGGCCACCCAAAATGCTAATATAGTGCCTACTAGCGATAGCCAGGAAAATTCCAAATCGGATAGTATGGATATTGATCGTAATAAATGTGAATTTTTTTTTCATTTTGTAATCGAATACTTTTAAGAAGTTTATGCTTTAATTGTATTATGTTGATATTAGGGTACGAATTCGCTCAAGATTTCAAATTACAGCAAAACTATAATACAACTTTTTCTATATTATACAAATTATTAACACCATATATATTTAAAAATGTCGCTGCCTTCATTTATTCTCAATTTGCTTGTATATTTTGTGTCGCCAAATCTTGAGTACTATTTTTTTTAGCTTAGTAGAATATCAATAATAATCTGTAGCATAACCATCTTTATATTTTATTATCACCTCATCGATATTAAGCCAACGTCACCTCTAACAACTCTGTACCTTCTCCCAGTCCATATAATCACAATCAAAGCCTGAAAAATCATCCTAGAAATGGGGTGAACGGTGTCGAATCCTCTCCAAAGTTGCCGAGTACCCTAATGAACCACATTAATCCATCCAGCGCAGCTACGCAACAACCAATAAGTACTGGTCCGAGCCTTAAAAATTTGGATTTTTGGTCTAAGCTTATATCTCTCTTAGTTTCAGTCATCGAAGAGGACAAGAATAGCTACACGCCAGTGCTTAACCAGTTTTACTTTTTATAGCTAGTATACATACATAGCTAGTTTATTAACTAACTAGAGGCTATATAGTTTGTTGATATTTGCTCCTTTTTAGACTTTTATATATTTTCCTCATTTTTTGAATATATGTTTTTAACTTAATTTTTCTCCCTTTTTCGATTACCATTGAATATTTCTACTCATTTTAAGTGTTTGTTTTATCTTTTTTTCAACCCATTTTTTGAGCTTTTTTTTATTTAAAAAAAAATTTGCTTTAAATTATATCTACAAAACTGCACATTTTTTTCCAGGAGTAATTTTTGCCTCTCCCTCAAAATACGTTAGAGCTTTATTAGATAGTACGAGCATTTTATTGGCTTATTTTAGTGTCTTTACTCCACATTCCTTTTGAATTTAAACTACTTCCGACCACTTGTTGCATAACGATTTGCCGTCAGAATATCTAATGAGGCAACTTGTGGATTCTCCCTTTTATAGCCAATTTAATAATATTGGCCTATTAACTATATTTAAAAAAATATAAATAATCTGCTCATTCCGAAGCTGTTAAAGGAATTTGATTCGCTTCAATTTTTTATGGTTGAATTTTATACAATTATTTATAGTATTGTTTTTATGATTATATAAAATTAATTTTTTTAATTAAAAATTATTCAAGATTTCTTCAAGAACTTAACATCGGGCAGATCAGTGCTCTCACAATGTGGTCCCTCTTTTCCGTGGATTTAAAATATGCCTTGGAAGGTTTATTTTCTCATTATAGCAAACTTATATTTTGCGATAAATTTAATTTTACAAAATATATTAGTCAATAATTTATCAAGTTTGACTAATTAATTAACAAGATATGGCTGATTAACCTTCAGGTCAAATGACAAAAATAAGTTTTATTAAATATAAAATCCACATTGCTATTAAAATACGATATCAGAAATATCAAGTAAAAAAAACAATTTTTTTTTATAAGGGATCAGTGTTATTTTAGAAAATGCATTGTTTTCTCTCATTCTTAAAATATAACTTGCTTGACAGAGCACGAACAATATCTAAAATGCAAAAGCTCGGATTACATGAACTTTCACTTCAAAGTCAAATGGTTCTACAATCAATATATCAAGCCAGCCTTGGCCGCCAAATCTCACGATCAAAGTAACGGTAATATTTATTTATTTTTTTACTACATTTTTTTTTTTTTTAAATTACTAAAGATATAAAGAAAGTAAAAAAAAATTATATCATTTTATGCGCTTATGGATAACATACTATAAAAAGAATAATATAAGATATAAATTAAATATTTCTATTTAACATTAAAATTTTATGTTAATATTTTACAAATTTTGAGAGTTCCTAAAAATAATAAAATCTTTTATAATTAAATCTTTTTGTAATCATGCATTAATAATTTTTTAAGATATTCTTCTTTATAATTTATTAGCAGTTTTCTATACCCGGATAATCCAGTTTCCCCTCTGATCCCTATTCTTCACTTATCACAAATTTTTTGAAAAATCTTTTTGAAATTTTGAAACTATGAATTTTACAAATAGTGGGGGAAGAAGATTTTAGGAATCTTCTAATTAAGAACTCTATTTCAAATAATTTTTTATTAAATTAAAAAAAACATATTTGTTTCAAAAATATAAGAAAATTATAATCGTTAAAATACTAAAAATATAATTTTGCCTAAAAGAAGAGGCTTTAAAAAATTTTAAAATAAAATTAATCAATAACGGAATTTTTTCAAAAAAAGATGAATAATTATAAATTATCATTCAGAGGGCAATGGTCAGGAATTTTTAAATATTTTGATATTATAACGAAATATTTCATAATATTTTTTTTGTTTAATTTTAAATGCTCTCGAGATTGACACAACTACGGTGAATATATTATCGGCAAATATATGAAATTGATGATAACAATACTTCTTACCACATAAGATTCCTTTTAAGTGATCTACTAAACCTTTCAAATCTAGTCCATTTCGTTATTAAGTTACTGCATAGAGATCCTGATCACAGTTGGTTAAATACATCTTAGCCCAGAATTTCCCACCCACCTTACCTAGAATACTAAGGGAGAGGGTGTGCTCTCCAAGCAGCTCAAACATTTTTAGCAAATATAATTGAATCTATATTAAATTATTAGATGGTTTACATTCCTAGCCTCCTTTAATACTGGTTTGGTGCTAAGAAATCTGATTATGAGTGAGTCTTTTTTATTTTGCAAAGTTCTTTCGATAACGCTCCGCGTGAAATTTGCACAATGCCTTATTTCGATTTAAGAAGGGTTAATCGAGCGCCAATGACTAAGGGAAGTAAATCATGTGGTACTCTTCATAGTATTTTTTTTTATCTTAAATATAGATGATGTACCTGTGATCTCAAGAAGCTTATACGATTTAATTACTTTAGTCTTTGGCGTAATCAAAAACCGAATTAAGATATTTGGTAAATTGTCATTTTTTAGAAGGATTATCTTTATACCAATTTGCAAACGTATAAAAGACTTATTACCCAGAATCACCCTGGACACTTTATGGTGTTTATATCATTTTTGGAGTTACCATTGATAGGATTTTTTTAAAATATGACGAATATCAATTATATTTCAAAAATTAATCCAAAAAAAATAATTATAATTCTTTTTCCGGAATTTTTAAAGGAGCAAAAGCAAGATTCTGGATTCACGTATATATTATTTATTTTGTTTCAAATAACAGCTGTTCCTGAATACCCTCGTTGGTTCGAGCCCTTTGTCATTCATTGGCTTAACGAAAATGATCAGGTTTTTTTTCTTCAATATAATACTAAATTAAAATATTTATTTCCAATCATATATCATCATTTTTTCTTAAGCCATATAACTTTGATCGAAAATTTTTTTTAACCCCCCCCCCCCTCAGGTCAGGTTTTTAAAAGTAGTCGGTAAAAATTAAAATGGCTAGAAAAATGTTATCAATACCATATATGAATAAAATTATAAGAATCTCCCCAGATAAATCCTGGCTACGCCATTTTAACTTGTCAAACACTCATCTCATTTTTTCTTAGATCTAAAACTTTCCTTCTAAATTTTAAATCATTCATTTTTTTAAATTTATTATTTGCATTTATTACAGTACATATTTTTTGTAATAACTAATAAGATTGAAACAATATGTAAGTTTATTTTCTTTTTGGTTTTAGATATTTTACCTTTCTTATTAAATTTCAAGTTAAAATATACCACATCTGTTTGAAAAAAAGACAACAAAAGAGACTATGTATATATCCTTGCTTTACAATTGGTGTGCAATCACGCACTCTAATGGCGATTTGTATTTAATCGAACTAGTTTTTTTTTAAAAATAATTAGATGCATGGATGATAATAGTATAATTTTACTTTCGAATAATATAAAGGTTTCGATAGCTTATCTTCACGGAGCCTTCGAACGCGATTCCAAGGATGGTTTTAACCGTTCTGCCGCCCACGCCCTTTTCAGCACAAGCGTGGTTGACGTTTTCAGCCAATTAACCCAATGCTTCGACGTTATTAAAAAACTAGAATGCCCGGATCCCGTAGTGCTTGAACGGTACATGAAGCGTTTCGCGGTGGTAAATAAAAATCATTTTCGGATTTTTTTAAAATAATAATTATTAAAAGATTCACCAAATCGTATAGATTTTTTTATTACACAACCTATATATTTTTTTTAATTTGAGACCGTTAACAAAGTCCTTCTGGCCTACGCCGACATAACCCGCCTAGTTTTTCATCAATATTGCCATAAAGAACGCGAAAAATCGGCTTGCATTCTGATGAACAACATTCAACAACTCAGGGTTCAATTAGAAAAGATGTTTGAAGCTATGGGAGGCGAACACCTCGACTTAGATGCCACGGATATCCTTAAAGATTTGCAGGGGCAACTCAGTTCCGTTATAGACGAATTAGCGGCTATGTTTTGCGATAGGTTTTTTCTTTTTGCAAATTTTATATCTTTTACAACAATTTACGTTATAATGTATAATAAGAGATATTGTGCATAAATTTATCTATTTTCTAAAATTTTAAAATATTATTAATGTTACATTTTAAATCATTAATATACCTTTATTCATCTGCAAATAAAATCATTGGCATACAAAAAAATGCAATTAAAAATTGAAAATGGGAAGGTTAGGAGTGAGAAAAGTATAATGTCAGTAAACGAGAAGATTATTTAATGGAAAAGATAATCTAAGATACATAGAGCGAATAATAAACGGTTGCAAGGGTCAGCCTTAGTAATTTGATTAGATTGGTCTTTTTGCAGATAGATTTCATATGGTTTTGGTACCAAAAGAGGTTAGAGTAAAGGAAGAAATAGATGATTGAATGAGAATGATGGAACGGTATTTTTCGATATTCTTCCAGCATAAAATCATTGAGATAAATAAATAAAATTTTTAATGTTGAATTGAAGCTATATAATATAACTAAAAAATTAGCTATTTAAATGCAAACATTTTAAAATAAATTGATCAAATAGTTAGCTTTTCATTTTTATAAATTTGCTGCTATATTGCTTGTTAATCTTTATTATATCAGCTTTTTGCCATTATATCGTCTCTAATTTATCATACAATAGCTTAATATGATACACAGTAAACATGCTATATATATAGGTATGCGAAGAGTTTTCCCGAGTGATATCTGCACTCTAGAACTTAGATTTAACACTAATTTTGCAAATGATAAAATAATGAAATAGAAGTTTTTTTATGCATATCACTATCAATTATCTAATCGTCTCTACCGAAATATATTCATATGAAAGTATGTATACTGATCTGGAAGTATGCGTAGAAGAGCTCTACCAACTATTGCAAAAGATCAGAGGCTCGTCCCAGCCCAGTCAAAGAACGAACGTTGCCTTGGAAGCTGATATGGTTCTCAGGCCTTTAATGGATTTTTTGGACTCAAGTCTATCCGTATTTGCGCAGATTTGCGAAAAGACCGTTCTCAAAAGACTCCTCAAGGAACTGTGGAAGAAAGTCATGATTTTGCTAGAAAAAGTCGTAGTACTTCCACCCCTCACGGACACCAAACACGTAAGAACTAATTTAAATATTTTTTGAAATCATAAGTACGAGAAGTTGGTCTAATAACCTTATAACGCTTTTATTTATTAATTCCTCACGAACGATTAGGGTAAAATTTCATTGATCAATTTAAAATCCTTTAAAACATATTTACAGGCCATGCTGCCAAACATAGAAAAAATGGATGACGTTAAAGAGCTCCTTTATAGCGTCAGTGGGAAAAACTTCCTTATGGTTACTTTATTTTTTTAATGATATTTTATATTTTTACTTGCAAAATTTCATTATAAATCCCCATAATTTCTAAAAAAAATTTAATATAAACTATTTTAATGAAGAATAGTGTTTTTAAAGTTTTATAATTATAGGTTTAAGAAAAATACTTGAGTAAAGTCTGACCTGGGACTGATTAAATTTGAAATTGTTGGACTTGGACAGATAGATATTCTATAGGACGGTTTGGCCCGATCTTGATTGTAAAATTTTAATTAAAGCCGTAATTAGAGCTCTGCAAAATTTTAAATTAAAAAGAACCAATATATTAAATATTGTGATTAGTTTAAATATTGTGATTAGTTTAAATATTGTGATTAGTTTAAATAAAATGATTGATTCAGCTTGAAATTTTATTCAGATATACACGAATATTAACTTTTTTAAACTGATATAATTATGATTCCTTTTTTGGAACACAATTATTAAATCTATAATTAAATATGCAAATTTAGACTTTTTGATGTTATTTTTATAAATACTTTTAATAAATAATATTTTTTAATTTTTAAACCCTTATAAATATGGGGTAGTTTTAAACCTGGAACTAGATTCAGAAGGATATAATTACATCATGATGGAGTTTTCGTAATTATCTTTTTAAGTTTAATAAAAAAAATTTAAAGTGTAAAATATAAGTAGCTCGATTTTTAAAAACGGTTGTAGCCAAAAAATTACGCAAGCATGGATATTTTTACTCATAGATGGCTGAAAGGTTTGGACATTTATTAACGAAATATCTATACCTGCGTAATATTATTTTGGCTAAATCGAACTATTTAACAAACAAAATTATATTTTAAATAACATGTAAAAAAATTATTTGTATGAATTTTTATGTTATATACAAAAAAAATTGAATTAACTTTCCATTTTTGTAATGAAACTTATAAATTAATTACTCGTATCACAATCACATTTACCAAAAACATATTTAAAATTTTATATTTAATAGCATATTCATTTTTTTTAAATACTTCTCCGTAGGACATGAATAAGGCCGCCGAAAAAAACCTCAGTCCCAAGCAATGCGCTGTTTTAGAAGTTGCACTCGATTCTATCAAACAATATTTTCACGCCGGTGGTAGCGGCCTCAAAAAAGGTAACATTTGTCATTATAGATTTTTTTTAAAATTATTTTATAAAAAATTGTTGTAAAGTTTTGCCGTTGCCTTTTACTCTAAGCATTTTTCTTTTGTTTGTAAATTATTTACTAGGACTTAAAATTAAATATTGATTCCCCTAGACGAAATATTCAATTGTACAACGATAATTTAATTTTTTTTTCTTTACATCAGTTTTTTAAATTGTTAATCATTCCACAATAACAAAAGATTACTTGCATATAGAGAGTAGTTATTAGTAACTAATGAAAAATATAAAGTTTGGATATCAAACTCACTATAAAGCCAAGATATTGGCCCTCAAAATGCATAATTTTATCATATGGTTGAATTTTGAAATATACATATTTCTGGAAGTTATTGAGCAATAAACATTTCATTCAAATATATTCTAAGTACCTTAATAATCTCACTTTAAAATTTTGTAAAATTTAACTAATGAAAATAATATATTAAAGGATAATATCGAATGTATAAAACCAAAAGGCTTATAAAAGGATATCAGTGCCTTTTAGTGATAAATCATCGTTTAAAATTTGATGGTTTTAACCAGGGATGCTAACCCGGTAAAAATTTTGCCATAGGTGTGTTGGGGTTCGGTTCAGCGAAATATTTTTGAACCCGGGTTTGGTTCCGGGTTCAGTTCGGGTTTAAGAATTTTTGAATTGATAAAAAAAAAAATTTTATATTTAAATCATAATTAAAAAATTAGACATGAATTTGGTATTAATCTTTGAGAATAAGTTAAAAATTAAAAATATATGGCGTGAATGAATTTAATTGTTTTAAAATTTATTAACAATCGAATAGGAATCTTGAAAATAAATTTTAAAAAAATTTAAAAATGGTGTAAATGAATTAAGTTGTTTAAAATTTATTAACACTTCACTTAATTGGAAATTTGAAAATATTATAAAATATCAGGTAAATTATTAATATTTGTATTTACAATTATACAACTATCTTATATAAATTTAAACAATACACTGGTTCGGGGTTTTGAAAATTTTAAGAACAGGGTTCAGGTTCGGTTCGGGTTCAAATTTTTTTCCCAAAAACCCGGGTTTTCTTCTCCGGGTTCGGTTTGAACCCCTGGTTTTAACTTTAGTAATTTAATAGTTATTTTGGATAAAATGTTGTATTAAGAGTAATATTTGGTTATTTATGTCCGATGATCATAACTCCTTAGCTTGTAAAATTTCCATCCTAATATTTTTATACACGTACCTCGATCTTAGATCTAGGTATACAAAGAAAAATCAAAGTGAAAAAATTCTACCGATTATTTTCCCTTAATATATGTTTCTTGCATTCGTTAAATTTTTATATAATAATTAAAAACTACTAGAATATATTAGAATGAATATTAGCTAGACAAATTTTAGAGATATTTCCATTTCAATAATTTTATATTTGCACTTTGAGTGCCTCTAACATGCTCCCTTGTGTAAGGCTGAAATCTAAAATTTTATACTTTTTCTTATCTAGTATACTATCAATTAACAAAATCTGAGGAAGCTGAGCCAAACGGGAATTCAACATATATCTATTTATTTTTTTAAAACAAAAGGTTTTTTGGAGAAGAGTCAAGACCTTATCAACTTACGTTACGCGCTTTCGCTTTACACCCAAACCACGGATACGCTGATCAAAACGTTCGTTAACACCCAAAATCAACAAGGTATCTTGGAGATTTATATCTTAATTCTCCATCTTACCTCTATAACTTATTTTAAGTAGTAGAGCATTTTAAAATTAACAGAGATAAAGTTGTTTAATTTTTCTTTTTTTAAGAAACACGTATTATCAAATTTCTTTGAAATTTGAAAAGAAAATACTTTGGTTTGAAGAAATCTTTTTTTTAAAAAAGATGTCTTCCATTCCTAATACTCAATTCATCTTTATTTTAAAAAAATGGCATGCCATTTTTTAATTCGTTTCCGTTTAAGTTGTTTTAAAGACAAATTTTTTTTCTCTGTCGATATTAAAGATCAACCGGGAGCCGATTTCTCTGTTGGAGAAATATCTGTTCAAGTGGATCTGTTCACCCATCCTGGCACAGGAGAACATAAGGTAAATTTAGCGATTCTTAACAACTTCTAAAATTTACTAATATTCGACTTGCAATCAATAAATAAATTAGTTTTATAATATAATATCAAATATTTATTTAGGAAAAAAAAGAATATTATATATATATTAATCCCAGTTTTATCAGAAAATTGATGAATTGGAACGAGGACATATTATGTTTTATTCCCTTGATAATTAACTCTTAAAGGTTTAAGATATTTATTATAACATACCACAACGTTTTAATATTATAACCACATTTTTAAATAAAAATTTTAACCAAATCATTTAAGGTCACTGTTAAAATTGTAGCGTGTAATGATCTAAAATGGCAAACGAACGGCATGTTCCGGCCTTTTGTCGAAGTGAACTTGATAGGACCCCACTTGAACGACAAGAAACGCAGACAAAACACTAAGTCAAAAAACAACACATGGTCTCCTAAATATAACGAGATTTTCCATTTGTAAATGAAAGCGATTTTATGAATTTAGATTATTTTTTAATGTGGAACGATATTTTTAATAAAAATGAATGATCAGATCAATTATTGTTAAAAAAAAATCAGCAGGCATCCCTAGTGTAAAGAAAATAATTCACTTTCTTTATTTCTTTTCTTTCATACGTCAATATAAAAATGCCGACATATAATTAATGACCTTGTATAATTATATTTATCTTAATGGCAAAAGTATATTGGGCAACGAAGATGACCCCTCTGCTTTCGAATTGCAATTTTGTGTCAAGGACTACTTTTTTGCGAGAGAAAATCGTCTCATCGGTAACTCCGCTTATTTTACAAAATATTTGAGTAGTTTGTCACCATTTATTTTAATCGTGAACCTTTTAAATTTAAAGTGCATGATAATAATACTAGTATTATAATTTTGAATCGCTAATTTCAAGTTATCAAATGAATATAATGACTTACAGGCCCTAGCCCAAAACTGGTCGATAAATAATAAAATTTTTAAAATCCGGTCGGTTCTATTTTTTTTAAAAAAATATTTAAGTTATATCAATTAATCATTTGGAAAATCATATAGAACGTTTAAATTTCATTATATGCTTTTATTTTTTCAATTTCCTTTAGGTACAATTTTCAAAATACTGCTAAAGTTATTAAAAATAATGAAATCTTAAAAATTGCTGGCCCGGACCGAAAATTTATCAGAGGCAAAAATTCTGAGCCGAACCTGAATTAAATTGTGACCTTTGCAGTTAAGTCACTAACTTTTGTTTTTAAAATACTTTTTTTGTCTTCCTTCCTTTATTTAATTGATGATTAATTTTGAAGAGAAATGATGTGGCAAACAACGTAAGACCTCCTTTTTAAAAATTTACGAATTTGATTTTACCATAAATGATTCCATCATGTTTGGAATACCTACTCTATGAATTTGATATAATTTTGCCATATATTACTCTTTCCAAGGTTTTTTATATAAATTATAAATGATTCAAAGATTAACAAATTATCTACAATTCATAAGATAGGATACTGGAATACATCGGTAAAATCAGATTTTTTTAATTTAAAAAAATGCGTTCAAAAAATGATTCAAAGTTGAAAAAATAAGACATTGCCGGAAAAAACACATTGACGTTAACATATTTATATATATAATCATCTTACTCCAAAATACTCCCTCCCCTTTCTTCAATTTCAGGCATGAGCGTTATGCAGCTAAGGGATGTGGTGGAATGCGGAAGTTGCGCTTGCTGGTTTCCCCTTGGTCAACGTATCAAGATGAATGAAACCGGTTGGACCATTCTCAGAATTTTAGCCCAAAGGACTCATCTCGATGAAATCGCTAAAGAGTTTGTTAGGCTCAAAACCGAATGCAGGAGTCAAGAGGAAGCTCCTAACGGGACCCAGACCGGTGGTGGTGGACCTCTTAATCTTCAAACTATTCAAACAAATTAATTATTTTTTCCCGGGGAGTACTTTTATACTTATACTATCCACTCTCACTAAACGTGTGTGTACCATATCTACCTATTTAATAGAGATTCGATAAAATCAAATCTTTTTTTTTTAAAAAAAGAACATCCTCAAATGAAATGAGAATTTTAATAAGATTCGGGTGCATCATCGAGCCTTTGTGGATAGGAAAATAAAAAAATGAATAAAATTAAACGCTTATTATCGAAGTGTTTATGGTATAATCGTGACTTAGAGAGAATGTAACATATAGGGTCAATGGAAAATAATCAAAACAGACTTCATTACCTAATTGACCAAAGCCTTGTTTAAAATAACATTTAAAGCTACTTTGAAATACATAATACTATTATACACATTATAATTTCATTATATTGTTACATATCCCTTCCAAAAAGTGAGAGTTAACCTTAGCGAATCAAATATTAACGACCTATGCAAAATAAAAAAAGTTCCTCTTGGGTTAAATGTACTTTTAGACCTCTCTGAAATCATGTATAAAGCTTGTCGTTATGGAATTTCGGTTAACGCCAAACCAACCTTTTGATAATAAATTAGCATGAATTCAATATCTCTTAGGAAGCTTTGTTTTTAAATTATGCATTTTAATACTCGTAATCATAATTACTACTCATAAATATTTTTTATAAAAAAAAATGGCAATAATTATTCACATAAGAATTTTATGTCTCCCTCTTTTATAGTTCTCATTTTTTATTTAAAATGCGTGTGGGCAAAGATTAAAATTTAAAAAATAGCGCATGATCTCATTAATCTTTCACAAAATCGAGTTTTTTTGGATAATATATGGTTTAGAGACCAAATCATTTCTCAAAACAATTCTTTCACACAAAACATTCCTGTTTTAAGATACCCCTCATTTTTTTAAGCCCCTCTGTTTATTTATACTAAATCTATGCAAAATAAATATTCATAATTACCTTCATATTTTTTAAAAAAATTTTAATTAAAATGAATTGTTTATAAACTTGCGCTCTCGTAAAAATGTAATATCCTATTGACGCTTATGCTTGCTGTATATTATGGATTTTCATTTTTTTTTCTTTAAAAAAGATTTACGAGGTTATAAGTGTTTGCTCCCAATGAATTTAACATGTTATTTGAAAACAAACAAAAAGGAACCCATAAATTGTAAATCAAAATTGTGATTGTTTTTTAAGATCAATATATTTGATAATTAGGGCTCTATAATGAGTTCGATTTTGGCGTAACTGTACCTTTTTATTTTATCTCAAAGATATTAGCCTATTTCATAATATCATTCATATTATAATGTAAAAGAAAAGATGCTATTTTTTTTTATAGAAACACAATACATTTTCCTGATCTCTTTCAGGGGACACACGTCGTTTTGTCGATTAAAAGAAAGAATTATTTTTTAAATATATAATTATAATATAAATTACCTGTGATACGATACATATTTAGATTATTATGAAAATCATTTTGTTGTATTATATAATAAATATATTATTTATGAAAAAAATAGTTCGAATTTTGAATAAATGAAATTTAAAATAAATAAAAAAAAATTCCGAAAATAGTGTTAGTGATCAATGTTGTGATTAATTAATAATAGGTAACGTTGATAGTAAGTATCTAGATACAATGATATGTTTTCTATATCTAGATACACTTTTATAGATTTTATTTTATGTTTTTTTATATTAAAAAAAATAATATTTGAATTCAATTCATGAAATATTATTTCCGAGTTTATTTCATTGTAAAACAAACCAAACAAATTTAATGTAAATTTTAAATGATGAACTATTAAAGTTTCCAACTAATTTTAAACAGATAACCTAAAAACTTTTCAATACTACTTAAGGGTGATGAATAATGATAAAAATTTTGAATGATTCTTTTTAAAAGTTGAGTGTCAGAATTTTAGAATGCTACCAAGTGTCCCATTAAAAAAGACTTTTAATTGTGGCTAAAAATGCCGGGGATGCCTTAATGATGAAAATTTTGAGAATGTTTTATAAATAAAATCTAACAATTATTATTTATAATAATTTAATTATATATTTGTATTTAAATTAGATATCAACTCAATAATTTTTTTAGCTCACTTCAAAGTTATAATATTAATAGAATCCTATATTCCTTATTGCACACCTTACATAATTGTAATAAAAATGTAACTTGGGAGAAATTGCAACTATATCGAATATTTAGCAAAGAAAAATTTAGATGATTTATTTGTATTTAATATTTGAAAAATATCTTTTAACAACTCTGGTATAAAAAATTAATTGTAAAGGTTGACAGCCCATGTATAATGAATTAACTGATTGCGGAATGAACGTGGGATGCCAAAAGGTAGAGTAAGTCCATCGACATATTTGTAGTAAACATTAATGGATCAATTCATTTTTGGGACACGATAATTAGATTATGAAACTGGACGCCTATGGAACAGGAAAAGTGTTAGTTTTGACGCAGAAGGCATTGATTGTTATATTACAGAAAAAAATTGTTTCTATGAAGTGTATATTACATACTACATGCAAAATTTGTTACTACTAATAAGAGGACAAGTAGTTCAATATTCATATAGTAATTATATTAAAACAAGAATGTATTAGATTCCTTTTTTTTATATAAAATTTCTTATCTTATTTATGTGGAATAGGTGTGGAATAACTGTAAACAGGGAGGAATCCAATTATATAAAACCTAGATTGACCCAATATAAAAATCTATTAGGGGAGACCGGAGTTATTATTTATAAAAAATTTGAGTGTTATAAAGAATAGATTAAGCTAATTTTTCAATTACATATCTTTGTAGTTAATTAATATTTAAGAAAAATGCTGCGGGATATAACTATTCCCAGTCTCTTTTAAACATCGGCATATTGATACAAAAATAGCGAGCCATGTTAGATTAGATATCCCCATTTTTTAAGACTAGATATACTATACTAGCCATGGTGAACAATTGAATATATATTTTTAAGTGTATATTGCATGACAATTAATTTTAAGTTTAGAAGAATCAAATAAAATTTTTAAAAATCAAACTAGTATTTTGTATATAGATCTGCCCAATTTTCGTAAATATTTCTAATTAATTCATCTATATAAACATAAATAATTGTTTTCTTAAAAAATATCATGGCTTGTACTTGCAAGATTTTTAAATATATCAATTTATTGACAAAATATAATATCATATCCGGCCCAAAATTTTTAAAAAATATTAAGCCCGACCCAGATCAAAATAAATGTTGTGTAATTTTTATATTATTTTGCAGATATTTAATTTTTTTAAAAAAATTTTAAATATAAAAATAAACAAAAATACTTGTGAATTTAATTTATTTGTGTTTTTTGTTTTATATGTATGGCGCCACATATATATCTATATCTAATAATAATTAACATTTTTAAAATTATAGATTAAGAAAAAATATTTTTGCTTTTATATATGGGGAGCTTAGGGGATGATTATTTATTTTGTGTTTTTTTTAAAAATATTTTATTTAAGTTTTTTCTTTTAACCCTTCTCAAATATTTGTTACAATAAATAAAATTATAAATGTTTATTTTTCTGCTATTCATCCAGATAATAATATTAGGAATTAAAATTTCTTTTTCTCATTTATCTATTTTATATTTTAAATAATTGCCTATATATAAATTAAATTGTCCTAATAAAAAATATGATCACCACATAAAAATATGATAAATAAAAATGAATGTCAAATCTCAAAAGATAACGTTGTTTAACAAAGAGCCAACTCCTGTTGTAACTAATGCCAACTCCTTTGACCATGATTTTTTTTAAGAAAACAATTATTTCTTTTTTATAAAGATAATTAATTAGAAATATTTATAAAATTGGACAAATATATGTACAAAATACTTGTTTAATTTTCTGAAATTTATTATATTCTTCTAAATTTATTGTCAAGCGAGTGTTTTTATCACTACTTCCCAAATTTTTTTTTTGTTATTCTCTCAAAATTATTTCGTATTACCAATTGTATTTTCAATACTTGATTTTTTTTATTATTTTTTTTGGAAGTGATGCATGTTACATATTAGTAATATATTTTTTTGTTTTGCAATAAACACTTAATAAAATCATATATATTCAATTGTTCACCATGACTAGTATAATATATTTTTTCTAACTTGACCATTTAACAACCCTAGGGATAATAGGGGTGGTTTTCATTTTGATTTCCACTTTTGCTAATTTTGATTTGGTACGGAGAGGGCGTATAGGTCCTTAGCCATGGGCGTATATATATATGGCTAACGTTGATTATATTTTAAATTCTAGATTTTAAATAAATATTTATAAATTATCTGGGTATAATTAACCATTCATACATAAATATTCAAAAAATGAGTTATTTTTTTAAACAAAAATCAATGTATTTGATTAAATTTAGGTTAATTTTAATACATGAAATTTTCCCTAAATTTTATATTAAAGACAGATAGCCAAGAGTTCTAATAATGAAATTTTTTCTAATAGAGTTTACACAATCAAAGAAAGTATAAATAATTATTTTAAATAAAATTTCTTTTTAAAGTAAGAGAAAAAATAATTGATTGGGTAATGCCTCAAATGTCATGGAGGTAAATTTATAAATAAAAGTTTAGACAGAATTATATTAAATAATAAATTTTTATGAAATGTTTTAAAATTTGAGATTATATTTAAAATATTTATTATAGATTTATTTCACAATTATCAATAATTTCATAGATTTATGAAATAAGCCAATGATTTATTTTATGTGAGATTATAAACATAGATATTCATTAGTGCAAACATCAATGTTTAACATATAATTGAAATAATAATATAGCAAAAAATTAATGTAAAAACAGTTTGGAACCTCCCAAAACTTACACCAAAAATATTCAACACCTAAACCCAAAATCTCAGAAAGAATTGCCTGTGAGGACTATGATGGATTCTTACAGTACTGCAATTTTACCCTTAGCTGAAGATGTGTCACTCCGAGATTACTACATCTTGTCTGACAAGAAAATACGATTTGGCCGCCTACTTGAAGATTTAGATACCTTTGCAGGTGCATTTACTCTTACCTGTATATATTTATGAATTGATGGATTATCAGCATTTTTGCAACTCTGTTTATGCTAATAGGTTTATTTGTTTTATAGGCCCTCACATAATTTAAAAATGATTTATGACTTCTTTTTAAACCAGTAAACTCAGAAATACTATATATGTAAGGATTGTTGACATTTTTTATTTTGTAATAATCATTTTTGATTGATAGAGAAAAATTATCAATTGATGAAGAAAAAAATGAAACTTGGGAAAATATTTTTTTTAAATTTATTTCTATTAATGAGGAATTTGATAAGTTTTTATCTGGCAAGAAAATCTTAAAACCAATAAGAACCTTAGTTAAAAAGGACTGTGGTTTTGATTTTGGTTATAAATGTCAGTTCTGGTTGACCCGGATTCGGTATTTCCAGTCTCAAACTCCAAACTAATTATAAATAAAATTTAACTACAAATAATAAACCAGATTTGGGTGTTTGGTTAAATTCATATGTATATTTGTTTATATGACAATATTAACTTTATTTCATGTAAAATTTATAATACAGTAAATATAAAAAATATGGTCATTAATGAATGCATTTGATTAAATTCTGTGAGATTTTGATTGATTTATTCCATAAATAATGCTTTATTTTCTTTAACTGTCTTGATTAACTGTTATTATCATTTTCTCTGATATTTTAATTTTTAATCATATGTTATTATATCATATTTATAGCTATTTTTTCTAAATCAAATCGATTTTGGTTCTTTTATAAATATTGCCCCAAAGGGACTAATTTATTTTAAAAGAAGTTTAATTTGAAAGCATTAAACATTTCACACCCCTTAAAGGCAAGGTGGGAAAAATTGTTTTACATAACTAATATCAAAGATACCACTTTTACAGCAAAAAATATTTATTATATCAGTTAAAATGAATTGAATCATCTTCATCACCCTGTATTTTTTTGTTTTATTAATAATCGATATTATATAAAGTAATTAGAATTAACATGTAAACTATGTATAAGATAACATATTTAGAAATAAATTTTAAAATACATAAAAATATTTTTTAAAAGGGATTAAAAAATAGTCATTCTCCTCTGGTGATGGCCATGACTCTTTAAATAATTTAAAATTGATCATAAAATTTCAAAGCTCATTTTTTGTTTGATCAAAAGGGCCCTTGAGATTTTGTTTTATGGCTCTTTATTTAGCCTCTTTCCAATGATCAATTTGTTTATACCACAATGGGATAAATATATTGGTGTTGACTAGATTTCCATATTTTTGGGATTTCCTCTATACCTAATACATCTTAATTATTATTTAATTGGGTGAAATTTATATTTGTGTAGAGTCCCAATACATGTTTTTCCTATATTCCTGTGAGGGGGGGGGGGGGTATGTACATCAGGCTATGTGTTATTAATAAAGTAAGTATCTCTTGGTTCTAGATGTTAAGGAACAACGGCTTTGAATAATGAATCTTTTATTATTTTATAAATTCTTTCATGCCTTACATATTTGTATCTGTTCATGAGCCAATGGAGTGAATGTTTCTCTTTAAAATCAACCATTACCAACATCTTTTTAGTTGTATGGTAGAAATATGTTTAAGCCCACCCAAAGCATATCTAAATTCCTTATTTCTCAAAAGATTTATTTAACATACATGAATTAGCTTCTAACCATACGTGGCCTGATGTATCCATTACCAATGAACGAAGATTAGTACATTGCTGTGTGTCATTACTCGAAAGTAGTTAATCAGAGCAACGTGACACGATTGCAACATTCCAATCCTTATGTGTTGTAAATTAGAGAATGGATAAATTGCGCCAAAAGATGTTTCAGCGGACCAGCTTAACAAAGCATTGTTTAACATGATTTTCTTAAAAGGTTTAACTAATTTGAGAATAAGATTTTTGTTTTTTTAATGGTTACCATAAGCTAAGTCCGCCATAATTTGTTGGAAGGGTGGTTTATAACTAGTTACTTTGTTGAAATTTTAGGTTGACTATATTCTCCAGTATCAATTAAATTTTATCATCATATTTTTGAAGTTAGTCCACAGGTGATCTGAAGCAGATTTGTGTTTTGGGAATATTATTTTTTTTTAAATTAAATAAAACGCCTGATGGGAAGGTAAATGCTCTAGAATATTTTCTTTTGAATAAATAATCATATTACGTGATACGTGATATATAGCGCTTATGCTATCTAGTGTTGAAATGCAACAGAGCTACGCTAGGTTTTCCTCATTTCCATCTTAGTGGAATTAATTTAATTTGGGTATAAAAGTCAAAATATGAGGAGCCCTCCACACGTTTGTGGGCAAGCCGCACGTACTTGTAGGCGCAACATTTCGAAAAACATTACTTAAACCTCTATAGGCTTATTTAAAAGGGAGTGGGACAGAAAAAGAGCCTATACCCTAGAACTTCAGTGAAAGTTAATTACATTTTCGTGGGTTGAGGACAATTTTAAATTAAAAATCTTTACTATATTATAACAATTTTTAGTAAGGAAATGCAAAAGAATACTTATAAGCAGATTTGAATGTTTGTTGATATTGGAAATATTTAATAATAATGAGTTTAAATTTTTGAAATTTATTACGATAGGAAATATAAGATAGGGATTATTAGATAATGATAGTGAACATTGAATTCTGAGTTGTATTTTTATTCTTATTAGAAGTAACTTTTCTTGATGCGAAACAGCTTTTTAATAGATCTTTTATTGTTATTTTGTTTAAGGAATTGTTTAATGTTCACGTTTAAGTCTATTATATCTTTTATTGTTTTATAATACCATAATGTTTTGTATTTTGTGTATTGTTCCATTGTATGAGTACAGCCATGTTATGGCATCATGGACTAAGTTATTATCTGAATTTCTTATTATGTGGCCTAAGAACTGAATCCGGCGTTTTTAAGAGTAATATTTATTGGTGTGTGAGTTGACTTCCTCCAAAGATTTGAGTTTGAGATAACTCTTGGATAGAAAATACCGTGTATAGTGCGAAGACAATTATTTATAAAAGATTGAAGACGCCTTATCTCTTTGCCTCCCAGATATCCCCACCATATAATACAATTGGAACTATCAACGAGTTGAATATCCTCAATCTAGTAAATACTGGGATTTCTCTAGCTTTTCATATTTTCCTATATCTATAGAACGCACCTCTAGCTTTTTGTATTCTCATCTTCATCTCATCTTTACAACTTCCTTTATTATCTAAGATTACACCTAAGTATTTTATTTTCTCTACGATTTTTACTGTATTCTCTCCAACTGTAAAATTTTGAATTGAAGGCGCGTTTGGGGAGGGAAGAATAACAGTTTTGTTAAAGTTGATCCTAAGTCCCACTCTATAGCTCACAGTCTCAATTAGATAACGTAGATTCTTGGTTTCTTCAATACTTTTCGAGATTACTACAATATCATCCGCATAGGATATTGTCCTATTTACAAAAAAAATCTTCTCATTTGATCCTATATCAACTAGATCAGCAGCTCCGAGTACATCTTTTATTTATTGATTATTATGTTGAAAAGGAGAGGTGAGAGGGTGCAGCCTTGTTTTACACCTTTTTTTTATCCTGAAGAAGGGAGAGATTTTATCATTTATTTTGAAACAAGCAAATAAATTTGAATAGTGATTTTTTAAGATTCGAATTATTTGGGTTACAATACCGCATTCTGCTAGCGTTTCCCAAAGAGCTACATGGTTAACGTTGTCAAATGCTCTACTAAAATCAATGAATGTGTAGAATAAGGGTATCTTGTATTTATGACACTTCTGCATTATTATTTTCAGAGATAATATAGGTTCCAATATATTTTTATTTGGCCTATAAGCACAAATATGTTTAGGAAAAAGTTTAGGCGTCGATTGAGCAATTTTATTTTTTATAAGTACCATAAATATTTTGGACACGCTAGATGTTAGAGCGCACGCACGATAATCAGTAAATTTTTGGGGATTTGCAGTTTTGGGGAAATTACATAAAAAGGACTTGTTCCATTCTGTTGGGATACTTCCACTTTCCCATATTTTATTGAAGAGGGCCAGAAGGAAGGAAGATGTCGTTCTAGGTGCTATCTTTAGATACTCAGCAGTAATGTTGTCGAGCCCTGGAGCTTTATTGTTACGTAATTTTTTTATTCTTTGTAAATTTCAATCAATTTTACGTTCCTCTTTGTTAATGTTATTAAATTTTACGGGACTTAAAATTCTTCAGAATAAATTGTAAAGTGTGACTCTTCGTTATCATGTGTCCTATTTAGGTAAGACTTTTTGCTACCATTGTTCTTATCTTGGTTAGCTGGTTTTACCTTCTTTTTATACTCGACTCTTGCTAGCTGGTTTGACCTTCTTTTATACTTGACTCTTGCTATCAAATGTCTTATTTAATTTCACTGGTAAGATTTTTCATATCTTATTTAATGTCGCTGGTATAACCTTTGTTTTATACTTATATCTTACTAGGATAAATAGTAAATGATAAATTAAAATTTCATGGATGATGTATCACACCTTACTAGTTATCTATCATTGTCTTGGTGAGCCTTCTTTCCCTATGGTCTGTTCTTTCTCCTTATAATATCACTCTCCTAAATTCTTTATAGTTAATTCCTTAACGGCCTTGTTTCTTACGCTTAAATACTTTGTTTAGAATAAATTTACAGGTAAGCTACAAATAGCATCTCTTAACATTAATGGATTTATGAATAAACTGGCAGTTCTTTTAAGGTTGTTAGATGCGGAAAAAATTGACATTTTGGGCATTCAGGAAACCCACTACCCTGGAGATATTACGGCTAATTTTAATGATTATAAAATGTTTTGCTCGGGCACCACCTCCAATAGTTGGTCGAGGATCGCTTTCCTCATTAATAAGAGAATGCAGAAATATGTCATGAAATTTGTACCCATCTTGGAAAGGTGTGGGCTTCCGTACTCAAATACGAATTTCAAGCCTACAACTTTCGCAAATTTCTACGTCCCACTAAACAGGAATGAGGGTTCAGCCTTTATAGATATAATGATTATAATACACTCCTTACCAGAGAGATATAACATTATAATATTAGGTGATCTAAATATGAATATTGGCAGGGAAGTGGAATATATGAACAGAAACGTTACTGGGCATGCCACCTTAATACAAAGGAATAGCGAATACAGTAAGAAATTAATTGATTTCTGTAGTAATAAAAGTTTTAAAATTGAAAACACTTTTTTTAGTCATGGAGATAGGAGTACTTACACCTTTGTAAGAGCTCAGCAGAAATCACAAATTGATTTCTTCATCTCGAATATTCATCGTTGGTTCGTTGATGTAAAGGCCCTAACTAATATAAACCTATCGGATCATAGACTGCTTAGACCAATTATTATGGTTAAAAATTTATGGGGGTATCACAATGGAAACAGACAATCTTCAACTAGTTCTAGCGCTACTCCTTCGCGTAATGGTATAACTCGCAAACTAAATAAAATAAGAACATTGGACGATGCAAGATATTTTGATCAAATATTAAGTGGGAAAGAAGCCAACTTCTTGAATACAATTAGGCTAGAAAGTGTTAAGGAAAGTTGGAATCTTTTTAAAGATGTCCTTGTTGATACATATAAGGTCCTGCCAGAAGTAAGTCTTATCCCAAGGAATGAATGGATTTCGAATGATACCCTTGAGAAAATAAACCAGTTAAGAACAGCGAATAGCTCTAATAAGGATCTATGGAAGCTGATACAGAGATTACTGCGGAGAGATAGACGGGTCTATAGCGCGAAGAAAGCTTTTGACATTGACAAGGATGTGAGAGAAAATAGATTATATGATGCATACAAGAAATTAAAATATTTCTGTAAACCTTGTAGCTTTAAGAAGACCTCAATTGTATTAAATAATGGTAAAGTAATAATTGACCAAGATGAACAAATGGCTTTGTGGCTTGATTATTATATTACGGTTTTTGACGGGCGCAAAGTAACTAAACCAACTAGTTTAAATATAAATATTGCTTCACCCCAGTCTGGGTTCTCGGTAAATGAAATAATGAATGTAATAAAAAAATTACGTAACAATAAAGCTCCAGGGCTCGACAACATTACTGCTGAGTATCTAAAGATAGCACCTAGAACGACATCTTCCTTCCTTCTGGCCCTCTTCAATAAAATATGGGAAAGTGGAAGTACCCCAACAGAATGGAACAAGTCCTTTTTATGTAATTTCCCCAAAACTGCAAATCCCCAAAAATTTACTGATTATCGTGCGTGCGCTCTAACATCTAGCGTGTCCAAAATATTTATGGTACTTATAAAAAATAAAATTGCTCAATCGACGCCTAAACTTTTTCCTAAACATATTTGTGCTTATAGGCCAAATAAAAATATATTGGAACCTATATTATCTCTGAAAATAATAATGCAGAAGTGTCATAAATACAAGATACCCTTATTCTACACATTCATTGATTTTAGTAGAGCATTTGACAACGTTAACCATGTAGCTCTTTGGGAAACGCTAGCAGAATGCGGTATTGTAACCCAAATAATTCGAATCTTAAAAAATCACTATTCAAATTTATTTGCTTGTTTCAAAATAAATGATAAAATCTCTCCCTTCTTCAGGATAAAAAAAAGGTGTAAAACAAGGCTGCACCCTCTCACCTCTCCTTTTCAACATAATAATCAATAAATAAAAGATGTACTCGGAGCTGCTGATCTAGTTGATATAGGATCAAATGAGAAGATTTTTTTTGTAAATAGGACAATATCCTATGCGGATGATATTGTAGTAATCTCGAAAAGTATTGAAGAAACCAAGAATCTACTTTATCTAATTGAGACTGTGAGCTATAGAGTGGGACTTAGGATCAACTTTAACAAAACTGTTATTCTTCCCTCCCCAAACGCGCCTTCAATTCAAAATTTTACAGTTGGAGAGAATACAGTAAAAATCGTAGAGAAAATAAAATACTTAGGTGTAATCTTAGATAATAAAGGAAGTTGTAAAGATGAGATGAAGATGAGAATACAAAAAGCTAGAGGTGCGTTCTATAGATATAGGAAAATATGAAAAGCTAGAGAAATCCCAGTATTTACTAGATTGAGGATATTCAACTCGTCGATAGTTCCAATTGTATTATACGGTGGGGATATCTGGGAGGCAAAGAGATAAGGCGTCTTCAATCTTTTATAAATAATTGTCTTCGCACTATACACGGTATTTTCTATCCAAGAGTTATCTCAAACTCAAATCTTTGGAGGAAGTCAACTCACACACCAATAAATATTACTTTTAAAAAACGCCGGATTCAGTGTGTTTTTTAAAAATATTTGAATGCCTGTAGATCCTCCTGATCCGAGAATAAAAATTTTATTTTTTAATACACTAGAAAAAAATAGCAAAGCTTCATATTCATAAGATGCCTCCCTTAATATTGTAGATATAATATGTAAATAAGATAGCATTGTGGTCAGTTATATTGAGATTTTTTTCACTTACGTATATTTTTATTATATTTTTCTAGCGGAGAAAGTGTTTTATCATAGCACCATTAAATATGATATAAAGACAGTGCTAATCTTTTTATGCTGTCCAACGTATATGTATCCTTTTTTCATAATGATTTAGCTAATGATTGAAATTTAAATATTAAATTCTTTAGACAAAATTGTTCACTGCTAAGTAGTGAAGGTCACGGTCCGGTCTTTGGTACGGACTGGACCGATACCCTAGGACCGGACTGGACCACGGTCCTTAAGAAAAAGATTGATCCAGACCGTGGTCTTAAATAAAAAGACCGGTCCAGGACGGACTTTTTATTTGTTTAAAAACATATTTTGTTTAACCTCATTTAATTTGTTTTATCATTTTATTAAATATAAGAGTATTATATAAACAATATAAAATTAATTATGAATAATATAATAATTAATACAAATATTTAATTTAAATAAATGCTAATGTCTTTGTTTGTAGAACTGCCATGAAAGGAATTAGAAGAGGGACTTTAAATTTTTGTTCCTTATAAATATTCTGCAAAATATCCACGCTTTTTAGGATGTTATTGGCATTATCTGTAGAGGCCAGTATATTCTCCTCCAATTGATATACACCAATTACTTCTTTTATAGCTAAGGATATTTCTTCAGAAGTTTGAGGAAATGGGATATGATTTATATCAAGTAAAATATTTTTTAATGTAAAAGAAGAATCAATAGTGAGCAGTAATGGCTATGAATGAAATTTTATTTATACTGCTCCACATATCTGTGGTAAAGCTTATTAAAGAATTATTTTTATTTAAAATATCTTTTAAAGAATTTCTTAGTTTCTCAAAATTAGCTGCATAAAAAATTTTAACTTTGTTTTTAGACCAAATTGTAGCAGTTGAGTTTAAATATTTGATTAAATTATGAAGACCTGAACTTTCAACAGTTTTCATTGGCAGACAGTCCATTATTACCCATTTTATTATTAATTGGTTTATATGTTAGTTTGAAATTTATCCAATGGTATTGAAGAAAGTAATTTTGTGCTTGTGGAGGGCATATTAAAATTAAGAAGTAGATTGTGTTTTTGAGATATTTTCATTTTCATCATTAGAAATATATATTTTATCAGAAGTTTGCTTAAGGTACTTAATTATTTTATTAAGAATAGGTTAAGTTATTTTGACAATGAATTATTCAGACAGTTTCTTAAGAAAAAATAGAATTATATAAATAATAACCAAAATATTTTAATAATAATACTGCTTATTTTGATTAATTTATTGCTTAAAATATTATAAACAATAATTTTGTTACTTGTTGCTGACGATACATTATATTTGGTACTGCAGTGAACACATACTTTATGTTTTTTATTAGGACTATAAGTAAAATGTTTCTTGGACAAACTTATGGTTTTCATATTGTAAAATATAAATTAACAAAATCTAAAATAACTCCTCTAGAAAAATATTTAAAATATGCAAAAAAATTATATTAATTGAATAGTAAAGCAAACTTAAATATTAATAAAAAACCGGTCCGGACTGTAAAAAATAAAAAGACCGGTCCGGACCAAGGTCCTCAAAAAAAGATCGGTCCCGGTCTAAGACCGATAGGACCGGACCGTTGACCTTCACTACTGCTAAGACATTATCACCAATTTCTCTTGGGCATATTCCGCAAACCGTTTCTTCAACCATGCACTATATTAATTTTTATAATATGCGTATGAATCGTAGTTTGTATTAGGTTCATTGTGGCTGGTGAAATTGATTATAGATAAGTAAGGTGCTGAATATTAACGCAAGCCAGATAGTTATAACTTTTATATAATCTGTTCTGGTATGATGCTAATTTTGACAATTTTTATATTACCAATAATTCTCTTACCATTTAAACCATCTAACAAACAGAATAAAACAATTAAATTTTCTAATAAAACCCTACTTACGGGTTTAGTATAAGTTTCAGATTTTTCTAAAAACTTGGCTACCTTCGCGTTTTAAAGCATGACGTCATAGTTTTTATTTTGTTTATAACTCAATTTTTTTTGGTTCCATATTTTGATTTAGGACTTAAAAAAGTACTATTCAGGCACTAAATATTATCCTACGCCAGATATATAGTTTTTTAAATATATTTTCCATTCTAGCATAATGCCAATTTTTTTTCCTACTGTCTACCAACCGGATATAATCAATTTACAATTTAGCATTAAACATTGATAAAATTTTCAGAATAAAGCTTTCAGTTGCTCTTTAATCGTTAGATTTTTACAATAATGCTATCAGTTGTTTTTTAATCTTAAAGTTGGCCAAAATATTGTTTAGTATAAAAATAACGACGAAAAAAAAATTGTTTTTTTATAAAAGGAACTATGCCAAAGGGGCAAAACGGGCTTTGGGAGCGAAAACTCCTCGGAGAATTTAAACCCTACCCCCATAATAAATCTTTGCTACGCCACTAGGTCATGTATAAAATGTTAATAATACTCCTAATCCTAACAATTCAGTTATAAGTATTCAATTATTTGAGGGCAAAGATATATAGTAATATGTATATAAAATAATTTTGAATTTATAAAAGAAAAATTTTTAATAAAATTCTAATTTACCATCTTCTGCTCCAGTAGAAAGATTACTCAGTTTAGCAAATTTAATAGGCATAGATAAAAAAATGATATTTTATTTGAAAAAAATTAGTCATCATTTTGATAAATAATTATAAACTAAAAATTTATTTTCTGTAATCTAAGTGAAATTATTCTGCGTGTGTAATATATTTCATTTTATTGTTCAATTATGCTTAAATTTATCTGTGTAAAACTATGCAATTAATAATATTGCAGTTATAACATTATTTTTATGATATGATGCTGCAATAAATATATATAATGTATTACCGCAGATAAAATATGATAATGAGCAATCTTCGATATGATGGATGATATTAATTTACATAATTATTTAAATTTTAAAAAATTGATAATAAAAAATTGTTACTGATACTAGAGGTCTGCAAAATGGCAAAATTTCACAGCTCCGTCTGGTCGGAATAGTTTTGTCCCGGCGCGCCTAATTTAACCCCGTTTGGCCCATTTCCAATTTTATACTAAAATTGCCCAGCTCGATTCTTTTTAATATAAGGCCTAGCCCGAAATGTATGTTAGTTGAACACCAAAATAAACCACTATTTATAATATAGGAGAGTTTAAATTTAAAAAAAAAACACTACTCTTGGTAAATTACTATCAAATATCAGAATTCATTAATATTCCTATAATTTTTTGGCCCGGCCCAAATAAACCCCAACCCGGCTTATGGGCCTGGCCGGGTACCGGACCGGGCATTGTAATCCTCTAAGTAATACTATATAAATACGATTTGCAAAATTCTTCAAAGTATTTGAATTTAATGTATTTAAATTTAAAATACATTCTTTAAACATATTTGTATTTATATTATATTTTTTTGAAAATTTGTCCAACCTAAATTGATTCTAATCAAATTTGATCCATAAATTATCATGTTTTTTATGATATGTAAATGGTTACTTATGTGATTGACATTAGTAATAAGTAATATGTATAAACGTTCATTGATATCTTTGTAAATTGTTTCAATTAAGTATATTTTTTACTCAACATAAAAGATAAATATAATTAATAAAATTTAAATGAATGAAAAACACATTAGGCACAATTTTTTTAAAATCATTTAATTTAAAAACAAATGTTATAGTTTGGATAGGCTACAAGCACAATCAAAAACGAGCCGGATTGGAACCTGGAAAAATTCCCTTTAATATGGTAACTGCATTAGTGGATAAAATTAGTAATTTTAAATTATATTTGCGATATATTAATTACATTTTTTGCCGGCTCCGGGCCGGATGTCTATATTTATTTATCCGGTCGGGTTTGTTACTATAGGAGGGGATTATAATAGGGTTTAAAAATTGAGCAGAAGTATTTAGCATTGTGTTTTCCCCTCAAAAAGCATATTATTTTTTTAAATTTAAGTGTCATTTTCTAAAAAAGAAATGAAAAGGGTGCTTCCAAAGTCACAATTTTATTTTATAAAATATTAATTTATTATTGTAATATACGAAATCGAGTTAGGACGCATGATGTATAAATGCGAGTATCATTTTTTTTTTATTTTGAAAATTTTTTGACTTAAAGGTAACAGGATATTTGCTCATTAAAAAAACTTAATAATCATATTTATAATTGAATTTTTTTTAAATCAATAATGTAAATACATTATTATAGCGCTCGCCGATTATTCCATAACCACGGATAGAAATATCAAATTTTCCGGCATGACCACATGGGTAGGAACCACTTCCATGGAAATCACGATGAAAATCGAACAAATGGCCCAACCTTTAGTATATAATATAGAATTTTTAGTTTTAGAGGCTGAATATTTTATTTGTTGCTTTAAAAAGCTCAGTAATTTCGATGGCAACAATATCGAGCAAAATGTTACGATAATTTTACGACGCCTTTAGTTTATTATGAAGAAAGTATTTTCTATTTCTAATTGTAGTAATTAATAGTTTTTTAATATATTCGTCTAAACGAAATTTGCCAAATTATAATACGCGAATTAATCAAACAGCATTTTATTCTTAAAATTCCATATATCTAAGGTTTTAATATCTTTTCCTACTACTTAATTTTTTTATCAAAAGTGATAGTCTTATTACCGGGACTGCACCTAACCACTTTTTACCCCTATTCCATTCTAATATTTACCAAAATAGACCCGATATGCTTTATTATTCAAAATCTTATATAGTTGCTTGATTATACCAGGTTCTATTTCCACTTTTGGTCGAAATCGATTTATTGCCTAAATATTATTCTTAAGGGTTCCTTCTACTACCTTTACATTAAAAAAACCTTCAAAAACTAATTTTAAAAATGTTTTCTATGTAATAAAAAAAAGTTCTTAGCCTAATATTTTAATTATTATAGAGTCCTACTTTTTTAGTCTATTATAAACATTATTTTTATCTCGTGATAATCAAAAAAGCTACAATAATGAAAACTAAAATAGAGAGTTTTAGCAGCCAAGTCATATTTTAATCAGCTTATTCACTTTGAAAATGATCAAAAGTAATTGATATGCAATTTCCTATCAAGACCCTGATCTGATCAATAGTTAAACAATCAGTCAATCCTGGAACTTACTTTTTCCATAAAATTAATACTTATGGAAACCAGGTACCCGACTTTCTAAGCAGAGTTGTTAAAGTATCTAGATAAAAAAATGTTATATCTGTACTACATCTTTTAAGATGCACTTTTATAAAAAAATTATTAGATACATTTTTAGATATATTTTGATGTAATTTTTACGTTTTTTTATATTAGAAATATTTAAATTATGTTTATTAAATATTATGTCGGAATTTATTTCATTACAAAGATAAACCAGACAAATTTTATTTTACCCAATGGATGATAACAACATAGTGATGATGAAGAAATAATTAACCCAGCATCAATCTCCTGATCATTTATAAAGCCTAAATTTCTCATAATTAAGCAAACAAATTTCTAAGGATTCGCCATGTCTTCCTAAAAATACCCAAATTTTAGTTAACATTACTTCAACGTGCAACATTTTAAAAGGCTAGAGGGGTAAATAGTGAATATTGACATTTATAATCATTTAATTATATATTTTATATATAGCAGGGCGTCACTAGCCTTTACAATCTCAGGGTGCTCCTAACTTTTTCAAATAAGCTTTTTTTAGTTAACATTTTAAAAATGACATTTTTTTTCTTTTTTGGGTTAAAAAAATCTTCAAATTTTTCAGGAGTCTCAAGCCCCTGCTCCTCCCTCCTTTAGTGACGCTACTGATATATAGATGAGATAACAACTAATTAATTTTTTTTATTTCACTTCAAAAATCGAAATTTTACAATAGAATCCTAAATGAGGCATTATATGCACATCCTACATTATTAAAGTAAAAATGTATCTTGAAATTGTATATGTATCTGAATACATTTAGGCGATGTATGTATATATCGATGCATTTGAAGTATCTTTTACCAACTCTGATTATAACTAATTAAATTTACTTATTTTTCTTAATATTTTTTTAGAAATTCATTTCATAAAAATTATGATTTGAAGCCCTCTTTAATTCCATCGAACAAACAAGAGAAAATAAATATTTTAAAACTTGTTTAATTGATAAAGCAACAATTTAATTCTGACATATTTCAAAAAGTTATTTCCATAAATATATTTTAATATAAATTTCAAATCTGGATAACTTTTTTGAAAGTTGAATAAAAGATATTATTTTTTAAATGATAAAAATCGTGATTATTTTATCTAAAAACCACAATATTAAAATTGGGAAAACTTGGAGGAAATTTCCAATTTTTCCCTCGAAATTTTCCCTACGTTTTGCTATATGACTAGCAATGATATCCTCATCTCTCTACATTTAAAAGGGTCCTGACAGTAGGTTAAATTATTGTCTAACAGTACCAATATACACAAATCTACTGCACTTGTATGTTGGATCTTGATGTGGAGATTTTATCTTCCATGATACGTACTACATCAGATCTTAAATGGACAAAAGTTATATTTAATTATTTAATAATCTTAAAATCAAAAAGTGAATAATTAAAAAATAGGATGCAAAATTAATTTATAACCTAATGTTGTTAAACGGCTCGATTTGAGCCGATTTTAAAAAACGGTTCGTTTAAATTTACCTATATAAATGTGGCAAGTCAATGAATACATTTATTGAGAACGATAGTCATTGATTTTTTAATTGTACTAAATACAATTTCATATATATAATATTTGGATATTATTCTATAAATTTAATATAACCTTTGACATATAGTTTATGAATGTATCAGTACGATATTACACTTAACACTATGGTAACATTACTATGTTACTCCCAAATATTGTTTACTTTATAAAATATTATTTAAAACTTTTAGAATGAAACTATTAATAAGGATCATTTTTATAAAAATATTGGCTCATTTAATATTTTCTATGGGCGCTGATCCGATTTCGATCTACTTGTTTCTTACCGTATAATCATATTCTTTTAAAAAAAATTTTATTATTCTTTATATAACGTCAAGAAGAATATATAAATTTAAAAGGATAGCACACCCTTAATATTTTTTTATTATTTTCTCCTGTTTACTTATTTATATCAACTCTTTATGATCTAATCTATTTCTCTAGGTAAACTCCCAGTCTACTAAATCGTCTTCTAACACCTCTCAAGAATGGTGTCACGTGTTAGAAACAAAGTTCTTGATGGTAGCCAGAGACCGATCTGATCCGGCCAGAATTTCCGTTTTTGTTAATCCTCTCCCACCTTTTGCTAAAGCTGTTGAATCATCTTCCCCTTCAAGTCACCTACCAATGACGAAAGATGAAGAACATTTGTTCGGTCAGGGAGCTCTAAATCACGCTTTGCGAAGGGCAGCCGCATCTCGCACCCTTCTTAAAATGGCACCTTCTGCTGAGGAAAGGGAAATTATGCATCAGCTTTTCTCCGAAACTATAGATCCCCTGGCCGGGACCTTTAAGCACAGGTTTTTACCTCATAGAAGTAGATGGATGCATGACACACTTGTCAAAACCGTGATCATTTGTCATCCTCAGGTAAATCTTTTCCTGTCTATCTAATTTAATGACATACGTTTTATATATATAGCATAGTATTATGGTTATATTATATGTTGTCGAAAACCTCGTCAAAATTTTAGCCAAAAAATAAACCTCTTTAGAGATTTGGTAAGAGAGTTACATCTCTCATCCACAAGCCAAATCTCAAGGCCTTGGGTAATCTTTTTTGGATCAAATCTTGATTTATCGTTTTTAAAAAAAGCGCCTAAGTTTAGGTGACAACACCATGTCATCCTATTGGCTTAAACAATTTTTGAGGAATATTAAATAGATAAAAATAACTTAGTAATGCCAGAAATAAAGGGAATACTTCAAAAAACTAAATGTAATAGCTTTGAAATCTAATACCCCAAAAGACAACCTTTTACTCTTAGGTATAAAAAATATAGTGCGAAACATAAAATATGTA
Organism: Gordionus sp. m RMFG-2023; assembly: GCF_954871325.1. NCBI lineage: Eukaryota > Metazoa > Nematomorpha > Gordioida > Chordodea > Parachordodidae > Gordionus > Gordionus sp. m RMFG-2023. Next base: position 49,578,187 of record NC_088776.1, read on the forward strand.
ATAACGGTTAAATTTCCATGGGCCTTTAAAGCATGCTTTATATCGAGCCAGTATAATCAATTAGGTTGTGAATGATATCAATTGGTACTGTATTTAAACGATGTTATAATGCAGATGAATGAAGTTATTCCTTCACTATCTTTCATTTTAACGCAACTCCCGTTTATTAACGACATTTTCAATAACTTGATGAAAAAAAATTCTCCATATCAGGAACGCAATTTGAACAACACTATATTTGGAGGATTTCTAATGCGCCAAGCTTACGAATTGGGTTGGGTTACTGCATTTTCTTTCATGAGAATTAGGCCAAAAATTTTGCGCGTTGACGATGTAGTTTTCAAACAATCCGTCAGTATAGGATCCATACTCTATCTTTCTGGACAAGTTTTTAACCACTTTTTATAATATACTTTCGTTTATACATAATACGTGCTTTAGATTCGATTATTATTCTTATAAAATTTTAGCTACTTCTTTATAACCGCAATTAATATTCAAAATTAATTATCGATAATGCTATTAAGTTAATACAATCTTTTTTTTAACGCAAAATGAATTTTATAAGGTAGTTTACACATCGGGCAAAAACGTAATGGTAAAGGTTCATTCTGAAATGAAGAACATGGAAACTGGGAATCTTTCCACTTGCAATATCATGCATTTTTTATTCCAACCTTCCAATATTCCTCTCAATGATCATATTCTCATACCAGAAGATTTACCACCAAGAGTCATACCTCAATCTTATTCTGGTAATATTAAATGCTTCTATAGGGGGAGGGGGGCATTCCATGACAAATCGATCAAAAAATAACCTTTTTCGTGGACTCCCTTCAAATCGAATAAAACTGTGCAATGATTATATATGTTGTGAGGACCTATGCAATTTAATTTTTTAGGCTTTAACTCATTAGTTCTGAAGATATATATTTAATATCATTAGAAAGCCCTATCCTTTTCTTAAAAATAATTTTAAAAAATTTAAAAATCGCGTTTTTTATTTCCCGAAAAGGTAAAAGTGTATTTTTTAAAATATACTTGAACACAAAATTTTTCTAAAAATTGGTATTTATATTTATTAAATTAATATAAATTTTTATTGAAAAAATTAGGGTGAAATAACTATTGTTTTTTTAGTTATTTAATTTTTTATTGATAAAAAAAGAGTCATTATAGATAACAATGGGCTAATAAAAATTTTAATTATTTTATTTTAAAAAATAATTAAAATATTTAATTAAAAAAGCGTCATTTATGTAATTTTGAAATAAAATATTATTATTTAGTCATTGATTTATTTTGTTTTGATTGATAAAATGTCTGTAAATGTAAGAATGTAAGTACGCCTCTGTTACGGGATTTACAATTCCTATAATCTTATTGACAGTTATATATAATTTATCTTCATTATGTGGGGAAGTGATGGATGGAAAGGTTCATGTAGATACCGAAAACTTGCACTTCGATTATATCATTTTTATCTATAACAACCTCCAACTACCAAAAGGATTCGTTCAAACAAGTAGTATTGTTAAACGGCTCAATTTGAATCGATTTTTAAAATGGTTGACTCAATATTTCATCCAGAATAATATTACGCACGCCTGAATATTTTGGGCATCTATTAACGAAATCTAGAGGATTAGACAATATTTTTCTATTTAATATATTGAGCCAGCCAAATAATTGGCTCAAATCGAGCCGTTTAACAAGACCACAAAGTTACATAGCCATAAATATCATTCCCTTTAAATCTCATATCTTGATAAGTAATATTTTCCACTTTATTTTTGTGAGCATTTAAATAAATGTCGCATGTATATATTAATTGGCACTTATTGTGCGGGGTTTATCAAATCTTTTTAACAATTTATTTAGTAATGATTAAGACGAAGAATAAATTAAATTATGTAACAGATTTAATAAAGCACGCGCAATAAATGGCACATAAAGATACATGTGATTATTCCACTAGATCTGGGAACTATTGAAACAAACAAGTGAAAACGAGATTTAGTATGAATGATATGGCTATATAACTTGTTTTTGCCATATATTTAGGTGGTTGACAGTTGTTGTAGATAAAAATAAATGACCGAAGAAATGTAAATTATTTTTCTGCGTCCAAATGGAATCTCTTTATCTTTTTTTTCTACCTGATGAAGTATACCTTTGTCAAATTATAGAAATTGTAAATCCCCTTACAGCAACGCATACTTACACGCTTACATATACATGCTTTTTATAAACCGCACTAAAATAGAAATCATTGAATAAATAATGACATTTTATTTCAAAACTAAATAAATGTTGATAAATTATATATTTTTTTAAAATGATAATTTAGATTTTTTATCACATTTCCATCCATAATGACTTAACTAAAAAAAAGCAATGGTTATCAACCTATTTTTTTCAATATAAATTTATATTGATCTAACATGTAAATTTTAGAAAAATTTTATGCTCAAGTACATATTAAAACTTAAATTATTTTTAAGGAAGGGATTCAAGGGCTATCGTGATACCAAATATGGGTCTATCAGTTACATTTTTTTGTGTAATATATATTTTTATCGGCTTTTCCGAATTAGGTAGGAGGCCATTTTTTAATATTGGTCTGCCTTATCTCATGAACAAATTGATTTAGAGCTTAAAAAATAAATTGCATAGGTCCTTCATTCGATTTGAAAAAATCTTATGTGATTGGTAGAATAAATTATTTTTATATTCAATTATTTAAATTTTTATATAAATTTTGACTAATAATATAAAGTTAATTGTAATCAGACGATATTATTTTAAAAATAATATTTTGACTAATAATATAAAGTTAATTGTATGTAATCACTAATCAGGCGATATTTTTATTTTAAAAATAGCTTTTTTTGTTTATAATTCATAAAAATTTAAATATGAATATAGGAATCAGACGATATTAATTATGTAATAATCGGATGATGTTAATTTTATATAAATAAACAATCTTTTATAATTTTAGATCACTTGTTAATTTTTACTTTTAAAATTTTTAATTAGTTGTAATTTAATAAGTTAATTATCTCCGAATCCTATACACACGTTTTAATCTCCGACTCCATTACTCACGATTTAGAAAATAAATTTGATCGATTTCACGAGGAATGACCCAAGAGCTGGCTACAAAAATCGTCGCATTTTGAAATCCATATATTTCTAAACACTTATTTTTATTATAAAATTTTGAATATATCGAACTTAATATCCCCAAATATATTTAGATTTTGAAAATTGAGATAAGTAATTGTAAAATTTGATAAAAAAATAACTTAAGATTCAATTATTTATTTGTTTTTAAACTACCTTAATGAGTTCCCATCTTTATTTGAACACCATTATAGAATTATCAAAATACATAAATATAATTATCAGAATATATATTGGATCGGTTCTCTTTTATCTTGTATACACCTAAAAATCTTCATCTATGACATATTGAACGCCAAATAATTTTTTCTTGCGAATTAAGGCCCATACTTCACAAATTTTATCTAAAGTTTGTTTAAAGATCCATATGGTTATAGCCTATTTTATAAACTAAAGTCTCTAATTCGTTTCACACTTTGTAATACAGTATATTTAGATCATGGGTTATGTTCGGCCCAAATATGAATCCTGTATTTCTAAGTCGCATTAAAGCTCATTTAACTGCACGAATATTCAACTTTTTCCTAGGTAATTCATGAATCAAACTTATTACATTTCGATTTCTTTCCTCGTATCATTATTTTTACAAAATTAGTTTAATTTTTTGGGGTGTTAATAAAAGACATTTAATAAGCAGATTTGTTGGATAATCTAAATATTTTATGTTATAATTTATAATTACGGCAAAAATTTGAAAAAAGGCTAGGGCTATAGTCCAACATAATGGGAACCCAATTAGCCAATTTTTTGAAAGAAAAAAATAAATAATTGAAGGTATTGAGTTATTTTTTACCAATAATTAGCTTCTTTTTTTACTCAATTTTTTTTAAAATGACTTGATCAAATCCCCAAAAATTATGATGATATTTAGTAAGATATAAAATATTAAAAGAATGAGTGGCACGTTTTCGAGTTATAGAGATTTCAAAACACGACATTTTTTTAGCCACTCGGTATATATATTCTTATATAATTCTTTTTTTCCTATAAATAAGAAAATATAATCGAGGCTTTTATGATGTGTGTCCTTGATCTTCACGTTTTTTAAATAAATGAATTGTAGTTTTTCCCAAAATAAAAATTTCAAATGAGTTTTTTTTTTGAAATTATAATATTATAGTTTTATAAGTTGCTATTTTATGTTTCAATGCTAAGTGAAAATTAAAATATATTAAAATGAGTCTCTTTGTGATAACAATTAAGGTGATGTAACATACCGATAATCATTTCTTATATTTTAATTTATTTTTGTTTACTTTTTCACAATTATGAATAGAAATGATGTTGTATATTATGGGGAAAAGACATTTTATTCTATAATTATTCGCCTTAAAATTGAATCCCAAAAATTAGAATCAAAATTCTAGATAAAATATTTATTTATATATTTATTTACTTATAGTATTATTTATATGGAAAAGAAATATTTCATCATATTAATTGATGGAATTTATAATAATATACTCTAAATACTCAATAATATGTTTCCCATTTACATTTATAATATTATACTCTAAATGCCTAATAATATGATTTATCATTCTTAAAAGAATTATGCAAAGTGTTTATTTATATCCAGCACAATATATATGTGCAAAAAGTATATTTACATATAATTTAACTAGCTCGGGTTTTATTTATTTACTATATATATAAATATTAGTATTGCTAAAGACACTACTTACAGTAATAATAACTGTAATTAATTATATTTTTTTGAAAGTAACTACAAAAGTAAACTAAATGCTTTTCAAGTTACTTTTTAAAATTTGTTAAAAATTTTAATTTAATATCTCCTTTACATCAGGCACTCCTAGAGGTCTGCATTGGGCGGGGTTTCGGCCCGCCCGCCCATCTAAGTGGGCGGGAGGATGGGCGGGTAAAAAAATTTTCGAGAATGGGCAGGCGGGCGGGTTGAAATAATTTTGAAACAATGGGCGGGCAGGTTAAGGAAATTTGAAATTTTTGTTCAAAAACAAACTAAAGAAAAATCATGGTTAATTAAATGATCAATAACAATATTTATTTTTTTATTGTACCAACGTTATTGAGTGAAGAATACTTTACTAGTTTTTCGATATCTTTATCTAATTGTTCCCACCATATATAATGTCTCGTAATGATTTCATTGATGTAATACCCGGATGTCCCTTATGCAATATATGTAAAACTCTTTTTTGAAGTGAGTACGGAATGATTAATCTGTCATTCCAAAATAAAATACTCCATCATTTTCTATTTCATCTATTCTTGTTCTAAAAGCTTGTAATTCTGATGCTTGATTTGTATATTCATACCATTTATTAATCTTTTTGTTGGCATTCATTCCCTCGTTGGGTATCAGGGTTGAATTCATTCTTGACTTGGTTCCATTGTTTCTACTGTTTTACTCCTAGCTTTATTGATTCGGTTTCCACTGGTATTGTTTTTGACAACCACTACAGCTGTTTACTAGTTTTTCGACCCACCATATATAATGTCTCGTAATGGATTTCATTTATATAATACTCGGATGTCCCGTATGCAATATATGTAAAACTCATTTGAGAGTGCGAAATGATTAATCTGCCATTCCAAATAAAAAAACCCTCATTATTTTCTATTTTATCTATTCTTATTCTAAAAGCTTGTAATTCTGGTGATTGATTTTGTATATTTGTACCATTTATTAATATTTTTACACTTCTTAAAATTAGATCTTTTGCGGTTGCCTCTCTAAGTTCTTTTCTTGATAAAGTTAATGTGTCATAAGTAAGATTTCTTATATTCATTCTTTTATTTTCGCTTGTTATATCATCATTTTTCTCTATTGGGTTTCTCGATAAAGCATCTGCAATTATATTATTAGCGCCTTCTTGTACATTATATCATGATCATATGCAGATAATTTATAAACCCAATGTAATAATCTTTGGTTTGTTAATGAGCTAATGAGCTTAAATCTCTGTTATTACCATATGTCTTTATTAAAGGTTTGTGGTCTGTTCGTATTTTAAATTTTCGTCTATCAATAGTTATGAATTTTTTCTGCGCCCTTTATTATTGCTTTTGCTTCTTTGTCTATTGTAGAATAATTCTTTTCAGCATCTTGTATAGTTCTTGAGGTGTAAGCTATTGGAATCGTTATATCATATTTTTGCATGAGTACAGCTCCAAATCCATGGTTAGATGCACCTGTTTCTCGAGGTCCGGTTTATAAAACTGTAGAGTATTTTGTTCTGTTGCTATCAAAAAGAGCATGATATTTTATTTTGTAATGGCAAATTAATCATTCCGTACTCACTTCTAAAAAGACTTTTACATATATTGTATACGGGACATCCAGATATCACTTGAGTAAGAAGATATACTTCAAACGGATATCCTACTTTGGTGGAAACGACAAGAGTTGCCAAAGCTATCAAGATTAGCAATAAAAATATTGGCAATTCCTGCAACTAGTGCTTCTTCTGACGCATTGCTGGAAAGTTTTTAGAACAAAGAAGAACTTGTTTGAATTCAGAAAATGTTGATTCATTATTATTTTTGCATTATAATTACATATAATATCAATTATATATATATATATTTTTCATAAATATTTTATTTGATCAAATAAATTGTCATAATTTAAATTTAATATTTTTTATGCTCAAATTAATTTCCTAAATTTTAAACTTTTTGTAGAGGTGTAATGCTGAAATATTTTTATTAAATGCTTAAAAAATTGAAAGAATGGCCATAATTAAATTTTATAAGCAGGTTTGGGTTAAAAAATATTTTATAAATAATGGGCGGGCGGGTAAAAAATTTTAGATTAATAGGCGGGCGGGCAGACGGGTAAGAAATTTTAGACAAATGGGCGGGGCGGGCGGATATATATTTTTTTGAAAGCTATGGGCGGGCGGGTTAAATTTTTTTTAAATTGGGTGGGCGGGTATTTGGGGCAGGCTTTTGGTCCAAAAACCCACCTTGTGCAGACCTCTAAGCACTCCTGTAGGACGTTTTTTTTACTGTAGGTTGGCTTATTTTTGGATAAGTAAAATAGTTTATTTATAACAAAGTTAAATAAAATTGATTAAGTTTAAACCAAACTTTTATGAAAAATAATATTATATATTTTTTTCGGTGCAAATAAATATTATATTGTTATGCCTTTTTCGGTACAAACATTTGCGACTCATTTTATAAACAGATGTACTTGTCACATAAAAAAAATAGCGATGAAATTAAAAAAATCCGGCCAGAAAGTTCGTATCTAGTTCTGAATAGGATGGCATATCTGGAATTAATTGCTCGGCTTACCAACATAATAATTCCTTTTAATCTTTGGTATTTCTAAGCCTTAAATGGTCCCGATTAAAAAAAATTTGAGCCTAAACTGAGTTGCTTGCAGGATTTTACTATCTAACCATTGAAGATGCTATGTTTATACTTTTTATTTGGAATAACATTATTCAACTGGACCCATGGTCTGAACCCCGGATCTATGCTCAGGGTTCCTGCTCAGAACTGGTTTTGTCGATTTTTTAGACCCAAACCCCAGGTCTGGGTTTTACACAACCACCCAATTAACAACATTAGTCTACATGACACTTTTTAAAAATAATAGTAGTCCCTTCATAAATTTTAAAAAGAATAATTTAAATTATTAATGCTCTTCTAACAACTATCAAAATATTGTGAACGTGAAAGAGTTATTTTTTAGAACATGAATTCAATTTAAAAACTCCCATTTACAATAAATACATTATTATCGTATATTGTTTAGCATGAATATGAGTTTACTGATAGATTCTAACCCTTTTAAATTACTTTTAAAAGGTTAGCAGAAAGTGATCTAGAAATTGTTTATTTGGAAAATAATGTCTATGATTGTGAGCAATGTATACATTTGATCGATGTTTAGCAATAACGTTGTATTATAATTCTATAATAAAAGTATTAATTTTTACAGATAAACATGCAAATAATGAATCAGGATAATTCGTTACCTTTTTTGGTAATAGTTTTATGTTACTGATTACTTTATATTTTAATTATGATTATTGACATTTTATTTCATATTTGTTTACTTAGGGTTAATAAAAATATAAAAAAAAGCGATATAAAACTTAGTTTATTAAATATTTATCTTATTTGTCTTCTCATTTTAATTGATATCTAATGTCATCAATTATATCTGAAATTAGTGAGGTTAATGATATTGATGTGAGTTTTTAATACCTTATTTAAATATTGCGAATATCTTCAGGTTCTAAAAGACATAAAGGGAACCAAATCCAATGGGAATGCAATTTTTTAAGTGGATACTTTGGTTTGGGAGTAAATTTAAAATCTGAATAAAAATATATTTTAGAAGGGTCGCGATTTAAATATTATTATAATATATTGTGATTAGGGCCTAAAAATATATATCTTAAAATTTCAGAGTGAGAAATACTTTTCACTTTAGTGCATTAACTTGGAAAAAAAGAATAAAATAGGCAACTTAGTATTTTTGTAGTCTAAAGCAAATGTACCATTGTTTCACATCTTTATTTGAGGAACGTCTACGGCAATAAAAATAAATGAATTATTAACTTAGAAAAAATAATGTTAAAGATTATAGAATAAAGAAAGTATTTAATACCTTAATATTCTCTATATTTAATTATTCGAATATTTTGATGTACGCTGAAATGATCAAATCTAAGGAAGATATGACCCGATTTCATGATAAGTGGCCACTTATAACTTTCTTGAAATAGTGTAATACCAAACTGTCAATATATTAAACGAATTTCATATACTCAACATAATAAAATCGTCGATATATTTATTTTAAAGTATCTAAATATTTTGCAACAAATTACAAATATGTTGTAACGTATAAATAGATGTTTCAAGAGAAATAAAATGCACTTTAAAAAATTTCTTCTAGGAAAGGGAGGAGGGAGGGGGATAATTTAAAAGGATAGCTAATAACTCTTCTACTTCATAATTATGCCAATAGTAGAACTGTTCTAAGGTTTCAATAATTATTATTTTATAATTCGGATTTTTAGTAAATAGAGTAATATGAAAAAGGTTTTGTAATAAGAAAAAACATATAATAAATATTCTATACAGAATATAATTGAATCCTTGAATATTCTTTAGAAGTTAACAAATTTTATTTTTATTGCTAATTTTGGGACAACATTTAGTAAACCATATGAAATTTTAAATTTACATAAGATATTTTATTCTCATTTATTCACCTATTCCCAAAATTTTATTTTTAAGATGATCTTTCCTCCTATACTGACACCTTTTACTGATCTTGATCAACTTATGAGGCCACATCTTGTATAAAAAAAAATTGTTTATTTAACATAATATAATTTAGCCTAGTACATGTACTATATTCGAGATACAAATGGCAAAATGTCTGAAAGCTTATGGACCAATGAATATGCATGCCAAATGTTGGGAAGAATATGAAGATCTGCAAGAATGTCGTTATGGTGCTAAACATGTATAAATTATAAATATATAGATGATAAACCCCTATTTTAAAATATAACTAATGATTACAAAATATTAGCCTACTTTGCAAATAAGCTAAAAGTGGTGAAACTTAAAAATATCTTTTAATACTTATAATTTGTAAATAGCTTAAAAGATATCAAACTCTCAGGATTGAAAGATTAAAGGCCATATGCAAAGGAGAAAAAGACAAATATATACCTGATCCTCCAGCCCATTCTTATTCTAATGTTACTCCACATTTCATTGTTGATTAATTTATATATTTCATATTTACTTTATGGAATTTATTTATATTAATTAATTTTCAAGGTCTAATATATTTTTAAGTTACATGGCATTAATCTATAATGACCAAATAAATAAAGGTGTCATCAATATCACTGATAATAATTACAATAGATATATTAAGAAGGGAAAGCCATTGAGTTCCTTGGAAACTTTTACAATCATTTCATGTAAATTTTACTTGTAAAATTATTTATAATAAAATTTGATTTGAATTTTAAATGATTTTTTCTTTTTTGTTAATAAACAGTTTATTAATTATTTTGTAAATTTTATTATAAATAAACAATTTTTTAGTTGAAACCTATTGAAAACAATATATTTCTCCTTATTAGATATATTTAAATTTTAATTTAAAAAATTTATTTTTAGTTTTTGAATATTCAATAAAAATGTTTTTATATCAGACTATGTTATAAATGTTAATAAAATCAAAATTTTAGAGTGCTGGCTCCACCAGATCCAAAGATAAACGCCTTCAAAGTCAAAAATCGTGAAGTGTATGATTTTATTAAATCTTGTTATTTTAAAAAATACTTATGATAGATAACAAAATATATATCATTTTATATCCCTTAAAATTTTATGTTGGAATATATAAAAAAATTAAAAAATTTCAAATGTTTACTTATTTCCGGTAAAAATAAAAAATTAACATGGTTAGGAAAGTATTTTTTTTGGGTGTTAAAATTCACTAAAAATGTTTATTACCTTTATATTAAATGATTTAATAAAAAATCTCGATAGCCATTTTTGTTTTTTTAATTTTATTTGAATTTTTATAAATAAAAAATGCAATATAGATGGCGTTATATTAAAAATTTTTATAATATTTTATTTTTAATAAAAATATGAATAGTATTGTGATTAAAATTAAAAAATAAATTGAGTATAACCAAGAATGATGTCGTGGGGCGATAGCAGGCAGCCCATACAGATATGATTTTATTAGGACGCTATATTGTAAAATAAACATATTTTAAAATTTTATACACAAACAATATAAAAATAAATACCCTTTGTTTTAATCTTATCCCATTTTGTGTTTATTAATAGAATTTCTTGAGACGATAATTTGTAGGTACGTCCTGTAACTGTAATAGGATCTACTATTGTTTTTATTTGATTAATGGGTAACCACCATATCTTTTACGCAATTGTGGGGTAAAAGAAGGATAGTGATGGTCCATGGGGATGTAAAACTCAAATATATCTCCTCAGTAATTTTATTCTTTTTTAGTACTGTGGCTAACCACCAAAGATCGTCATAAACACATGTTACGAATCCTTTAATATCGGCAAAATTGCAAAAGACAAATTATCGGCATTTGAGTAATTGTTAATTTGAAAGTCCTCTGCATATGATGATTTAAGTTTACTTAAACTCAAAGGAAATATAGCATGTATTTTCCGAGTTCCTGGAATGGGACGAGCTAAATTGAATCTTTCTCGTAGTTTAATCTCTTGTAAATTGTATTGTTCGTAGGTTATATATGTAAAATTTACTGATGGCATGTTTTGTTTTGCAAATTGATATAAATCAACTGGCGTTAAAATGTGTCCAGAACTGATGCGCTGAAGGCTTGAACGTGCTGCTAATCTTTTTAATGTTCCGCCAAAGCCGTCACTTGGACCTTTTTCATTAGATGTAGTTGAAAAGTGCCATTCAGCTGCTACACCATAATCTGATTCATGATAACAGATTTATAAAAAAATTTCTATTTTTATATTACGCAGCTGATCTGTCAGAGCTGTAATATATTTTGTTTGGCTTTTTGCTGAATTGAATGGTCAAAATTTATCATTTTAGTCTGTTATAAATGAACTGCAATAACATTATGTTGAAGTGACTGATATTACCATATAATTAAGGTTTTCTATATTGCCATTATTATTATAATATGCTATCATATGATGGATAGTGGCTTGATTAATATTCCAGTGGAATCATTGAACAGAGTCTTGGATTATAGATGCATAATTTTCAGAGAAATCATAAATTCATTTGGTTGTAAAAAGTGTTTAAATTTTAAACTATATGATGATTGATTGGTGGCGATTATAGGACTAAAAAAAATAAAATAAGCTGATAAAATCGTTATTTTCAAATAATAACGATAGTAGATCCACAACATTGAAAGGATGTATCTACAAATTATGGCCTTAGGAATTTCTATTAATAAGCGCAAAATTATAATCGTTTGAATATAAAATTTTAAAATATGTTTATTTTACAATATAGCGTCAATAAAATAATATCTGTGGGCTGCCTGCTTAAATATCCGGGACATAATATTGGTTATACTTAATTGATTTTTTAATTTAATCACAATACTATTCATATTTTTATTAAAAATTATATATGATAAATATTTTAATATAACGCCATCTATATTACATTTCTTTATTTATAAAAATAATAAAAATTCAATTAAAATTAAAAAATCAAAAATGGCTATCGAGATTTTTTATTAAATCGTTTAATATAAAGGTAATAAACATTTTTAGTGAATTTTAACACCCAAAAAAAATCCCTTCCTAACAATGTTAATTTTTTAATTTTTTTTATATATTCCAAAGTAAAATTTTAAGGGCTATAAAATGATAAATAATTTGTAACTCTATCTTAAGTATTTTTTAAAATAACAAGATTTAATGAAATCACGCACTTCGCGATTTTCGATTTTGAAGGCGTATATCTTTGAATCTGGCTGAGCTAGCACTCTAAAATTTTGATTTTATTAACATTTACAACATAAATAAGTAAGCCAAGTTTCATTCATTTTTGAGATGGTCGGCCGAATCGCTGATCGATTTTTCATGGAATTACCCATATTATATTTTCCTACATGCATTGGATATAACTTAGGCTTGTTAATTGATCCTTTTAAAAGATCGAATTACAATCTTTTCAAAAGAAAAGGATCAATATCATGTCTTTAATAACATGTTTAGCTTTTGTACGATCACTCCACAGGAGTGCTTGGTGCCAAAGTGGTGTTATATTCAATAAAAAAAATTAATTTACAAAAGTATTAATAATATTAATGAATCATCTGAATAAAAAAAACATTATTAAAGGAAAACACATTTTGTAAAGTATATTTCCTAAAGAAAGTGTCAATTTTATCCATAAAATCATTTGAATAGGCATCTGCGTGTGGTTGATCCTGCATGTTCTCCAAATGGTTAATTAACCTTTCTTTTACCTTTAGATTTTATGGCAGATTTAAAGCCAATTAAGCTTAATGGGGTGATTTATTGTTGCTAATTGCTGTTCATTCAGTGAAGGAATACTATATTAAGAAATGATGATAATATTATACAGATCTGAGGAAAAGGTAAGATTCTCATTTATATATGTTACTTCAATAAATGTATGCATATTATCTTCTAGATCTAGGTTTGTAAAATTTGTAAATATAAAATTTATGAGAAAAATAGAAATTATGACAGAGGATGCTAAAATATACGATGGAGTTAGATTTTTTTAAATTAATAAATCCAGGTTACCAATATTAGGATCAAATCTAGTATCATCGATCCTTTGATCTCGACTCTAGCATAACTAGATATTTAATTAAGTAGTTAGGGCAAACTTTGATTTAAAATGGGTTCGAATTGAAATGAACTATTAAATGCTAACTTTTTTCTTACCTATTTGAAAATTATAATATCCACTCGTTTTTATAAATTTGAAACTACCCGAGTAAAATAAAAATTTATTACAAGGTTAATTTATTCTGATGATTATCAATTGTTTTTTTATAAATGTGATTTTGGAAAAGGGTTCTATCTTTGAGCAGAAAATTTTATTATCAAAATTTCTCTGCGTTATTACTTATTTTCGTAAAATTTTATCGAAGCCGAATAGCATATATGCAAAAAAATATCGTGGTTTTTCTTGCTAATAGGCATATGGAGTTAACTATAAGCTCCTTAGACTATACTATCAATCAAAAATTGAAATCAGTTGCAATGTTATAAATATGTAAAAATAGAATAAAATATAAATGCGGCTGAAAAAAAATGCTAGATGATTATTTATTAAAATATTACTCGAAAATTTAAAGAGTATTCAAAAAATAGTACAGATTTTTAAAAGATTTTTACTTAAAAATTTTCCGAGATAGAAAAAAAGTAAACATAAATCTAGTTAAAATAAAATCATAAAGTATTGTTAAAAATTATGAGCATCATTTATGTTTAGAGCATGGACTTCATAATTTGGTTACAGTTGATGACATAAAAGTTACCAAAATTGATATTCTCATTAAAAAAATTAGAGAAATTTCAGCCCTCAGATATCGAGTAGCTGATTTGGAATGTGAAATTAAGGCTGAACTTCGTAAATGTCTGCAGTCAATTTATGAGACAGGTAATATCTTGGGTATTGATGATTCTGATCCATACCTTGGTGACCATTTTAATATGTCTGATGAATCGGATAATAGAAATGGCATTGCACCAACCAATCCAATTAATGCAAAAACTTTAAAATTAAATTGCCCTACCCGCTGGCATAGCATATTAATTATGCTAGAAAGTGTTCGCAGTGTAAACAAAATAATGTTCTAAATAAAATAAGAAAAGAATCTTTAAAACTCTTTAATAATGAATGGGATATGATAGATGAGCTTTACGGAGTATTAAATTCATTCCGAGAGTCGGTGGAATTTCTCTCCTCACAAAAAGGATCTACAATAAACTTAAGGTTATTATTATGCAGTGAAATAGAAGCTCATATACAAATCAATAGATCTGATTGCTCAGATTTTATATGCTTAAAAGAAAATATGAAAAAAAGCTTGACCATAGGTTTCCGATCACTGAACTACAAGTTATTTTATATTTTTATTAATAAAATTATTTAAACATTAGATATTAGCAACTCTACTTGATCCAAAATTTCAAAATCTCAAAGTTGTTTCACAATATTTAAATTCAAATTCTACTACATCATTGCAATTTCTAATACGACATTTAAAACTTTTAGAGCATGATAGAAATGCTCTGAGTGAAATTCAAGTCGAGGATGGTACATCATGCTTTTATATAGCGAAATTAGCTCGAAAACATTCCCTACCTATTAATGATTATTACAATATTACTAATTTTGAACAAGAATGCCATATTTTTCTAAAAAAAAAATATCCCACAAGATGATGCATTGCTCTTTTGGAAGAGAAAGCGACTGGAACTTCCTATGCTTGCTAATTTAGCTAGGAAGGTTCTTTGCGTACCTGCAACCAGTACACCTAGCGAAAAAAAATTTCCATTGCTGGATTAATACTCAATGCTAAAAAGAGTTTTTTATGTCCCACAAATCTTGATAAAATACTGTTTATTCATGACAATTATAATTTTGCTAAATCTAAATTCTGACTTTATTTCATATTTTATATTTTGCTTACATTCCAAATTTATTTTAATAATAATAAAAATCAATAGAATATTTCTTATATGTGATGTTGATATGACTCTGATTGAGTAAAAATACAATTCCTAAGTCTATTTCTGAGAATGAGAAAATACATAAATTTAAATTGGAGTGAGACAGGAAATAATTTAAGATCAATTAAACTATGTTAACAATGTTTTAGAAAAGATCGCCTAAATAAATTATAAAAAATGTAATACATTAATTTATAAATTAAATTCATTAAAAAAAATTTTAAAATAAATATTGCGCCGCCGCTGCCGAAAATTTAGTAGGCAGCGGCCAAATCAGCGCCGCCGAACGCCGATAAAAAAATTTAAAAAAACCGCCGCCGTTGATTGAGACATCGGCGCACAGGTCTAATTAGAGTATCCATTTTAGTAAATTAAAGATTTTCTGAACACCGAACCCGAGGGTACAGCGATTTTTCACTGAACCCAACCCGAGACCGAGCCTTTTTTTAAAAAAAGAGGAATCACAGTCCTGAAATATATATCCACTAAAAAATAAATTTAGTTGATTATGAACTATTTATTCTCAGAATCTATGGGTTGACAATCAGGGGTGTATTGCGTAATGGGCTACGAGGGGCTAAGTCTCCCACTAATTTATTTTTGATTTTTAGTCTCTTTCTAAATTTTGAGAAAAGTCTGAGCCCCCTCCCCACTAAATTTTTTTGCATTTTTTCAAAAATGTTACTTGGAGTCATTTTTCTTTTTATTATTATAGTCAAAATATTTTCCATATTTTTTTTATAGCTATATAGAAAATAGATAAGCGAAAAGTTTTCTTTTTATAGAAATTTTAAGTAGACCCAGTATAGATGGCTCGCCATCAACAAGTATTGGTGATAAATAGCTCCATTTAAACATGTTTTGAGCCAACTTTAAAAAGGTTAAATCAAATTTTTATGCGAAAACTATCATCTTAGCCTTCTTCGAGATTTGAACCTAAAGAATAGCCAACCTTAAAAATGCATACCCCTTCTTAAGGCTATGTCAAATTTCCTGTTATGATTGAATCGATTTAACGACACTGTTCAAATTTAGCAAAATATTTTAAATATTTATTGAATTAGTTAAGATTAATCTACTTTGAAAGAAACATAAATTGGAATATCTTATATGAATTTACCATTTTCGATTAAATAATATTTTTAAAAAAATTATTAGGTACATTTGACAATAATAAATAATTGAAAATCCATTGGTGACAAACCCCTTCCAAAATAAACCTCTATCCCCTTAAAAAAATTTCATGGCCTTCATCCGTGATATTTACCCACCCATTATGCTATAACAACCCCATGTTACTAATAAAAATAATAGTATTATGAGCCATTTATTAATAACATAAAAAATTTTAATTAAGCTCTTTAAGTCCTCATTATTATTTAAGCTAGGAATAACAAATAAGCATTAATTGGTGGTAATCAACTAGTTGTTGCTAATCATACTAAACATTAACCACAAGCTTGTACAACTTCGACATGTACTAAAATCTTATCTGTAAAAATGTCTATTAATAAATTTTCTTTTATTTCAGTTATTTATATCTTTAATCTACAAATAGTATTTATTTTCCCTACCCCTCTTTGATGCCTACCCTCATTCAAAAAAAAATTAAAGGAAATTCCCACTTTTCATTTAGCTTGTAGTCACTCGGTTCAGATATTTCACTTTTAATATACAATTAAAATCCAAAACTGTGAGATAAAAAAAGTACCAATTTAATATTACTCTAGAAAATACACACAGTCCCGTTAAATGGATATCTTTGAAAACGAGGGTAAAATGATTTGAATAAATTTGAATCAAATTATTCATTTATTTTAGAAATAAAAATTGGCTTAAGAACCTAGATGCGCGATATAGCAAGCAGCGATTTAAGAATATACTAACTGGGTTTTTTGTTCTGTAATACTGCCGAATGTGAAAGGGACATTCATATTATTTGATCATGGTAGATCAAAAGAGTTAAGAGTCAAGAATATATCAAATTTAATGTTTATAAATATAAATGGGCCTTCGATATCTGAATGGACTCCAGATCTATACATAAAAATATAGATCAACTCAGGCGAAAGAAATCTTTCCAGAGAAAAATACAGCCCAAAGAAAAAGAAGAATTGAAAGATGTATAGAAGTTATTTAAATTCATATTTATATATTTATAGATATCGGTGCAATTTGTGACCTTGTTTTTAAAATATAATCTATATTATAATTTTCCGATGTCCTCACTACGTCATCGTGACGTCATGTCATCGGTACGTATTTATTTTTATTTTTTTTATTTGTTGATTTTATTTATTTTATACAAACAGATGATGATGCTTATAGTGTAATATAGTTGAAAAATTAATTCCTTTTCATTAAAGTAATCGATAAAATAATTATTGAAAATCGTCTGCGGGAAAATGGCTGATGTTAAATCGTTTTAATCAATTTTCCTTAATATCCAAAATATAAATGAAATAAACAACATGAATAAAACATAATTCAAAAATTAATATTTCTTCTTCCTCAAGATTCAGGCTAATTTTTATTTCATTTTATCTTTGTATTTTATAGATTCTCTCATCAATCCTCACCCATCACTACCACTCACACATTAATGAAACTTGTACTCTACAAAATATTCAACTCATTTAATAATCTTTATTATAATCAAAATCTTCTCAATACATATATCACAAATCTTTATACATATATATATTATCTTTCATAAACCAAATTAAGAAGAGATTCAAGTATATTCAAATATTTATATATTCTTATCCTAAACTATTTCTAATCTCCAATTCCTATATATAACTTTTTCTTTATTTCCCCTTTATCAAAGATCTCATCTATTTATCAATAAACTTTTTCATTATTATTATTTTTTACCTATTAATAAAAATTCTTTCATAACATTATAAATTTATTTAATTTAACTTTCTTATCTTTTTTTATAATTATGTAATCTATTTTTTTACATAATTTTTTTTAATCTAATACTTCTTTACCCTAGAATTAATTAACTTTATTTTTTCAATAACACTACACTCAACATGTTATTTTTTAACTTTAAATTAAATCGTTTGTTTTTTTCCTCTTCATTTCTAAATAAAATCGTCTGCTTTCATTTTTAATTATCTAACTAAAACCAAATTTTAATATTTAATACTTATCTTTTTCTTAAAATTATGTCTTTAAATAAAAAATTAATTATTTACTCTTATAATATACCTGGTTTATTATTACTATATTAAGAAAATTAATGGAGAAAAAATATATCTATATATTAATGACACAAGAAACTTTAATCAATAATAACATTGTTAAAAAATTAAGAGGTTATACAATCTTCAATTCTAATAACTATCATAATGGTGTATCATTTATTATTAAAGATTCTATTCTAAAATATATATCCAATTTCACTCCAATCAGTGATCGCATTGCTTCAATTACACGAAAAACTAAAGGAAAAATAACCCATCTTATTAATATTTATGCTCCCGTTAATCACTCAGAATATCCCAAATTCATTACATCTCTTAATAACCACCTTAAACAAATTAATACAAATCATTTTATTATCATAGGTGGCAACTTTAACATGAAAATTGGTAACGAATATATAAATAAACTGCCCTTGATCAGAAAAAATCAAAAGTAAAAATATTATTGAAACTTGTAAAAAATTTAATCTTAGAATAATTAACACTTTTTTTAAACAAAAAAATAATTATTATTTTACCTATTTTAAACCTAACTCTTTATATAAAAGTCAACTTGATTTTTTCCTTACAAGTATTAAAATGAACTTTTTTATACAAAATATTTTAATTCTTAATGATATCGATTTCTTATCGGATCATCGCCCTATTGGCCTACATCTCCGAGGCGGGAAAAAATTTTCAAATTATAATGGGTAGGACTGGGCTTGGAACCTCAAAATTTATATTAGCTTGCACCTGACTTGGGAATATCTTTTAGAAATTATTAAGGGTTAGCTGGGCTTGATAAACTTTTTTAAAATTATAAGATCTTGGATACTTCCTAATATTGTAAGCTTTAACCTGGCATGATATCTATCGTAAAAAATGAATAAAAATCTCATTCCCCGTCATTTTTGACGGGCTTTCTACTAGTATAAATAAAGAATTCATTCGTATTCGTAATATAAAAAAAATCAGTTTTAATACATCATAATTTTAATTATAGAAAATAAATATTGTAGCAACCCCCCCCCCTCGCCCTCAAGCTAAATTTTTATTTATCCAATACACTACTGCTGAACAACCTGCTATATGGCTCCTATAATGGATTAGTTTAATAATAGTCCTGACTTGAGGAATATATTTTAATTTCCTTATCCGATAATTTCCTTATCCGATAATTTCCTTATCCGATAATTTCCTTAAAACTAGTATAATTTCTCGTAATTGATTATTTTAACATAAGTTTTTATGTTTATTACTATGATAAAATTGAGAACTATTTTGGTGTTTCAGTTTAATACTTAAAGCTTTGGATATTAATCCTATTATATTTCTTAATTCATAATTATATCTATTCCACTTAAAAATAAAAGATAAATATGTTAAAGTACAATAAATGAATAAAAGTCAAAATAGAAGATTTTGTACTTCCACTGGTAATGCTTCCGATAAATAAATTTATAATTTCTAAAATAACAATCAATTTATAACCCATTATATATCTCATGTCGATCTCACATTATAAGAACATGGATAATAATGCTTTACTCAACAAGAGCGGAACATTCATAAAGGTCTTGAACTCTCCTTATCAAGCACAATTTTATATCCAAATTTTATATCCATGCTAAAGGGGCTTAGCATCTTCATGAGAGAAAAGAAATTGAGATAAAAATGTAGATTTTCCACTCAGTTTTATCATCTATTATCTCAGTTTATACCTATTGATCTTTAGGCACTACTAGCACCTTCCTCCTTACTTTAGCTCTGAGTCTGGAAATATTTTAATTTATTTAAATAAAAAGCATTTTAATTTTTAAATAAAGTTAAATTTAATTAAACCATAACTAGACCCGATTAAAATTTTTTTATCCCGAAGCTGACTTGGTTGCAGGCAGCGTCTACGTGAGCGGGAGGGGTAGGGACAGTTAGAATCCTATTTTTTGAGGGGGCTAGGCTGCTTTAATGGGGGTGGGACAAATTTTTTTGGGGGTTATCTATTAAATTTTGAGATGAAATAGGACAAAATTTATTGCTGTAAAAATTAATACTTTTATTATAGAATTATTATAATACAATTCATCGACCGAATCTATATATTGCAAACAATCATACCATTATTTTCCAAATAAAACTTTCTGCTATTCTTTAATTTAAAAGGTTTAGATATTTCAACAAGCTCATTAAGCCATAAGAATTAATTCATTGTAAATAATGGAGGTTTTAATTGAATTTATTATCTAAAAAAAAATTCTTTATTATCTAAAAAATAAATTCTTTATTGTCTAAAAAATAAATTCTTTATTATCTAAAAAATAAATTCTTTATATTCACAAAATATCGATAGTTGGTAGTAGAGATAGATTAATTTGAGTTATAAATTCTCTGAAAATAGTATCAATAAATAAAAAATGCGAAAATAATAATAGGGAGACACCGGTAATTTTTTAGGGGGTGAGCAAATGTTTTTGAAAGGGTTTGCATCCAGTGTAAATCCTGTCATGTAGACGATGGTTACAGGGCTATGCTATTTAAAAATTATAAACAACTCCGGGTCTGGACTCCATGTTTGAACCTCGGCTTGGTTTCGTAAATATTACAACCAAGCAAATTAACAACACTTGTGCCAATCATTTTTAAAATTTGGACGCAACACGGCTCGAATTTTCTATAAGAGCTTGGAGGGGAAAAGTTACTTCAAAATATTTTTTTTTATCTGCCTGATTGATTAAATTTGAGGAGGCATCTTATAATACCTTAAATATTTCGTTTTTCTCTCCATTTTATCATTATATACTATGTGTCCGCTTTAGACTCCAAATATTGTTAAAAATATTAAAAAAATTAATTAATTGCACCAAAATTATTTATTTTTTATTAGTGTTGACATTGAAACACCAAATAACGATGTACACTCTAAAACCATTTCAAAAATTACATTTTCTAAGTGTAAGCTATTGTGGAATAAAATGGGTGCATTAAGCATGGGAAAGAACTCTTTTTATAACGCCTAAAAATTAATAGATAGTCTTATTAAGAATCATTGCATATGACGACTCTTATAATAAATCTGAATTACATAGATTTTTAGATAAAGACAAGTCGTTCAACGCGCGTTCCTTTTTAAGGTAACCGTAACGGGTTCCTTTTTTCAGATGTAACGAGTGTCTGTAAAGCGTTTCTTTTTTGTAGTAACGTTTACAGTACTAGAAGTAATTTAACTATCCACTTAAATATCTTCATAAATATATACACATTTCACTATCAATGTAAAATTTATTTTAGCTTAGAATCAGATGGGTTCAGAAATTTCAGATTAATCTTTTACACCTGAAAATTAACATAAGTCAGATTGTCTAAATTCTGTTATTAACAAAAATCATTTATATTAATTAATTAACTATTATAAATAATTTTAGCGATGATTATATATTTAAATACATTCTTCCTATATTTTATTTATTAAAAATTAGTTTATATATATTTAAGTATTACTTTATATATAATTTAATATTACTTTATATATATATTTAAATATTACCATAGATATATTTAAATATTACCATAGATATATTTAAATATTTTATATTTAATTAAATATTCATAAATATATATTGCATAGATTATAATATAATTTATTAAATTTAAATGTTAAATGTGTCTTGTTTGTATTCACCTTCTTTCTTTTTTTTTGACTCAAAATCAGCTGTGGGAATATTTCGGCCCCGAACCATTTCTGGCGTGATAATGAATGAATGAATTTTCATAATGCATGATTTAAAAAATGTATAATTAGGGCGTTAATAATTTATTCTATTGCTCAGGGTGGCAAATATTGTGAGTAAGTTAATTTATTTATAAATGCCGAAATTTAACGATAAATATGTTTACCAATTTGTATAATCTAAAAGTATTCATTAAATGTGACTTTTTAAACCTTAAATATTATTAGCAATGGGAGGAATATGGCATGGTATTTTCAAAGAGTGATGATGATTCTTGTATATTATATGATTTAATTCTAAGACAAGTATTGATATATATTTAATTGAATACTAATATAATATAGTATATAACATTATTGGATGATCCTAAGATGCTTTCTTTAGCAGAAAATATAAATCAGATTGCCACATACAAGGAGTTTGGTAATATATAGGTCAATATTATTTTAAAAAATTTATGTAGTTATGGGAAATGTGTTAACATTGGGTTTACATTTAGTTTCTGGATTAGTTGATCCAGTCAATGATGATAAATTTTCAACAAAACTACAAATTTTATTGTCTAATGTAGAAAATAATGCAATCAAGGATTTTCATAGTAATTTGATTAACAATGAAGATTTGCATATTAAAGCTATTAAGTTATTGTCTAAAAAACAGGTATTTATTTTTATAATACTTTTGTTTAATAAAAATTTTAAGTTTGTTGAAGCTATAGATATTTGGAAAAAAATTATTGAAAAAAATCCCAAAGATTTATTAGCTGTTAAATTATGTCATGATGTTTGTTTTTATATGTGTAACATGGACAAAATGATTAATATTTATATATTAGTCACTAAATATTTGGATAGAAACCACCCTTTATATAGGTTATTTATATTAATGTTTGTATGAATTATTAACTAATTCTTATTATAGATTTTATTCTATGATTTCTTTTTTGCTATATTTAAATTATATTTAATTTTTCTAATGATATACTTTAATCAGAGACATGCAGAGGTTGAAATGTTAACCTCCTAGTCCTGGCTTTATGAACTATCGTGAAATAAATGAATAATTTATTTTATTTTTGTAATTAATTTTGTCAGTGTATATTTTTACAAATAAACATAAATACATCAATTAATCATAATAAACACAATTAACCAATATATTTGAATAACAATTAATCCATTTTTAAGGTTAATTTGATAATCCATTAATGATAAACTTATTATTATAGTACATTTATTTTGAAATGAAATTTTATCCTTTATGATTTTAGAAAAAAATTATATAATTAAAAACATGTTGAACATGTCTGCTAAGATCAATGCTAATCATTTTAATTTTCAATGCATTACATCTACTCATCTCATATACCTTTTAATAGTAAAACATCTATAATTTAACTATACCATTATAATGCATTTAAATAGGTTATATTCATGAATCTAAAAGTGTATAAAATATTTTTAATAATAAATCACATATTATATAATAACATTGATCTATTTACATTATAAGTAATAAATTAATGTATTATAAAATTTGAAATTATTTTTTTTAAATTAAGATGCCATTTTATCAGATTGGAAAATTTTATAATATTGGCCAATAACCAATATTTTAGAAATGGTGAAATATTGGCCCAATCAGATAAAAAATATTGGTACATCCAAACTGATCATAAAGTTTATTGTTGTTTCATTCTGTAAAATGATACCAAAATGTAATGCTTGATGTATTGTTTTGTGAATTATTTTCCTTAATGCTGGATTAGCAAACAATTGTTGCTATGCAATATCAGCAATGAAGAAAATATAGCAAACAATTTAGTAACAATTCTAATCTTCCTGATATAGTAGGGAAAACAGAAATACATTGTGGTGAATATAATAAGCTTATTGGTAATTAGAAAGTTTTCTGAGGAAAGGGGATATTTTGTCTTCTCTAATTAAAAGATGTAATTCAAATGTGAACGCTTCATCATTTTGTTTGAAAAGTACAAAATTATTTGCCTTATTTCTATGATGATGACCTTTATTCTTTTTTGACTTATATTTATATATCACAATTATGCTGATAATAGATTTTCTGATTTTATTATTTTAATGATAAAAATGTTTGTAGAATAGAAATTTTACACTGGGTATTACGATCTTCAGCTAGAGCAAATGTTCTAATTAAATAATATAAACTCATCTCTTCCTCTTATTTGAAAAACCCTACAAATATAAAACATTAAACAACAAAATTTTAATTTAGATAGTCTACTGACCTATAAAGTTAGAGATTTGAGTCTGGCATGTAGTTTTTCCATAAATACTAATGCTGTAATTCATTTCAAGTAATAATTTGTTTGTTTTAAAGATTATTACCTTTAAAATCATAAAATCATGTTTATAAATTTTCATAATCAAAATAATATTAAATTTTTAATGGATTTTGATATGGGTAATGTAATATAGTAGTTAGGGTACAATATATAGTAGTTTAAAACACTAAAACCTGATAAAATATTGGGTTGATGTTTTTGGGGCTTCTTAATTAATAGGGCCATTAGTTATAAAAATCTAGAAAATTTTATATACAGGATATGAACCTCGATTAAAGGGTTAAAGCTTTAGCTGGATTTTTTGAAAAAATATTTTTGGCCGACTCTGCATTTTTTTTGATAATTTTTTGCTACATAGAAAAATTAAAATATGAGCAGTAATTGAATGTTAATTTCATATTATTTTTCATTAATTCTAGTCTTAATTTTTTGCTGGGTCTACAGGTCTCTGATATAAGTAAATTATTATACCTGAAATATTTTACCTTCTTATATAATGTTAAACAAAATATTTTACATTGTTGTTTAATAATAAGCAAAATATTTTATTTTTACATATTGATTTTAATTATTGCTCATTCATTATTTTACAATTAGCTATATACTAGCCATGTTTGCTTTCGCAAAAATTGAATTATTTTGCTATCATGAAGCCGAATCTTTAGCAAGAGAGGTAAACTTTATGTTTGTTTAAATTAAAAAATTTACATCTAAATAAATCAGAGTCTCATTCTAAACCCTTTGAATGCATGGGGCACTCATTCATTGATTCATGTATACACCATGCAGGCAAATATAGATGATGGTATAAATTTCCTAGTTAACACACACTCTGATTGGAAACAAACCCAATTTTTGGCTTGCCATTTATATTGGCACATGGGCTTATTATATCTTGAAAAGGTTTACAATACTCTCAATTTAACATTTTAAATAAAACAGATTTTATATAAAAAAAACTAGCACAATTTCAAATCTTTTTAATATTAATAATATCTAATTGCTCTCAGAGGGCGAAAATTTAAGGACAGCCTGATCCCTAATTTAAAATTCTTTTCCATTATGGAGCTTAACCCTGATTTAAAAAAAAATTGGTTTGGCTAAGTTTTTTAATTGATGTAACTTAAATTTATTTTATAAGCCTCCGTTTTGTGAAAATATTGTTATTTCTCTGGGTTAGAGATATTTTAAAAAAAATTTTTGGTAAGGCCTTGATTTAAAAAAAAATTATTTCTTATTATGGCCCTTTTTAGACCGGTCTACAGGTCTTTATAATGGCTAGTTTATGTTAGCTTAACTTAAATGTCCTTTTTAATTGGACTTTGGGGTCTAGGCTGCTGACACATTTATAATCTCTTTATCAGAAGTCAAATTGAGTATTTTTGATCTTGCTAAAAATCTTGATACTGTAAATCCCCATATAATAAATTATTTTATTTTAGAATGACGTAGATACGGCATTCGAAATTTTCCAACGCCAATTAAAAGTAAGAGTCAAAGAATCTCTCGCCCTTTTCCACCTAACGGATGCTGTATCCTTGTTATACAGAATAAACCATACAGCCAATATCAATACTCGTATAAAATCTTGCCTTCCTTTTGAGTGGTCATTTTTAGCGAAAGAGATAGCCTCGATCATTGCTGGATTAATACTCAATGCTAAAAAGAGTTTTTTATGTCCCACAAATCTTGATAAAATACTGTTTATTCATGACAATTATAATTTTGCTAAATCTAAATTCTGACTTTATTTCATATTTTATATTTTGCTTACATTCCAAATTTATTTTAATAATAATAAAAATCAATAGAATATTTCTTATATGTGATGTTGATATGACT